>NC_090439.1:593873667-594182549 GCF_031143425.1 Pleurodeles waltl
GTGTGACATCACCTGTCACACTGCAGCAAAGAAAGTAGACTGTGTGACATCACCTGTCACACTGCAACACCTGACGACCACAAAAGAACAAGAACGGAAGATCAACAAGATGGAGAGATGGAGGACTCCCACAACAAAGGAAGAGTGCACCCACAGAAAAGACAGCCACAGGGTGCGATGGCGTTACTGGAGACAGCTCGGCGGGAGTGCCAAATGTAAGACGCCATGCACGAACCGCGTACTTACCCCACACGTCAAAGGTGACCATCCAAGCCACATGTCATCGGCTGCTTGAAGCAGATGGCACCACTGCTAGCTAGCATCTGCACATGAGCAAAAGAAAGACTGCACTCGCTGTGACGAAGTTACTCCAATCACCCTTACTCCAGCAACATCACTTGTCGTCCAGGTCTCCAAACGGCAAACATCATCATTGCCATGTGCATCACGGTATCCATCAAAGGAGCAGTTAAACAACCAGAATGGAGTCCTACACCTCTGCTTCAATGCTCTGAAGAACTAGTCAAACAATGACCAACTGCTCGCCCTGTCTGTATCCTGCTCTCGGTGACAAGAGCAAGTCGTGACCCAGATCCATCTACCCCTGTAATTGCACGAGCGACTAGGCAGTGGCTCCTAGGAGGTCTTGCAGCTGCCCTATGTGGCACACAAGCAGCCCCAGCGCAGACCACAAGCAGTCCCGTGACAACCCAGACAAGGGGCCTCTCAAGCTTGAGTGAGGACTGGACTTTGCCCCACCGATGAAGTCAAGGAGACAAGCAACGCTGTGCAATGGAGACTCCAACAGGTCGCAGCACACCAAGACTGTCTTCAGTGAAATAACATGACATCAACTAGACACCCTCCTGGCATTTGAGAGACAATTGCCCTAAGACCGTCTGAGAACCCGCATGAACCTGATCCATGTCGGCAAGCGCCCTGACCACGAAACATCCACTCTTGTGGTTGCACGAATGAGATGACCATGGATCCTGTCGGAGAGCCTGCAGCGGCCGGCAGATGGCCCACACGCAGCCCAGCACAGTCCATGCCAATCCCGTGGCAAACCCATCGAAAAGGCCTCGAGGAAATTCCATAGTGAAGAATCCAAAACCGAGAGGTGGCCTGGAAGCAGCTCTGCCATCAGAGGGTCAGAACATACAAAGGCTTCAGAGGAGGACCTCACAACATCCAAGATATCACCCGTCTTCAAGGGATTGGCCTTCGTGAAGCCAGGATGTCTTGGCAAGCAGATTCACAGTGGACTCCACCAACGCTCGTGATGCACCCAATTCGAATGATACACCCTATTTGAACAAATTGAACTGTAAACACCACCAGCCTCGCCACGAGTGCCCACAGGACTGAAGCACGGTGCATCAGTGGACACTTGTCCAACCATCTGACTGTCAGAGTCCGGATTTCTTCCACACTGTGTTCGTGCCCGGCTGTGACTGGTTAAATCATGAACTCATGCAGAAGGATCCGGGTGCTCCCAGCTGTACCTGCCCACGGCAATCCTGCGGCCTGCCTTTTTGAGGTCGAGAGACTGATGGTGGTGTTTTTGTTACTCTGTTTTTCTCTTTCAGGTCGGATTTTGTTTTTGTTCCTCAAAGTTTTGGAGGAATGTAGTGTCCTGCTGGACACGTTCTAGTGTTTGGCCAGCCTCTCTGCTGAGGGCTGGCCTCCCACATACACCCCACACCCACCCAACACAGGCGTCACCGGTCAGGTGACCCTGGCAATAAGAGGGGCCGGGCGCACGTGCCCAGGGCCAGTTATGCCTACCAACCAACCGTGTCCGTGTGGTCCATTTTAGTAGGATGGGGGCCTAGGGCCCCAACACTACAGACCCCATCATATGAAAATAAATCTTGACACTGCTCCTCATGTGAACAGTCCAGCCTGAACTGCCAGATCCTCCCTGGACCGGAAACAAGCATCCTGGGACTGGTTCGGGGTATCACTCCTCATCACCTACGTTAGCTTGAATCCGGTGGCACAGCAAGCACTTCTATTCAGGCACATATTTCCCACTTGGCAGGCCCCTCCCATATTGGCCATTAAGTGACCAGGCCTTTGAAGTGGTAGTTTGACAGCTGAGTCATCCTTAGTTATAAAATGAGCGTGCTTCCAGACAAGTATTTTTGTGGAATCTGGAGAATGTTTGAAAAAGGGGCGCGGAGCAATCTCTCTTGTCCCTATTGAAAACTCAGCCTCAAGAGGCTCTAGGCTGGAAGCTTTAGTTCTGTTTATTATGGTGAAGGCAAATATATATCTGGAGAGCTGTTTAATAAACGAATTGTCAAAGAAGCTGGCTCCCTCAATTTGAAGTCAGTTTTTAAAAGACCTATTCTCTCTGTTCAAGCACAATCGTATATTTCACAATAACATGAAAGCAAATTGAGTTTCTGCTCAGTTTCATAGCACCTCCCTGTTCATGGGGTTCCCTCAGCTATGGCAGCTCAAGCTTATTTTAATAAGCTAAGGACCGTGTATCTGCTCTTGTTTGAGCACTTGCGATATTTTCAGGAAAAACAACAGTATGGTAAACTGCAGTTATTAAAGTGATTTTGTTAATTAAAGAGTGGGAAGAATACATCAAGTATAGTTTCAAGTTCCATTAAGTTACGTTTGGTATATTTTTTAACATGTCAATTTTGAAGAAGCGTAATGTCGGGGATAGTGTTATAGTAGCAATTTTGTTTGTTCGTTAAAGTGATGCATTTTCTGGTTTGTTATGTCAGCGCTCCCTCCTATGGCAAGTTGAGGGTACTGACAGTACTTTTCAAATTCGTTAGCACAAAACCGATCATTAACTGACCTGTAACTTAATGTTTGTTTGTAGTTAGTAGATTGAGGCGAGGCACCTAATTAACGGAGAGCCGAGCCAAGGGTCTGGCTCAGATCAGCAAGAGCCGAGCCTTGAAAATGTGTATTATGTAAATCATACAACAAACCACGTAAAGTATGATAGATTTTCTTCAAAGTTCAGAAAAGGGTATTTCTTTAACATATGAAAGCTTTGACACTAATAGGGCACATTATAGCATTGCACTCCGGAACAGTTCTTAAAAGTGATAGTTTTGTACAACTGAACTAATAAATTCGAAATTGCTACCATACGTCATATTGAAGAAAAAAGAGCTTTAGTCAAATAAAATATTTGCCTAAGATCACATAATTTAAGCAGGGAAGCCACAATGTATGCAGGTTTTCTGGTTTCATACTGTACAAATCTTTCCTTATGTTAAGGCTTTGTTTTTACCCCCAAGTGCATTCCTTATCAGTTTTTACAACGTAGCGCAAACATAACCTAAAGGTATTGGAGGGCTTTACATGCAAGGCCGGACTTGCCATATGGGCTTCGGGCATTTCCCCGGGAGGCTGGAAGGGTGTTTCAAGGGTGTGGCACACTTTTGTTCTGTGGGGGTGGGGGCGTTTGGTCGAAGAGCTGAAGCTTTAAAAGCACTGCAGAGTTCATTGTATATCCAACAGTGTTCAGCAACAATAAAAGTGCCAAGACAATTCGGGTGATTAATGTACCTGCTGGACAGAGAGGGAGTTTTGTCTAGTGGCAGTTTTGACTTGTCAAAGGTAGTGCAGAGGGTTAATATGCCTTCTGCAAAGAACAGGTACCATGAAGATCACAGAACAGTATCTGATGTGCAATGCTCAGAGGGATACTGCGTTTGTCACAGAAATCCTTTTGTTACTGTGCAGTTCATAAATTACAATAATAATCTGGCACAGTGAGCAATGAACCGCCACCAGAGAGCTGCATGTTAACTACATGGTACAGGTTAGAAAGTTATGTTTTTTTCCCTGCCTTTGAGTATCATAATTTTAATAAAAATAGTTTGTTTGGGTAGTAATAAATTGTTATCAGTAAAGTCAACCCTAACTACTGTGTTACGTTCTAAATCCTGAGTTGTGTTTCATCAGACCAAGCACTCTTAAAAAATGCCTAGCAGCATGGATGACATATGAATCCTACACCTTTTGGTCCCCTTTTTGTTATGTAGCATTTTCTATACACTGATATACACATGTATGATCTGTTGTCTCTGTACGTGTGTGTGCTGTAAAGTGCTCTAACACCCTATGCTGGCAAGAGAGGTGCTATAAAACAAATGAAAAACATGTGAGGGAGGGGCTATGGAGAGATGAGAGGCACTGTTGGAAGGTGATGGTGAGGGAATCATTGAAGAATCCCAATAAAGATTGCCGTATCCTGCTGCACTGTAAGGTCATCATTGACTATGCTTAAAAAAAAAAATACAATTGAATATGTAATGAAAAATGTGCTGTAGAATGCACCATTTTTGCATTTTTCCCCAATTTTTCTAGGAAGGGAGAATCTCCCCAAGCTCCATTGTAGTGGCCAGGGTCTCTTGCTATTCACCGTATGGGGCTGGAAGGGCAAAATTTGCTGGGGCTGCTTCGGGTTACCAGTCCAGCCCCGTTTACATGAGCATGAGTTTACATTACACTAAGTCACATCATGTTTATAGGCATGGGGAGATTAAGGGGGTGATTCCCCCCTCCAAAATACCGCTCCGCGGTCGAAAGACTGCTGAGGGTATTTTGGGTTTTGCACGGGGCTGGTGGGCGACCGCCAAAAGGCCGCCCGCCAGCCCAGTGCAAAACACCCTTCCCACCAGGACGCCGGCTCAGAATTGAGCCGGCGGAGTGGGAAGGTGCGACGGGTGCAGTTGCACCCGTTGCGAATTTCACTGTCTGCAATGCAGACAGTGAAATTCTTTGTGGGGCCCTCTTACGGGGTCCTCTCGACAACCCATACCGCCATCCTGTTCCTGGCGGGAGAACCGCCAGGAACAGGATGGCGGTATGGGCTGTCAGAATCCCCATGGCGGCGCAGCGAGCTGCGCCGCCATGGAGGATTCTAATGGGCAGCGGAAAACCGGCGGGAGACCGCCGGTTTTCCACTTCTGACCACAGCAAAACCGCCGCGGTCAGAATGCCCTGCGGGGCAGCGCCAGCCTGTTGGCGGTGCTCCCGCCGACCCTGGCCCCGGCGGTTCCTTACCACCGGGGTCAGAATCAGGCCCTAAGTGATTTGCCCAGAATTACATGATGTAGATCCGATGCCAAGACTTGAACCTGGTTCCCGAGTTCCATAGTCGGCAGCTCTGCTCATAACACTGCATCGAGGGTACAGGGAAGCTGGCAGAAGCCATGTGAAAGCTTGGCTCATTATTGACTCGAGGTTCCAACAGGACCTCAAGCTTAGCCAGAGCCAGGCTTCAGGATCGAGCTTTCAGCGGTGTGCTCACCTCTAATATTTAGGAATTGATTACACAGTGTATACTTTTGGCCACACAAGGTGGGCAAAGCACAATTAATCTCTTTGAAACTGAAACCTAGTGCAGTTTTCCTTTTCGTGCATGGAACTATTTTCTGGTGAGCTTCATGCAAAATAGATCAGTGAGTTTTGATTTCTACCCGTAGGAGCTCTTACTAATATAGGTGTGAATTCACTACTCATTTTCTGGATTAAGAGCAATGAAGATCAAACATGACCGCAACAGTGCCAGCTTACATAAATACTTGCCATAACAGTTCTTCAAAGTTAAAATGTCTGTGATGTACTGCTCCGGTCCAAGTTTTTTCTTTGAATTACAGGATTTATAATCTTGCTTATTCCATTTTTAACTAGACTACATGTTCCTGATTTCAAATGAAAACACTTGGACTGGAGCAGCTCATCACACATGGACCTGGGAAACTTGGCATCTATGCCCCGCAGTAGCATCCTGCACTATTTTTGGGTGTCCCTCTATGTGTGGGCAGAACACTCATGTTTCCTAGGACCACTCATGCTTAGCTTATTTAAGTCCGGATATTTTCTTTTTTTCTTTATTCTTTTTATTAAGTGATCCAGTTTATATCCACGTCAGGTAGACAATTTCATACATCAGCATTTACATATAGCAGTAAAAGATTTAGCCTGACACATATCACAACTGATCTGCTAACATCTCATTCAAAATCTGGAAATACAACAGTGTTCCCCCTCACATTCTCTCCCCTCCCCCAAAGCTTCCATGGACGGCACATCATACTGTTTTTCTCTTCATCAGTGTTCGTTAGAATTGTCTCTTTCTGGTCTCAGTCAGCTATAGTGTCTAGACATCTGATATTGAACAAAACCCCACCCCATCCTCATTTGTCACTTCCCAACCCTCTGTGATAAAGGGGCACTTCCCTGTTGTGTACCCTTATGTGCAAGTATTGCTCGTTCCGCCCAGGCTATCAATACTTCTAGTCCCTTGTCATCTCTCCCCGTCCTTCTCATGAGAACTTCTTCATCCCCTGCTCATGCTATCATGTCTGACTCCCACGCTTCCCTCATTGGGGCCCGGGACTCAACTAGTGGATTGCAATGCGCCACTGTTAGGCCTAACATCGTATAACTCCTGCTAAGCCTCTTCTTCGGATTCTGTGTGAGAAGTCCCAACAGGCATTTTTCCATTGTCTGTGGGACTTCGCAGACCGTGGACAAGGACTTCCACCCAAAAATCCCGTACCAAAGGACAGGGTCATACCATATGAATAAAATCAACAAATTCCTCCTTGCACTCCAAACAACTCTGGTCCCTAGTGGGATATATGGTGTGTAGGCATTTAGGGGATAGATAAATCATATGTTTAAAATTATATCGGATTAGCTTAAAGTGGGTGCAGACCACCACTTCTCTCACCCAAGTGCTTTCCACTGGTAGTGGTTGTACCCTCCTGTCAGAGCGCAGTGCTGGTACAAATGGGTTCTGATCTTGCACCCCCTGCCATCGCAAGTAGTGTGACTAGTGTTCGAGTCGGGCTGGTGCCTCTAGGAATGTGGGCCATAATTGTCTAGCTATTGCAGCAACTTTTGCATATTGTAGAAAGTGCCCTGCACTCATATTAAGCGACTCCTGTGCCTCTTGTAATGTAATAGATCTACCTGCAGGGAATAGGTCAGATAACATTATGTAACCTCCTTCCTGCCATCTGGTTACCGTCATAGTATGTGTTATTTGCACAAATGGGGGCAGAATCCAGATATCCATATTTGGGGCATAAGGCGCTCTCTTAAGAACCTTTCTAACTCCTGTCTCCCATATTCTACCCATAAGTCGGATTACATGGGGAAACATGTGAGGCACTCCCCCGCCCTTCATCAGCAGCTCCCATAACTTGTAGTTCCCATAGGCTCCCCCCAACAAGGTCCTCTCCCAGTTCTGTTCCAACCAGTGCACCGCATACTGTAATTGTGCGGCCAAATAGTACAGCTCCAAATCTTGTACCTCCAGGCCAACCTTATCCCATTCCCTTCTAAGTGTGGATAAGCTTACTCTACATCTTTTGCCGTGCCATAGGAGATCCACTATTAGATGATCCAGTTTTCTGAACACCTCTCTAGGGATCTCATAGAAGGAGCCTTGCATCACATATAGACAACGCAGCAGCACCACCATTTTCAAAATTCCTATCTTTCCCATCAACGTTAAAAGTAGCGTATTCCACAAATGTATAGAGGGTCTTAGTCTCACAACTACCTTCCCCACATTAAAGTCATAAAGTTGTTTCTTATTATGGGTGATATGCAGGCTTAAATATACTTCATCTGTCTTCCACAGAAGGCCCGCCTGCTGCATATTCTCAGGCGGTTGACTCATCATGGAGTCCAATGGGTATATAACTGATTTTATTACATTTACCCTAAGCCCTGAAAACTTCCAGTATTCTTGCATTACATTCAAAGAATCGGACCAATGTATTAGGCCATCTTAGGTATATCATGGCGCCATCCACTTATAATGAAACTATATTTTCCGTGGCTCCTACCATTAACCCCCATCCTTCAAAAGTTTGTCAGAGTCTACATGCCTGCGGCTCCATTGTTATGGCAAAGAGCAAGGTCTGGTGCCGCGCTGTAGGACAATTTCCTCTGAGACATTGCACTGCGTTCGCTTTGTTGCTCGCGGGTGCATCTGTAGTAGCCTGATCCAGTTAATATAGGGAAAACCAAGTTCCGCTCTCTCCAAGACCGTCCACACATACTTCCAATTTAGGAAGTCAAGTGACTGCTCTATATCTAAGAAGGCCAGAGCATAGCATCCCTCCTGCACTTGTGGCTCTTGTATCGCATGCACCAGCCGTCACAAGTTCTGCAGGGTGCTTCTACCAGGAATAAACCCTTATTGATCCTCATGGATCAAATGCGGAAGTTCGGGAAGAAGAAGGGCAGCCAGTACATGACAAAGGAGCTTAAGGTCGAAATTTAGCATCCCTATAGGGCGGTATAACCCTGTTTCTAACTGGTCTTTCCCTGGCTTCAGTATCAGCGAAATCAAAGTCTCACTCATTGAGCGAGGAAGTGCCCGCTTTTCGTACCCTTAAACATACACTTCAGCTAGTTTGTCCAATAATACAGATGGGAAACACTTATAAAATTCTGAGGGTAAAGCGTCCCTTTCAGGTGCCTTAGCAGATTTTAGGGATTTCATTGCTTCTAAAAGGTCTTGTTTGATGACGGGCGCTCCCAGTACTTTCCATTCTTCCAGGGACAGAAATGGTAACGGGAGCTGGTTCACATAGTTTGATAAGTCCTTCTCTCTTCCCGGCAGCTGTGGTTTCACTTACATCTCATGGATATGTGCAGCAAAGACCTCAGTTATGGCTTGTTGTGTGTATATCGCGTGACCTCTGCTGTCTTTTGTAGATAGTCTGGGCAGTGGTGCATATTCTGATCTAATCAGTCTGGCCAGTAGTCTTCCCACCTTATCCCCTTCCACATGCCAGCACTGTCTAGCTCTCTTCCTGGTGTGTTTTTCTAATTGATCCCATAACTCGCACAATTTATGTCTTTGTCTGTCCCAAACCGTTTTTAGGGATGAATTGGTGGAGAGCTGTTTCTCCAGTTTCTCTAATTCAGCCTCCTGTTTGGAAAAGTCTTGTTTTAAAGTGTGTCGTACTCCGACCGAGGTGGCTATACACAGCCCCTGGAGGACCACCTTCATGGCGTCCCCCTCTATGGCTCTAGTCCCCGCTGTGTCCCAGTTGTCCTCAAAATAATGAGATAAGGACATGGCTATTGTATCACAAAATATTGCATCAGATAGAGATTCGACATTCAGTCGCCACAGTTGGACTTTAGGTGGTTGCCTATGTATAGAATATGTCAATAAAAGTTGTGAGTGGTTGGAGATATAGGGCGCCAAGTATTGGACATCAGTGACTCGATGTGCTGCTGTTGCCTGAAGAAGAGAGTAATGAAGGCGACTGTGGGTGTCTATGGCTGAGGTATGGCATGAATATGTACGTGAGTGGGGGTGTCGTTGGTGCCACACAGCTAACAATCTTAGGTCTTGTAGGGTCTGATGTAGCGCTACCGTAGCGTGGGGTTTTACTCCCATCCGGTAGGGGAATACCTATCTGTGTTCGCACCTAATACACAAATAAAGTCCCCCCAAGGATAATTTGTATGTTGGGAGAAATCTGCTCAACCTGAATCAGTCACCCCAGAAAGTCACCATCATCTATGCTCGGTGTGTAAATATTAATAAGCCTTAAGGCATGTGCATCCAATGTTCCCTCAAGAATAGTGTATCCGCCTTCCGGGTCTATCACAATCATAGTGGGCTGAAAGGGAGTTCCCAGGGCTATCCAGATTCAGGTTCCTCTAACACACCCAGAGTATGAGGCGGCTATTACCTTTCCATGCCATCTTTTCTGCAAAGATTGACAGTTTCCCTGTGAGTGTGTCTCTTGATGGATTGCTATTGTTACTTCATAGCACTTGAGGTATAAAATGACTCTGTTATGTTTCACTGGCTTCTCCATGCCCCTCGTATCCCACTTCATGAATTTATATTGCGATTTTGTTTTCACCCCTGCCATGAGGTGTAGCTTTGTCCCCAATTCTGAGACCTGTAGCGATGGTGCACATCTCCTAGTCGTGTATTCCTCACCATGGAAACTCCCCCTTTACACATGCACTGAGTAAATAACTGCAGATTTGCATAATCATGAAATAGAAAATTCTGAAACTCATCTGCTTACAAAAACAACTAACAACAAACAATGGTATGCCCTGATCCAACTACACCCCTCCATCGGCCAGTGGCCTATGAATCTCTGATGCTCAGCTATTCGCTCAAGCGGTTGATAAACCCTGCCCCAGCTCCCCTTACCAGGAACTAGTTTTGATTTATAATGATATTGTTTATTTAGTGTTGAAACTATCCACGACCCCTGGCCTCTGCTTATCATGAACTCGCAATAGGAGCTCAGCAATCTATAGAGGTCTGGGCCCTCGCTTCTTCGATCCAGACCATAGTAGGCACCCTGTAAAATATTACCCATCATTTTAAATGTTCTCCATTTGCAGCACACAGTAAGGCCTGTAGGAATTTGTTCCCTTGCCTCAGCCGCCCTCCACTCAACTCCTCCTAATTACCTGTTACCCCGGAACCCTTAGTCCAGTCTCATGTTGCTCAGGGCTCCTCAGCCCAATGAAGCGTCCTCTTCTAGGGATTCTGGTAGTTGGCTTAACAGGTTATGGGGGTTTTGCATTTCAATCTGGCCCCTTTCGGATTGGAGTGTCCCATCTTTAGCGACTAGGATACGTTCCACTGTCTATTTCTGGGGCGTACCCCATTGCCTTGAGGCTGCTTTCCATTGATTGTTAGGCCTTTGATTGTTCCTGCATTGTGTGCCATGACATTCGTTGAAGTGCTCCCCTCCACCTAGACCCAAAGAGTCCATCCAGTCAGTAGCGTCTTGAGGAGTTTCGAAGAAGTGAGCTTTCCCATCATATTTCATTTGCAGTGTGCCGAAAAATCAGGCTGTATTTGATATTTTCTTCATTTGACCTACAAATGGTCCTGGACCCTTCTCGCGTAGTTCAGAAAGATCTGTATGGCGGTGCCATCATACTGTGGGGTACCATATGCTAGAACGTGCTGAAGGATGCTGTCTCTGTCACAATGATTATACAGCCATGCTTTTGTTGCATGCTGGTGCCCTAGATTGCGGCTTCGGTCCCAGAGATCTATGTGACCAGTCTAACGTAAAACAATTAGACAGGTGAATGGAGGGCATTGCAGTCTGTATTTTGTCTTCTAGGAATAGCTCTGCGGAGGGCGCCTCTACATGTCCTGGAAATCCAAGAAAGTGTCCTGTCACCCTCGATGGGGTCCACTTTGCGTCTCACCACAGGGCGGGCCAGGAGGTCCCCAGGGTCCACTATGACGGCACACTGAGTAGTCCTCCCAGCTCCATGTCCCCTCGGCCAGGCACTCAGGAATCGGGCCTCAAATATCACCAGTTCGGCGCTTTCTCCTCTGGAGCGGTCTTTCCACCAAACCACTGTGCTGCATGCAACTTGGGGTTACAGTGTGATAGTTATCCTCTTCGTATGAGCCCCTCAGGCGGGGCAAGTCCCCATCGCAGTGCAGTCTGTAGGCCGTTGCTTCCCCTCATTTGCTTCACCCCCAGCAGCTACGGTTGCGAGTAGGCCAGGCCATAGTCGGGAGGCTCGGCATTCGCAGTTAGGCTCAGCCCAGCCCTGAAGTTCACCAGCAGTGCCCTTGCCCAGAAGTTCCTGCTGTCCTTACGGTCTCAGCTTTATTCCAGCATGGCATCTGCCCCGTTAGTCTAGCTGCTCCAGGCCCTGGCAATCCAGAGGGCGCCCTTCAAGAGGCATGTCAGTCGACCCCTCATGCTGGTTCCCGCGGGGTCAGGCCGGCCTCTCCCTTGCTGTCTCCTAGGCTGGGCAACAATCTTCCTGTGATTCCAGCCCTGCTGCTCATTCATGTGGCCCCTTGCTCCGCTGCAGTCTCTGGGAGATTGCCCACTATAGTGCTGCTGCACAATCAGCCTCTTTTAATACAGAGGCTGCCAGGATTATGAAGAATTATTTCGTCTGGGCTCAGAGCTCCGGCAAGGCGAGTCTATACAGCCATCTTGCTCCGTCACACCCCCAAGGTTTTTTCTTTGCAGTCTGGGATTTTAAGTCCTCCATCTCGCAAAAAGCACTAAAGGTCTCAGAATGCAAGGAAACAAATCTGGACTGGATTTCTCAGCCATGAAACTGAGAATCTCGGGAGCTAACTGACGAATCCAGATACTGGATTTCATAAGTGCCCCACGAGTATATTGGGGGTTTCAGCACACTTTTACACTCCCTGGGCACATCTGTATTAAAGAAAGAGCTTCAGATGGTAGAGTATCCCTCCTTTTGTATTTCAGTATGCTTTATTGTGGCAACAGTGAGGTGTTATAAGGGTGGCAACACAGGGGTAAATGTCTATCTTGCGATAGGTAATGTAATCTCAAGCTAATGTATTGAATGTGAGTTTATGGTGAGTTGACTTTTGCAGGGCAGTAGTCAAGCTTTCCTCATTTTCGGCTCTTTATAGATAGCTGGCGATATTGTTGTGAAATGATACTCTCAGCGCCTCTGACAGATCTTAGCCATTCCCACCAGGAATGTATTAGGACGTTGCCTAGCTCCTTCCATTTGTTGATAGGCAACATATGGGCCAGTGTGAAAATCAGATCCAACAAATGTAAGTTGGCTATGATCATATTAAATCTAAGGATAAAGATATAAAGCATAGAAAAGTGAAGCCCTTTCTGTGATCAGAATTGTAGAGGTGCACATTTCACACTTATGCATCTTCATGCATCACTCTTTATACATCACTCAGTTGCATCGCAATGTGGCCCCAAACAAATGAGGTACTGCATATGCCTGGGATGCTGGGCAATGTAAGAGATACTGGCTGATGGACAAAGAGATAACATCAACTGTGTGCTACTTAGAGCTGGGGTCAAGGAAACCCACAAGACCTCTCCAAAGGAATGTTCTGGAGAGAGCACTTTTTTTCATGTAATCTGCCACAAGTCCCTGTCACACTTGAGCACACAAAATGGAGGTGCATGCCAATGAACTAGAACTCTGTGCCTACTTATGTAATGTTCAAGACTCTCCTTCGACCAGCGGGGATTGTAAGGGGGCTGTGCAGGTGCAGACCAGCGACCATGGCCATGTTCAGTGGGGAGGATGTACAACTCGGATGACAAACTTGGGAGCAGGCTCTCAGCATTTAAGGGTATAGAATTAGCTAACCGTGCTCTGTTGACACTGATATTAATTGATAGGAGTTATCTATTTCACATAGGCCCCTGAAGACTAAACAGGAGATGGTGGGCAAGTCATTCCAGCCTTCCTCGACCTCTCATCTCTAGGCCCGTAACTTGTTGGGAGGGAGACTGGGGAAGGGCTATAGGGCTTTGAAGTATTATGTCTGGAGGATCTTGAGGTGCCTATCTCTTTCTATTTTTCAGGCCTAACTAGTCCCTGCAAGCTCTAAATCTGGTTTTTAATATCCTTGGAAAGGTTTTTATAAATTGTTGCATTTTTATTTCTATATTCCAACAATCTTGCATTATATGTTTCACAGTGCGCACTAAAGGTACAGATGTTTCAAGGTCTTTCCCGCTTCACTGCTCTTCACGCCCTTATCATAGACATTGAAGTGTTCATTTTCAGCACTTCAGCCTATTTCAGGCCCAAAAGCAGCAAACCTGGGGTAAAGCATATCGCCCATCTTTGTACTTTTATACTGTGAGATACTGTGGACTATGTGTTTTAATAGTATGTTTTATTGTTTGTGTAATGGTTTTAAATAACTTTACACTATTAAATAAACTTCAACTTCAAACTACATATGTAATCCAACTAGATTTTGAGAAGGGAGAGGAAAAATTTGAAGGCCACTTTCTTCAGTGCTGCAGCAGGGTATACAGCATGTAAGTCCAATGTAGGTTCACAAAAAATATTTGAAGGTAAGTTCACATTCCTTATTCAAAGAAATCAAGAATTTGGGGAATTTACCCTCACAAATTGTACTTGACAATACAAAATATTTGGCCAGCATTCTACAGTTTACACAGTTGAAAACCTAGTCGTAATTGTAGTAGTGGGCTTGGGGCATTCCTGTGTGAGTCCACTTGTAAGAATGTAAAAACATCCATAAACTTGTGTGTTTGTTGGTATTTACCATATGCTCACTGGTAATTTCTCACATTGGAGAAACGTCTAAATTTACGTTTGCAAAGGATAGAAGTAAGTGTGATGGAAGAAATCGCTATGTTTTGTAGGGAGAGGACGAAATGCATTCTTCATATGGAAAATCAGTTTGTTTGCAAAGGCAAACAAGTTCAAAGTACTAATTCACATTTGGGTTTTATTTCCTTGCATATAAATGTACACAAAGTTGCAATGACACATACAGAAATATTTCCCCATTTGAGTACTTATCCAATACTGTGACTGTACAGATTTGTGATTACTACTGAAATTCTTTGTGAATTCCAACAAAATGTCAGGTTTTTGTCCCAAACGTCCTTTAACTTCTCCCTTGGAACTCTTGTGTTTTGGCACAGTGCATGAACAGTAGCACTTAGGGCAGGAGCTCCATGAAGTAGCGGGTGGTGGGCCATGCAGACAATATGCCCACTAATTCTCACTCAGCTAGGCGACCAGGATGCCCCCCGACCGCATACAGTGCCTCACCCAGACCTCAATCAAAGAACGTGCACGCAACTCGGGCGGCGTCTTGAAAGAAGTAGGGCTACAAGGTAAAGTGCTGTTCACTTCTCACAAGTGACAGCAATGAGATCCCGGTGCAGTGTATTGTGGGGACGATGTGCATATATATATGTGTGCCTATGTGTGCCTACGTGTGTAGGGGACACATTCTCCGTCAAGGATCAGTACTGCACAATTAACATGTTTTTTGTGTTGGCAGGTACACCGGAGCCCTGTATGGAAGGATAGTTGGTCGAGTTTTGGTATCCATGTTTGGTGTCCAAAATGATGAGTATGGAGCCTGGATTGACCCTGGCCTCTTTGCTGCTATTGGAGCAGCCTCTTTCTTCAGCGGAGTAGCAAGGCTAACAATTTCACTCTCTGTTATCATGGTAAATATTAAACACTCTTGTACCTTGTAGCCTCTTTTTCTCTCTCTGCTTTTAATTACATATTGCATCTGATTATAGACAGTTTTAGCTGTCTTCCTGACCTCATGCTATTAAATCCTTAAAATGAGAAGCACAAAGAGAAAGTGGGCTTTGGCAAGCTCCCTTTAAGCCATTGGCTTTCATGTGTTTTTCATGCTTTGCTATCGTGTGGATGGGTTAGTTTACTTTGTCTCATTTGTGTTCTCATTTGGTTTGGTGATCGCAATAGGTAGTCCTTAAACTACAGATATAACACGATGCATAGCATCTGATTGACAGCCAGTATGTGTTCTTTGATGTGTTTACTTTTCTGATTGGAAGACATTCATTTGTTGATTTATTAAGCCCTTAGCTGCTGGTCCTCCCCCACCCTCCTAGTGCTGAGCACGTTTTTGGCTATTTGGGGTAGTTCGCACTTAGGCCTTCATAACTTTTTGTCCACATAAGCTATCCACGCCAAATTTGCATCCTAATTTTCCAACATCCTAGGGATTCTAAAGGTACCCAGAGTTTGTGAGTTCCCCTGGAGGAGAAAAAGAAATTAGCCAAAATACAGCGAAAATTTCGTTTTTTTTCAGAAAAATTGGAAAAAATTGGCTGCCAAAGAAGGCTTGTGTTTTTTTCCCCTGAAAATGGCATCAACAAAGGGCTTATGGTGCTAAAATCACCACCTTCCCAGATTTCAGCAACAGGCAGACTTGAATCAGAAAACCCAATTTTTCAGCACAATTTTGGCATTTTACTGGGACATACCGCATTTTAACTATTTTTTGTGCTTTCAGCCTCCTTCCACTTAGTGACAGGAATGGGTGTGAAACCAATGCTGGATTCCAGCAAGCTAAACATTTCTGAAAAGTAGACAAAATTCTGTATTCAGCAAGAGGTCATTTGTGTAGATCCTACAAGGTTTGCCTACAGAAAATAACAGCTGAAATAAATACATATTGAAATTGACCTGAAAAAACAGCATTTTTCTCCATATTTTACTCTGTAACGTTTTCCTGCGATGCAATATTTTTAAAAGCAATATACCGTTACGTCTGCTGGACTCTTCTGGTTGCGGGGTATATAGGGCTTGTAGGTTCATCAAGATCCCTAGGTACCCAGAGCCAATAAATGAGCTGCACCTTGCAATGGGTTTTCATTCTATATCGGGTATACAGCAATTCATTTGCTGAAATATAAAGAGTGAAAAATAAGTATCAAGAAAACATTTGTATTTCCAAAATGGGCACAAGATAAGGTGTTGAGAAGCAGTGGTTATTTGCACATCTCTGAACTCCCGTGGTGCCCATACTAGCATGTGAATTACAGGGCATTTTTCAAATAGACATCTTTTTTCCACACTGGCTTACATTTGGAAGGAAAAAATGTAGAGAAAGACAAGGGGCAATAACACTTGTTCTTCTATTCTGTGTTCCCCCAAGTCTCCCGATACAAATGGTACCTCACTTGCATGGGTAGGCCTAATGCCCGCGACAGGAAACGCAACATGGACACATCACATTTTTACATTGAAAAATGACATGTTTTTTGGAAAGTGCCTAGCTGTGGATTTTGGCCTCTTCCTCAGCCGGCAGCTAAGGAATCCAGATTGGGTAACTTGTGGGGCTCTCACCAGGTTCTGTTACCCAGAATCCTTTGCAAACCTCAAAATCTGGCCAAAAAGAGACTTTTTCCTTACATTTAGGCGACAGAAGGTTTTGGAATTTGAGAGGAGCCATGGATTTCCTTCCACCCAGTGTTCCCCCAAGTCTCCCAATAAAAATGGTACCTCACTTGTGTGGGTAGGCCTAGTGCGACAGGAAATGCTCCAAAACGCAACATGGACACATCACATTTTCCCAAAGAAAACAGAGATATTTTTTGCATAGTGCCTAGGGAAACCTACCAAACCTGTGCATTTGTGAAAACTAGACACCTAGGGGAATCCAAGTTGGGGTGACGTGTGGGGCTCTCACCAGGTTCTGTTACCCAGAATCCTTTGCAAACCTCAGCATTTGGCAAAAAAACACTTTTTCCTCACATTTCGGTGAAAGAAAGTTCTGGAATCTGAGAGGATCCACAAATTTCCTTCCACCCAGCATTCCCCCAAGTCTCTCGATAAAAATGGTACCTCACTTGTGTTGGTAGTCCTAGTGCCCACGACAGGAATAGATCACACAACGGTCAATGTTGGTCCTTTCATGAGGGCAACTGTTGACCCTGGGGTGATCCATTACTGACGCAGGTACTAGGTACAGTCACTCAAGTGGGGTAGTGTTTTTATCAGGACAGGGTGGTAGGAATTTTGTGAATCCCAGCATATTCCTGTAGTTTTTGAGACAGAAATGCAAGAAAAAGTAGAGATTTTATTCAACATTTCAGCTTTGCACGGTTTTCTGGGTAAGAAAACTTTGGGGAATCCACACAAGTCACACCTCTGTGGACTCCCCCAGATGTCTAGTTTCCAGAAATGTCTGGGGTTGGTATGTATCCTCTATGGCTGATGGGCTGAGGACCAAAAACGCAGGTGCCTGCCTTACAAAACCAGTTTGGTTTGTGATAGATAATTTTCATGGCTCCACAATATGATTTGGTGGGGGGGGGGAGGTAGGGGGGGCGGGGGGGGAATTTGGGGCTGAACTAAATTGGGGAGCTCCCAAGAGAGCACTCTCTCTGTGCTTGCCACCGCATGCACCTGCTCTCTGGGTTGGGCTAACCCGCTATTACCCCGTTGCACAGACTGTGCTTGCGAAGGGACAGCAGGACTGTCCTCATCACCTCCCTCATAGTCATTGGAAGAGAAGTTATCGAATGGGACTGCTCCAACTGAAAAATCACTGCCAGAGTCTGCACCATTGTCTTATCCCTCAGAAGCTGTCTCAGTACCTGCTGTCTCTGTTTCTGATCCTACGTCAGAGCTGTTCTCTATAACCTGAATGAGGGCTTGAGCAGCAGTCATCCACGAGATGCCATCTCTGCTACTGGAAAAACTGTTGCTCTAAAACACTCGCCTACATAGACAGTCACGAAATTGCTGATGGGTGTGTGTGTGTGATACGTGCAACAGTAGAGGTCACCTTACCTTTGCTTCTTCCCTCAATCAGCACAGTGTTTCAAGACACTCAAAAAAAGACACACTATCACTTCATCTTGTCACATACCAATCGTCACAGTCTTTAGCGCCTCCACCGTCCAGTTCAACAATCATTATTGGTGCTTCCACTCCCATGACCTCCTTCTTGGATTCCCTCACTACCACCCAGCAAAAGTGCCCTTCATCTCTCCATAGCCCCCCCCACACATATATTTAATTTGTATTATAGCGCAGGCAATGGCTGACTTTACCAATGTACTCAGCTATTTACATAAAATACAGATTTGATCTTTGCAGTAGGCATATAAACCTTCTGCACTACTTTATGGCATCAAAACTGCCACTAGACAAAAGTCTGATCCTATTTTAGCAGAAACATAATCACAAGACTTACTTAACTTTTTTATTGCAGCCTAAAAGCTACAGTTGAAACACAACAGTTGAAGTATGTGCATTGCCTTGAAGACGCAAGCTGCAACTGCAAGACAACCGGTGGCAAATATATATATTTATATATTTTTTATATATATATATATCTATATATAGATCACTTTTATATGTGGGTGTGGTTTTCCTGGGGGCCGATCGCAGCCCCCAGGGAAACCACACACGCGTTGACAAAAGTGATCGCTCTCTCTCTATATATATATATTTATATATTGATATATATATATATATATATATATTGATATATATATATATCCTTGTCTCTCTCTCTATATATATAGATATACATATCATATCTACATAGATATATCTATATATATGTAGATCTATATATTTTTTTTAATAGCTGTATGGTTTCCCTGGGGGGGCCATAGTAGCCCCCAGGGAAACCATACAATTATTTTTTTTAAATGATTGCGCCCACAGGGTTCGCCCTGCTAACGGGCGAGCCCCTGTCAATTTCATTTTTTTTTTTTATTCGCTTTAAAAAAATATATTTTTAAATCCCTGATGATAAAGCTACCTTTTTTCATAAAAAAATATGCCCCGGGTAACGGGGGGGGGGTGGCCGTTTGCCGAGGGGGCCGAACCCCCCCCAAGCGAAATCCCTGATGTCTTTTGGGGTTTCCTGTGCTTGAGGGCCAGGAAACCAATTCAGAAAGGCCTTGTTTGAAAGGGGAGAGTCTCCCCTTTCAAACAAGGCCTTCCGGAATGTCGAGAAAGCCTTTTGGGTCTGTTTTCCCCATTGGAGCAGAAAGCGGCCGCAATGCCGCTTCCTGCTTCGATGGAGAAAACCAATAGTGACGTCAGCGCACCTCGTGACACGCTGACGTCCTAAAGGGGCAAGTAGGGGGGGGCAGGGGAGACACGGAAGATCTTCTGTGTCTCCTGGGGTATTTAAAATAAAACAACAAAATCAGATTTTTTAACCCCCTCGCTGGTGTCGCCCACTGGTGATGACACACATGAGGGAGGTAGTGTGGACGTCGGTAAGTGTCCGACGCCCGCACTAAAGCGGTTAAGAAAGTACTTGCTACTTGGATGCTCTACTCTGTCATAAAGGCAGGGTGATGTTCATCAATCACCCTTGCAGGTTCATTTGTTTCACTTTACTTTCATGGAAACATGTTAGTTTTACAGCTTTTTTGTTGACAAAATAAACTAAAAGATGCCATGAATATACTAGCCCTGAGTCCAAGCTATCAACAATGAAGCCGTTTGCTGTGCATTCCTTTTACATTCACCATTTACAATGAAAACGTCATCTTCTGACTTCTTTTCATAACACTTTTCTTTAAGGGTACCTTTTTACTCTGTTAATGTAGGCTGTTTATGAAATTAGCCGAAGACCCACCTTCCAAATCAATGTAGCCTTCATTCTTTTCTTTGGTGGCCTGTTTATTTTCAAAGAAGGATGAAGGTGTAAAACATAAGAGCATAAATGTTTTAAAAATGTAAAATGGAGACCCTTTCAAACAGTTCTCATCATGTACCTAGGCCTTTTTGTGTGCACATTATTAAGAATGTTTCTACATTTCAGCTTGTAATACTTACACTGATGAACAATAAAAACATATGGTACAATTATAAAACATATTATATTAGGACCAGTAATTTCCCAGCGTTCTTAAAGTGTTTTAGTATCCAGGCATTGAGGAGAGGTCATGAGGATGGTTCACTTCATGGCCTTTGGACTACAGTAATGAGTTTAATGGCATGTAGGCAATAACCACACTTTATGACTAAACCTTGACCTAAAATGTTATAACAGGATTTGTTCCTCTCTTGGCCATCACAGAATAAATACCCCCAAAAATGTCTTAATATCTGCCCCCTTGCCTGGGTGAGAGTCTTACTTAGTTCAAATGTAATAAACTTCTAGTTTAATAATTGTTTAAGCTTGAGTCTATCTGGCTCTCAAATTATTCATAAACACTGAGTTTGATATTTTAGTTTGATGTGCAAGTGTATATTTCTTACTTTTACTTCTAGGATGCTTAATTATTTATTTTTTCCAACAATTTTTAATTGATTTTCAAACAAACACATACAGCAACATTCTAGGGAGCGTGCCAGTATTGGTCCAGATATAAATCATAAGCTGTGCAGCGATACATAGTATTTTCATATTCTAGCATCAGCTATCAAGGGTGCCCAAGGTGCATCTATTGCTCAAAGTAATCCCGGTTTGTTACAATGCATCTCTCGCTGACAAGCACCATATGGGATCCTAACAAAACAGTGGCAAAGCACTTCCCAACATGCTTCCCCCCACACCCCACCCTGTGCCCAGTGACTGTCTTCCGTATGTAGTAGCAGACCATTCAAAGTGTGGTGAGAAGGGGGCTCCTCCAGTGTAGTTCATGGGAGGGTTCACGTGACCAGCCCAAGTGTGTCAACCGGTTCTAACACATGGATATTCCCACCCTATTTGTGGATGGAAGTCTGAGTTCCTCTTCCATTGCAATGTGGGTTAATCATCAGTGATTTCCAAGGTTTGGGCTAATGTGCCCCAGGGCCGTTCTCCCTCCACCGAGTCCTGCCCCCATCGGGACTCGCGCAACCTCACCATTTCCTCCAGTTTAGCCCATTTCAACAGTTCCCATCTCCAGGCCAATATGGGCGTAACTTGTGATGCCTTCCAATTTTTTGTTATCTCTCTATAAGCTTACAATAGTGCTAGGTCCTGAAATTGGTTAGAGATTATGAATTTGGGCATATGGGGATACCAGCCGAGTAAGCAGTGCCCAGGTGTAAAGGGGACATCTCGGTCTAATATGTCAGTTAAGGCATCAGCTATTGCTGTCTAATACGCTGTCAGCGATGGGCAGGCACAGAACCTGTGGAAGAATTCTGCCGCCTCTGCACCACATCTTGGGCATTTAGCATCTGCCGCCCTAAAATGCTGGGCAAGCTTGCCAGGTGTTATATACTCTCTACGTATTATGAAGAAGTTGATGAGTCTGAACATAGTATTTAGCGATATTTTTGGGGTATGCGTTAGGACGGCATCCCGTGCGTCCTCACCAATCGGGACTGCCAAGTCCTCTTTCTACTTCAGTTGGAGATTTACCAGGGCTGAGGTAAGGTCTGTTCTACTTCTGCAGTAGAGGCACGTCACTGCTTTGTGGGTAACGGTTGCGCTGACCAAATACTGACATGCTTCTAGTGTGCGTGGTTCAACTTGACCATGTTTCCAGTGGTTAAGCACTGCTCTGGTTAGAGCTCTATAAAGGAGAAAGTGTCGGGGGAAGGGTGTAGGTTGTCTGGAATTCCTCAAAGGGCAGAAAGGCATCAGCTTATAGAGGGTTCCTATAGTGGAGGCCCCCGCTTCTGCCCAGAGTGAGAGGCCTCTCCAGCTCCCTCCATGGGGCAAGCTATTAAGGGGGCAAAGCAGGATTTCAGGGGCATAGGTCAGCAGACATCTCGATCTCTGGAGCTGTCATGTCCAACACCACCAAAAACAAATTAAAGAGGTACCCCTCATACCCCCAAAGGGACTGGGTTAAAGTGTATGTATATATCCAACACTGCCTCAGCACGGCCAGCTCCAGGGGTTCCGGAGCTTGGGGCGGTGGAAGATGAAGGATCACCCTGCCTAGCAAAAAGAGAGTTGGGGGAAGGGACGTATCTCCCTTCCAGGCATTGTTCGATTCACTATCAGGCTGACCCGACAGGTAGTAAGACTGAAAGTCAGGGATAGGCAGCCCCCGTCAGCTGTGAAGCACTGCCGGGTGGCCATGGCCACCCTTCGTCGACCGCTGCCCCAGAGGGATCCTTTGAGTCGGGAGTCTAGCTCTTTAAAAATCTTTCTGGAAATCCATAAAGGAAGAGTGACAAGGTGGTAAAGTAGTCGGGCAGAGCTATCAATTTTAGTAGCGCCATCCGTCCCGCCATTGAAAATGGCAGGGAGCTCCAAAAGGACATATTCCCTCGGAGGTCCCTGATCGCTTGTGCCACGTTTCCTTCGAGTAAGTCACTAGAGTCATGATAAACATGGACTCTCAAGTAAGAAAGGTGACGTGATTCCCACCTGAGATCACCGATGCTTGTTGGAGCCATCCTGCCTGCAGTAAGGGGTAAGAGTCTAGACTTCTGCCAATCCACCCAGAGTCCCGACAGAGTGCCAAAGTGGTCTTGCATATCTTTCGCTTCCTGCAGCGCACCTTCTACGTCTCCCAAAACAGGGGAAGATTATCAGCGTATAATGCTATGTAATGTTCCTGCCCAGTTGTCTGAAGGTACGATAAGGATCACAAGTGTGGGCCCAGCTTGCAAGAGGCTCAATTGCTAGTGCGAAAAGGAGGCATTCCTGTCAGTTTCCCCGAGCTATCTCAGCACTCTTAGATATAAATCCCTGGTGCGGATTGGGGCACTTGGAGCTGTGTAGAGCAATTGGGTCCAGGCCACAAACCCCTCTCCCAGGTCGAACCTGCGAAAGACTTCGTAGAGATATGACCACTCCAAGCTTTTAAAACCTTTTTTGAAGTCAACCGCAAATATTGCATTGCTAGTTTTATCGGTAGTGGTCACATTAGGATGGAGGTGAGTCGGCGGATGTTAAGTGCCATGAATCCTGATTGGTCATGATGGGGTAGAGTAGGCATATGGGGCAGTAACCATGAACCCAGTATTTTGCTAAGTATTTTATAATCTAAGCTCAGCTTCAAGAGAGGATGATAGGAGGCTACATCAGTGGATAGTTTCCCAGTCTTTAATAATGGTATAATGAGAGCCCCTCAAGCTGACTCTGGTAGGATCCCTTGTTCTTTGGCTGCCTTATATAGGGAGGTCAGACGCAGGGCCAACTCCTAAACGTAGGTCAAACAAAACTCCACAGGGAGGCCATCCAGCCTGGGGTCTTATGTCGTGCCATGCTGCAGATACCTGGTGCACGCACCTCTGGGAGTGTAATGTGTTGCCCAAGGGCCTCTGATTCCTGAGGGGCTGTAGGTCCATTCTCTCCAGGAAGATGTGGACCGCTTCAGGCCTGGACTCCGTTTTGCTGTGATAAATGTCAGCATAATATGTGCGAAGTTCTTGATTAATGTCAGTTTGTCAGCACACGGTGTGGCCCGGGGGCGTCTGTGATTCTGCAATTATCAAGCCCCTTCTGGCTGGGTTTGCCAGTCATGTGAGGAGGGCACTTGCATGGTCTCCCTCTGCGTGAGTGTGGGCCTGGTACATCTTATAGTCATAGCAATGTCATAGCTCAACCGTCTCCGCAACTTTCTCCTTGGCCTCTAACATATCAGCCTGAAGGGCAGCGTTGCTTGTGGTCCCTCAATGCCGTTTCTGCTTGCATGCATCATTCAGTAGTGCCTTACGGACCTCCACAGCAGCGGAGAGACAGCATCCTCGAATCGCTACTTTGAAGGCCTCCCATTCTATCAATTCTGAGGCCGTAGATGCCTCATTCTTTGTGAAGCAAATTTGTATGGCAGGGCCAAAAGAATCTCGGAAGACTTGGCCCTCCAGTAGTTCTGGCTTCAATTCCCACATGGGGACAGATGTTCGAAGTTGGTTCCATTTTAGGCCCAGCACTCGCGGGTTGTGGTCCGATATAGTTCTAGTTAAGTATTCCGAGACTAATACTGACTCATGTACATCTGGAGAGCTCTAGAAAGTGTCCAGTTGGATGTGTAGTTCATGCAATGCGGAAAAGAATGAGTAATCTCGCTCAGATGGGTGGTGGGCTCTCCAGCAGTCAATGAGTCCCCACTCTCGATTCCATGTGGCATAGGCTCTTGCATTTCGGGTGACTGGCGAGTCCCCAGGAGATGGTGCGACCTGTCAAAGTCCCCGCTTAGTATAATGGAGCCCGTGAGGTTGTAATTATCTGGTTGGATAGGGATGCAAGATAGCTGGCTTGGTCGACATTTGGGCCCCACACACTCCCTGTTGTGATTTCCATGCCATCCAATTTGCCAATCAGGACCACATAGCAGCCTAGCAGATTGACGAAGGAGTGGAGAATGTGGAACGGAATCCCTGGCCTAATCCGTATTCAAACCCCACTCTGTGTATGCTGAGTAGGCAGTGTAATAAGTCTAGCCCCTCCACCTGTGCTTCAGGGTCCGCTTTCGGATCTAGGTGGGACTCCTGGAGGAGGGCTATATGGATCCTGCATCTGGTGAGGTGGGAAAACACTTTTTGGTGCTTGGTCATCAAGTTCATCCCCCTGATGTTCCAGGAGAGAAGTCTATATTCCATACAGTTTGCCATTTTCAGTGGTGTGAGCAGGGAAAAAGGGTCATTGTGGGAGGGGAGGTGCACCCTCATTGGAGTCTCTCTCAGCAGATGGGCGTAATGTGTTGCAATGCAGGCAAAAAGGCAGAGAGATCCCCTCCACCATAAAAACAATAATATTCAAACTCCCAGTCCCCAGGACAAGTAGTAAACCCCCTACATCCAGACTACGAAATCAGAGATTCTTATGACAACAGTGCTGAACAGTCTATGTAGGAGAGGTGACATGCCAGTGAGTATACATTCCTCTCTCTTGAGGCTTCCCCGTCGAGCCTCCGGGTTGAACTCCAATGTGGAGATAGGAGGCTCCACCCAGGCACTAAGTGTACTTGTGTGCTGCTGATTTTGTTCATCGTGTAGACTATTGACTGTTCTCTGCTTTGGGGGGAGGTCAAATACAGACATGTGATCACACAAGTTCATCTGCCATCCTGGGGGTTATAGTAGGCAAATGATCACTGGAGGATTCAGAGTCAGAGTCAGAGTTGGACAAGCATTCAGATATGTCAGGAAGGACCAGGTCCGGCGAGGGGGTAGGGATGGCTTTGTCCTGACTCAGTGCCACTATGGATTCCAGAGCCCGTCTCCTTTCCCTCTGCACCTTAACGTCTGTTGTGACCCTCTGTCGGGAGCCCTTGCCAGTTTGTTTTCACCCACGGCGTTGTGATGGGCGACTGTCCTCTCGGTTGCTATAGCCTGCCTGCTTGTGACTGTCTAGCCAATTCAATACCTCACGGTGAGTGTTGAAGAACTGTACTCCTTGCGGTGTGATGACTCACAATTGTGTAGGAAAGAGCATCGCATATTGCAGTCCTTGGGTTGGTAATTGCCTCCTAGCCTCTAGAAATGACACGCAGCACTTTTGGACTTCATGGGTGAAATCAGGAAAGATTATGACTTTTCTATTGTTAACTTGTATATCGCCTTTCAACTAGCCTGTGGAAGGATGTGATCCCGGTCGCCATAGTATAATAATTTGGTGACAACTGGCCTCGGGGGCCATCAGGGGAGGCAGCCAAGAGGGCACTCGATGGGCAAGCTTAAGTGCCTAGAATGAAAATAGTCCAATGGGGGCCGCCATTTCTTTTAGCCAGTTCTTCAGATATGGCTCCATCCCTGTGCCCTCAACACCCTCCAGGAGCCCGATGATTCTAACATTGTTTCAGCAACACCTGTTTTCGTTATCTTCCACTTTGGCTTCCAGGGTGCGCGCTTTAGTCTCCAGTGTAGAGACCTGCGCCTGCATCCTCGCTATATCTGGTGGTATATCGGCCATAAGTCTCTCTGTGGTGGTGACTCTTTCTGCCAGCTATTTATGGTCATCTCTGAGGAGGCCTAGGTTGGCCCCCATTGCATTTATTTTGGTCACAAGGACCTCCCGCATGGATGTGATGGCCTGCAGGATGTCTTGGAGGATGGGTCCCGGTGTTTGAGATGGCGGCAAGCTCTCCCAGCTCTGCGAGTCTCCCTCCATGACACCATTGACACCGCTCTGAAGTTTGACAATTAAGTCTATTTTCTTGTTTGCTTTCTCTATTTGTGCTGTTGCCATGTTTTCTGGTAGATGTCAGCTCCACGGAGCGAGGAAACAGCAGCTCAGAGACACAGACAAAGAGCTATGTGAATGTGCATAGTTGCTGGCCTTCAGGGGTTTGGTGTGGGTCAGAGCGTAAGTTGCTCAGCTCAGCCCGCTCCTCTCCTTATGTGTGGCGATAGGTCTGCCATGCACCATTCACTGTCGTCCCCGCGGCGACGAGTGGTTCAGGGGGTGGCGGGTGTCTGACACTTGCGATATCTTCTGCGGGATACTCTGCCACCATGTGGCCTTTACAGGGGGAATCAGGTCCTTCTCTCTTAGGTGCTTGTCCCTCATTGGTGGCGGCAAGTGTTTGGCTTTAATTGTCCAGGGCCATCTATGGCGGGCGGCCCAGTTGGGGTGTGTGCAGATTCCCACTGGTAATCAGGTGGCCAGTGCAATGTTCGCGGGGCTTGGGGGCGATGCACAGGGATGGGGAGATTCTGGATGCAGGATCAATGAAGCAGGTCAAGCCCCCCGCCACTGCCCCAAGTCTCCTACTGCGCATTCACTGTCCCCAAGCATCACTCACTGCCCTGGGTCTCTGGCCTTGGCCCTCTTTTGTCGTCATGTTGCTGGAGAGGGCCCAAGCAATCCGCCACAGCTCCCCTGAAAGTGCTCAGTTCCTGTACCACTCAGGGCTCCAGATCACACCTTCCATGCTGGCAAGGACCGTTCTTGCCAGCCCAGCCCTTCGCTGGTCCGGGGCAATCCTCCAACAGTAGCTCGCCGGGGGTCCCACCAAGCGCCATCTGCTCACCTGCTGTGCAAGCCCAATAGGGGTCCTGGGGGTGTGGCAGTGGCAGGTCCCAGCAGTCGCAGGCCGCTCCGCTTGCCTCCCGGCTCTGATGCTTCAGAGCGGGCGCCACTTCTACTCAAGTGCTCAGGAGGGACGAGTAGCTCTCGGGTCTGTGCCAGCACTCCTGTGACACGTCCCCCTCCCGCCACCCGTTGTTATTTCCTTAATGGCAGAGGGCCCCTCCAAATGCACCAGAGCCCCCACCACATGTGCCAGGCCCGCGGCAAAGAGACCCCTCAGTGGCAATTGCTCTGCTCCCTTTCCACAGCAGTGTCGCAGGCGGCTCCGAACCAGTCTGGTCTACTCCAGCGTGTGGCCAAGTCTGGTAGGAGGTCTTCTCACTCGCAGCCATATGCCGGTGCTGCCCTGTTACACCTCTGGCAGGTAGGTGTTTAATTGTTCGCCAGCACTGTGAGAAGCTGGCCTGGCTTGTGGTGGGTACCAGAGGTACTTACACCTTATACCAGGTCCAGTGATCCACCTAAGTGAAATGTAGGCAGTGTCTAGCAGCTTAGGCTGTTTAGAGGCAGCTGTAGCAGAGCAGCCAAGGCTGAACTAGGAGACATGCAAAGCTCTTGCAATACCACTTATAGTCACACAGTACCTATACACAAGTAAAGACAATACTCAGTGTTACCAAAAATAAAGGTACATTATTTCAGTGACACGAGGCCAACAATATCTTAGCGGCAGTACTCCTCTGGAGGTAAGTCTTATACACAATATATACACTAGGAACCAAAATTAGGTAACATAGTGCAAACAGTGAAAATCACAATAGATTGCAATAAGCCTAAGGGCAACACAAACCATATACTAAAATAGTGGAATGTGAAAGTCGGATTCCCCCTACGCAAGTGTAGTGTGTCGAGGAGCGCTGGGAGTGTAAGAAAAAAAACAAAGGTAAGTAAAATACCCCACCATAGAGCCCAGGAAAACAGGAGTAAAGTATAGCAAGTTTCCTCAGAACACACTAGAAGACGTGATAAAGGATTTTGCAAGAACCAAGCAAGACTGCAAGAGACCAACTGTGGATTCCTGGACCTGAAGGCCTGTGGAAAGAGGAGACCAAGCCCAGAAGTTGATGAAGAGTCCAGGAAGAACAGGAGCCTCTGCTAACCTGGAAGGAGGTGCAAATGTGGATTCTCTGTTTGGAAGAAAAGTACAGAAATGCACCAAAGAAGATAGCTGCGGTTTCCTGCTTGGTGCAAGAAATGTCCCACGTTGAGTCATTGGATACAGGCAGTTTGCGTCATTGGATTCCGCGAACAAGCCTTGGTTCACGCAAGAATGCGTTTTGCATCAAATAGGAGCTACCCGGACCCAGGAGGGACCTGGGGGTCTCAACTAGGACTGAGGAGACAGAGGGAGCTCTCAGCATTTTAGATAGCCCACAGAAGACCAGGCAGCCCCCACAGGAGTCCCAGGACACGGGTACAAAAGAGTTATAAAGTGCGGTCATCGCAGCACTACACAAAGGGATCCCACGCCGCCGTAGAACAACTCAGGGAGCTGAGCATCACAGGACAGAGTGCTGGGGACCTGAGCTACGCTGTGCATGAAGAATGTTTGGAAGAAGTGCACAGAAGCCCACGGAGCTGCAGAAGATGCAGTGCACCGGGGTACTGTTGTTGCACGTGGAGGCAAGCTCTTACCTCCACCAAATTTGGACAGCTGGACCTTTGGACTGTCAGGATCACTTCGGTCCACCACCTGTGTTCCAGGGATCACGCTCGTCGCCAGGAGAGGAGTCCCAGAGTATCTGTTGTTGTCGCAGAGAGGTGCTTGCATAAGCAGGGAAGTGACTCCATCACTCCACAGGAGATTCCTTCGGCTTTTTTGGTGCAGGGTGAAGACAGACAGTCCTCAGAGCGTGCACAACCTGGAAATTGTTGCAGTTACAGGCTGGAGCTGAAGTTGCAGGTCACAATAGCCTTCCTGGATACTTTGTTGCAGTTACAGCAGTTCCTGGAGCAGTCTGCAGTTGATCCGAAGGTCAGAAGCTGAAGCGGGGAATGCTGAGGAGTCCTGGTGGAGTCTTGCAAACCGAATCTGAGGAACACCCAGAGGAGAGACCCTAAATAGCCCTGAGAGAGGGATTGGCTACCTACCCAGGTATGCACCTATCAGGAGGGGTCTCTGACGTCATCTGCTGGCACTGGCCACTCAGATGCTCCCAGAGGGTCCCCCACCTTGGAATCCAAGATGGCTAATGCCAGGGACACTCTGGAGGAGCTCTGGGCACCACCCCTGGGGTGGTGATGGACAGGAGAGTTGTCACTCCCCTTTCCTATGTCCAGTTTCACGCCAGAGCAGGGGCTGGGGGTCCCTGAACCGGTGTAGACTGGATTATGCAAGGAGGGCACCATCTGTTTCCTTCAAAGAACTTCCAGAGGCTCTGGGAGGAAACCCCTCCCATGCCTGTAACACCTATTTCCAGAGGGAGAGGGTGTAACACCCCTGTCCCAAAGGAAATGCATTTTTCTGCCTTCCTGGGATTGGGCTGCCCAACCCCCAGGAGGGCAGAAGCCTGTCTGTGAGGTGGCAGCAGCTGGGGCTGCGGTGAAAACTTCAGAAGACTGGTATGGCAGTACTGGGGTTCCATGGTGGAGCCCTGAGGGTGCATGGAATTGTCCCCCCAATACCAGAATCAGATTGGGGGTACAATTTCTGGTTCCTAGACACCTCACATGGCCATATTCGGAGTTACCACGGTGAAGATACATATATGTATTGACCTATAGTTAGTGCACACTTATAATGGCGTCCCCGCACTCACGAAGTGCGGGAAAATGGGCGTGGACAACATGGGGGCACCTCTGCTAGTGAAGGGGTGCCCTTACACACAGTAACTTTGCACGTAGCCTTCAGGGTCTGAAGGTTAGACATATAGATGACTTATAAGTTACTTGGTGCAGTGAAAATGGATGTGAAATAGTGATTACACTATTTCACTCAGGCTGCAATGGCAGTCCTGAAGAAGTGTTTGTATGAGTTCCTGGTGGGTGGCAAAAGAAATGCTGCAGCCCATAAGGATCTCCTGGAACCCCAATGCCCTGGGTACCTAGGTACCATATACTAGGGACTTATAAGGTGAGTCCAGTGTGCCAATCTGGATTGGAATATAGAGTCACTAGTCTATAGTGACAAATTTGGAAACAGAGAGAGCATAAGCACTGGAGTTCTGGTTAGCAGAACTCCATTGACACAGTCAAGCATACTAACAACACAGTAAAACACACTGACATATAGGCGACAAACTATGAGCACTGGGTCCTGACTAGCAGAATCCCAGTGAGACAGTACAAATACACTGACAAACAGGCCAAAAAATCAGGGTAACCATGTTAGAAGAAAGACACCTTCCTAAAAGCGCCATTTTGAGTGCGGCGGTGGGCAGCCGGACGAAGGAGCAGTCCACGTCTGATTTCCTGCACAGGGTCTGCCAGTGCAAACTTACCCAATTTGGGCCCAAACAGGTGCCCCCCAGTACAACAGTAAGTTTAAAGTTGTTTGTGCCCCCCAATGTGGCAGATGACTGTGGATGGGAAATCTTTTCTCGAAGAGCTCACTGAGACATGTCTGACCTCTGCCGCGCCATGCTCCCGTTTTAACCGGGTGTGTTCCGGAGACGTAACGGTTATGTCCCGTGACACAGTGCTCCTGTGCCAAGGACGTAACCATTATGTCCTTGTACTGGAGCATTGGGGGAGTGCGCCGAGGGCAGGGATGGAAGGGGAATCGCTTCCCCTTCCACCCTACCTCCCAACCCCCTCCCAGTGATGTCTGATGACGTCAGCCCACAATCGCGCCTGACCTCATCAGAGGCTGCTCCCATCGTGCTGGAAGCCAAGGAGAAACAGTTTAGTTTCGCCTTGGTACGGGGGCAGGGGAGGTCAGGGAGCCATGAAAAGGGAAGGAAATGCTTTTCCTTCCCTTTTAATTTCTCTTTGAGCATTTCTGCAGCACGATCACAAAGCGATCGTGCTGCAGGAATGCCACTAGATACCAGGGATTTTTTTGTTTACATTTACTTGGATACAGGGAGTACCCCCTTAGGCAAGAGCTGCTCCCTAGGGGGCAATATTTTATTAGGTCTTTTCTGCCCCCACCCGGAGGCAGATCGGCCTATATTAATTAGGCCAATCTCCCCTCATGGGGGTCAGAATCCACAAGATACCAGGGATTCTTTTGTGAAAATGTCAAAAAAAGGGTCGCTCCCTAAATGGGAGCATTTTTTTCGTAGGCCATTTCTGCCCCCCTGTTCCCTTTCACGCAAGAGGAGCGACCCCTTAGGCAAGGGCCACTCCCGTGGGGGGGCAAATTTATTTTAGGCCATTTCTGCCCCCCTCGGGTGGCAGTTTGGCCTATTTTTGAAAGGCTATCTGCCCCCAAAAGGGGCAGAAAGCCCACCAGAGATCAGGGAAGTTATTTTTTTCAAAAAAAGAGGGTGGGCGTATGGCTATTCTCCCACCCCAAACAAACAGGGACAAAGTTGTTCTGACCACCAGTGGGCAGATGGGGCAATTACCCCCGATGCACTCCCGGGGGGGCAGAAAGCCTACTAGATACCAGGGAATTAAAAATAAAAATAGTGGGGTGGTGGCTACCAACCAATATGGGCATGGTTATGCCTCCACCCCAACTGAAAGGGGTAACAGTTTTTCATCTCCCTCCCCACCGCACACTAAAACATCTTATCCCACGGCAAGCAATAGGACATTTGATTACTTTGGGTTTTGATTTAACATTTTAGCCATGAGAGCTTGTCTAACTCGCAAAATCGTCCCACTTGGAATGGTGAGGGCTTCACTTTTTGGACTTTGGGACACTGCCATGTAGAAACATCTACGAGACCTAGACTCATCTAAAAACTAAACATCGAGGTGAGTCCAGGGTGGTGTGCTTCACATGCACCCCGCACCATTTTCTTACCCCTAATGCCCTGCAAACCTCCAACTTTGCTTCACATCACACATTTTCCCCACATTTTTGTGATGGAATCTGCAGGAATCCACAAAATGCCTACCACCCAGCATTGTCGCTTCTATACCGATAAAAATTCTGCCCCACTTGTCAGCCTAAAAACCTTTTTTTCAAATTGTCATTTTGGACCTGCTTTGGTTCCCCCTCATTTTCAACATGTTTTTGGCTCTTCCCTGTCACAGGCACTAGGCCCACCTACACAAGTGAGGTATCAGTTTTACTGGGAGACTGAGCGGAACGTTGGGTGGTAGGAATTTGTGCTGGTTTGATGATCCCACACACAAGTGTGGGAAATTTTGTATTTTTTTTTTTAAATGTGAGGTTCGCTCAGGATTCACTATGGGATCCGTGCAAGTCACACCTCCCTGGACTGTCTAGTTTTCAGAAATGTCTGGGTTTGGGAAGTTTACTGTAAAGATGTAAGGAGACAATGTTATGTATATAATGTCTCTAGATTTATGTAAGTACGATTAAGTACACCCAGTGCTTAATTTGTGCTTGCTGTTTCCGGTGCTGAGCACCAGCACTTATTTTTTAGGGCTGGTGCTTATTCTTTTGACTCAGGCATTTAACTCTGAGCAAAAGACACGTATGGGAAATGCAGAGGAAGAGAAAAACGAAAAAGCGTCACAGAGGGAGAAAGTAGAAAGCTGCAAGAGTGAGCTGAAGGGTACTGGCACACCGTTTGCGATAGTTTTTCCCTAATAGTAGGCTGGCGGGTGGTACCTGAACCTAAAATGGTGATATTGGGACTAACGGATGAATGGGGCGGCAGCAGATACACTAGATTGCTGGTAAGGTGGGTCTCCTCCAGTGCTTTATTTGTAAATAAAAACGTGGCGGAACCCAAAGCTGCTGCAATTAAAAATGCGGGCACAGAATAATAATTCTAAAGCCATCTCGATTCTCTTTAATTCATTTACAGCCTCTCCCTGCCCCTTCATCTCACTCTTTTAGTTTTCTGTTTTATACCTTTGTGATGCTTTTTCGTTTTTCTCTCCCTCCTTTCTTTTCCATATGTGTCTTTTGCTCGCAGTAAATACTTGAGGCAGAAAAATTTGTGCCGGCCCTCAAAAATAAGTGCTAGTGTCCAGCGCCGGAAACCACCAGCTCAACTTAAGCACTGGTCTCCTTCTTGCAAAAAGGGACACTGCTAAGCACTGTAGAGCAGAGAGGGCACCCCCCAATAGCAGAATGTACTTGCGGAATGGACTATTCCTTGCTGCTGAACGATGTTTGTACGAATCCAGAGGCACGCCTGAAAAACGGCAAAAAGTCTGGGGGGCTTGGACTGCACACTCCACGATCTACACGATTTTAAGTGTTGTGGAAAAGGCACTCCCTTTATAGTCCACAGGGAGGCGTGGGGAGAGGGAGGAGAGGTTGTACACAATTTGACTTTAAGGTGACGTGTGAAATTATACATATGTTGAAAAAATAAAATAAAAAGAGTTGGAAAAAAGAAAGGATCTGGCGGTCGGCTAACTAAACATGAATGTAGGATATACCAAGCTTTGCAGGGTGTTTTCCAGCAAAGGGTTCGATCTTACTAATGGGTAACAAAGATTCAAAGATATTTTTTGCACCCTTCATGAAGATTCATTGAAACCTTTGTATCTTGCAAATGTTTTCACTTTGGCACTTCCAGATGAATATAGACCCTTGTCACATTCAAGAACAGAGCATTGGTCTTTATTGTACACTGACAAAATGATTCTGCATAATGTACCAGAGCTTAATTTGTGCTTGTTGTTTCCAGTGCAGAGCACTGGCACTTATTTTTGAGGGCCGGCACCTATTTTTCTGCCTAAAGCATTTACGGCGAGCAAAAGGCACATATGGGAATGCCAGAAGAAGAGAAAAATGAAAAAGCACCACAATGGGAGAAAGCAGAAAGCTGCAAGAGTGAGCTGAAGGGTCAGGAGTGGCTTTAAATGGATTGAAGAGGCCTTACATGGCTTCGGGATTATGCTGCTTCAGTATTCCGTGTTTGCACAGTTAATTGCAGCAACCACGTGTTTAAGAGAAGGGCTTTTGGCACTGGCACCTTTTTATTTACAAATTAAGCACTGAGTACACCCCAGCCTTCACAAATGCTTCTGCTTTCATCCGATCTCTCCCATCAACTGCCACCCGGTTTCCCTGGTTACATCATGAGGAGTCTCACAATGCACATTCTATGCTCAGAATACCACACATCTCCCTCCTACCATTATAACAACAAAATCAATATAACAAAAGTACATAAACAAAATAACATCAACAATTATTTTTTTACAAAGTCTTCTAGAAATTTAGGACACCTAATAATTCTTGAACTCTTTCTTAATTCTGAATTATGTTCATCAACCTTCCTTTCTCTCACTCTGTTTCTGACTGAGTTGGCTTTCTCAACAATGTCCAACCCAGTCTTGATTTTTACTACTCTTCCAATATACCACATCCTATGATTCTCAGTCCTTATGGCGTTGCCTAAAACATTTGTTAACTTGAGAGGGTCAGAAAACTTCGAATGATCTTTTGAAAGACCCAAATGAGGATTTTTCACTCTGAAAAAATCACCTACCTGAACTACTACTTTTTTTTATAGCTTTCCGTCTATCAAACCCAATTTTCCTTTGTGAAATTTTCTTATGTTCCCTCACACATTTCCTTTCATTATTACTAGTAATTTCCAATTTTGCACCCACCTTTTCATTTACCCATGCAGGACAGATAAGTGTGTTGGGTTTTCTCCTCTTAAATAATTCAAATGGTGAAAACCCAGTGGTTGTGTGAGGAGTCTATTGATAGTTTTTAATCTTGCAAAATATCTCCTCCTTCCAAAACTTGTTATTCGCCAAAGCCATTTGTATAGTTTCCTTCGAAACCCTATTCAGTCTCTCTACCATGCCATTAGTTTCTGGATGATAAAGGGAGGCTTTCTTGTGCTTAATGCCCCTGTCACTTAGATACTGTTCCATATAGTGCGAGACAAATTGCACACCATTATCCGTAAGGGTGAAAGATGAAAATCCCTCCCTTTCGAAAATGTGGTCAAGAAAGTTTATAACATCACGTGTTTCTACAGAGGTAGTAATTCCTATTTCAGGCCACCTTGAGCACATATCCATTAACACTATGACATGTTTGTCTGTGTTGGAATGCCTTATGGGACCTAGAATATCCATTGAAATTTCTTGCCATGGTTCCTTTGGTATTTCCCTCACTTTCATTGGTCAAACCCTACACATTAACGTTTTACATGCTCTAGAACACTCTACACATTCCCTAACACTCCGCTCAATTTGAACATCCATTTCTGGTAATTACATTAGTCTCAACCTCTCTTTAGTCTTAGAAATTCCAGGTTGATTCTCATTATCTAGTGATATTAACTCTTCCCTTAATTTCAATTGTGGGAGCCAGTCTTGTTCCTCTCAGTAATAATCCACCTTGTGAGGATGATTCATCTCTAATTCTCCAGAAACCACACAGTAGCTGATCATTTTTTTCACTACCATTCCACCCATTACTGATCTTCCAAACTACCTGCAGTATTATCTCAACCCTTTCTAATTCTGCCAGCCATTCACCTTCTTTGATTATTCCTTCTCTTACCACACATACTTCAAAATCATCATCCTCACATTCGATACCCTCTTCAACCTCAGGAATATCATTCACTAACCTTGAACAACAATCAGCAATGCTAATTTCTCCACCAGGTATGTACTGTACCTCAAAACGAAATTCCTGTAAAGCCACTACCCACTTTCTAATCCTTCCAGATACAACATCCAATCCTTTCTTTTCAAAAATCTCTTTTAGAGGTTTGTGATCTGTTCTTATTAAAAATCTGCCCCAGCAGACAAACTTCCTTAGCTTTCGCTCTGCCCAACAAACTCTTCTTTCTCTATGACAGAGTAGTTTAACTATGCTTCTGTCAAACATCTTGATATAAAGAGAATCGTTCTCTCTGCACGATTTGATTTTTGTATAAACACAGCCCCAAGTTCTTTGTCACTGGCATCAGACATTATCACAGTTTCCTGACCACGTTCAAAACTTAGGTATTCCTGAGATTGCGTTTCATGTTTATGATTTCTTCTTCACATTGTGCACGCCATTTAAATGTAACACCCTTTTTTATTCTCATGAATTTAGTATTTTCCGCAAAAATGCCTTCAAATTTATTGTAATATTCTGTTATGCCAAGAAACGTAATCACTTCATCCTTAGAAGATGGACTCGCGAAATTGAAAATAGTGTCCACTAATTATTTTTTAAGTTCAATGCCCTTGGATGAAAGTCTGTGTCTTAGATAGTCAATCTCATCAAGATTGAATTTACACTTTTCCGCTTTCAAAGTTGGACCACTCTCTTTAAGTCTCCGAAGAACCTCTTGTACTCTTTCATCATGCTCCTTATCATTTTCACCATAGACTAAAATGTCACCTTGGTATATTTTGAGTCCTTGAACTCCCTCCAGTACTCTTTCCATGGCATGTTGGAATAAAGCCGCAGCTGAAATCAGACTAAAGGACATGCAAATAAATTTATAAGTACGAAAAGGAGTTATGAACGCTGTTAAATCCTGCGAGTCTTTGTGTAATCTAATTTGGTGGTAGGCAGATGTTAAATCAATGGAAGAGAAACATTTTGCACTCTTTAACATGGATAACATTTCATTAATGTGAGGGTAATCATCAACTACTACACACTTATTTAACTCTCTCAAATCAGTACATAACCTCGGCTCACCATTAGCCTTCACTACCATGACCACAGGAGCTAACCATTCAGTGGCTTCCACCCCCTCAATTATGCCATTGTGTTTTAATTTATTCAATTCTGCCCTCATCTTGTCTTTAACCATTAAAGGTACAACCCTTACGTTGCTCACTACAGGTATGGTTCCTTTCTTTATCTTTATCTTATGCACATATTCCTTTAGGCAGCCAAGTTTGTTCTGAAATAATTCTGGAAATTCTTGTTCATACAGGGGCCTGGAACTGGTTACGGTGTCAACACATTCTATGTCTTTTAGCCGGACCGAAGGGTTTTCATTGGGGTTAAGATATACCTTCAAATCCCTCTGGTGCAGCCAACTAATAAGAGAATCACCTTTTATGGAGACATAAATCTTCCCTGCCATGAACCTATCCTTAAATTGTATAGAGCCCATAATATAACCTAACAACTTATTAGGCTCTCCACCATAACCCTTAGGACAAATGTCTGGTTTGAATAGTTTAACTGAGGTCTTAAAATGTTTTTCAAACGTATCTCTGGGAATAATTGTAATTTTTGCCCCGATTCAAACATTATGGGAACATCAATTTGTACAATTTCTACTAGACCAGTAATATCATTTTTCACTTGCAAAATAATTTCTTCAGATGAAGAATCATCATCTTCAAATGTAACTTCTTGAACTTTCTTCTTTTTTAAAATTTGTACTTCTACAACATGTGGTAACGTCCTTTTTTCCCCTCAATTTGTACAAATGACTTCCAATCCATCACAACCCTTGTAATTAGCATAGTGACCAAACTCACCACACCTAAAACAGTTTTCTTGCTCCAGTTCTTTCCCTTTACTATGTTTATTACATTCCTTCATCATCTTTTGAGTCCCCACTCTCTCAATTATTTTCTTCCCTTGCCTAATAGAATGTACTTCACTTTCTTTGTCTCCAAAACTTGTCTTTTTTATCACTTCAAGACATGCTGAACTATGCTCAGATGTCTTAGCAATCGTTATTACCTCATTGAGAGAAGGATTATCTTTATTCCAAAAGGATTCTTTTGCTTTATCAATGTTGCACCCTAACATGAATTGGTCTTTCAATCTTTCTTCCTTGCTTCCCCCAAAACTACAAGTTGAAGCTAGCCTTTGTAAAACAGTAACATACTCTTCAACCGATTCACTTGATTTTTTAACCCTTTTGCCAAATTGATATCTCTCTAAGACTATAGACATTTTTGGCATATAATGTAAATCTAGTTTTTTTATGCAAATTTCAAAGTCATTGAGTTCACCAGCGTCTTCCACAGAGAGTTCTTGCAGATTCTCGAAAACGACTTGCCCTTCAGAACCTAAGCAATGTATTAAAAGTGACATTTTACGTTCTGCACTCTAAGAAGTACCACAAACTCTTGCATAATGTGCAAAGACAGATTTCCCTTTCTTCCAACGTATTTGTGGCTCACCTGCAGAGGTTAAAAAAAATGGTGGACAAGTTACGTTTTGCATTATGAATTGAAAAGCCGAAGTGACCAGGTAATAAATGAAGAAAATAATAAAATTATTCTACTTGGACAATGAAGACAAGGAAACTCCTAAAAAAAAAAATACAGAAGATGTACTTATCAAAGAAACTGTCCAAAGCACTGTGAAACACTTTAAGAATGTGCCAGTTAACAGTTAAAAGATGAAACTGAGAAAGCGAAACTGCTGGTAAGTCGCTGCTGCTGATCAAGGTGTGCGTATCACCGAAGCTGAACGCACAAAAGATATTGTGAAGGCATCTGTTTAATAATCAACAGGTGTGCCTGTCACCGAATTTCGTGGAGTTGCTTAGTCCAGATAGAAAGCAGCCCAAAGCCTCAAGATGGCCACCAAAACGTGAAGACGTCATGCCTGAGAGGAAATAGAGCTTGTTTCAAGAGCATGAGGTTTTTACACTTATTTCCGAAGCTGGTGAAGGGCAGGCGAGGATGTAATGAATTACGCTCCAATTGATTACAGGAAGCGAGGAACACTGCACGCGCTGGAAACACTGTACGCGTGTCATGGTAAACGGAATTTCAATCTTTAAATTACAGGAATGAATTAAGCTTTTCACGCATGTTGGGACCAAAAAACCATTGTAGACTAGAAGAACATGAGAAAAAAAATATTTGAATGTACATACAGTTCGATGGTTCACTGAAGAATAGCGAGTTGGGGTGATAGTGACTCCGGCAGGTCCGCAAGCCCCTCATCAACTCATCGCCAATGAAAATATGTATGGAGACAATTTTATGTATATAATGTCTCTAGATTTATTTAAGTACGATTAAGTACACCCCAGCCTTCAGAAATACTTCTACTTTCATCCGATCTCTCCCATCAACTGCCACCCGGTTTCCCGGGTTACATCATGAGGAGTCTCACAATGCACATTCTATGATCAGAATACCACATTTCCCTAGATGACTGCCGAGCCCAGGACCAAAAACGCAGGTGCCCCCAGCAAAAACAGGTAGTTTTGTATTTGATAATTTTGATGTGTCCATGTAGTGTTTTGGGGCATTTCCTGTCGCGGGCACTAGACCTACCCACACAAGTGAGGTACCATTTTTATTGGGAGAGTTGGGGGAATGCTGGGTGGAATGAAATTTGTGGCTCCTCTCAGATTCCAGAACTTTCCATCACCGAAATTTGAGGTAAAAGTGCATTTTTTTTCTAAATTTCTAAGTTTGCAAAGGATTCTGGGTAACAGAACCTGGTGAGAGCCTCACAAGTCACCCCATTCTGAATTTCCTTAGGTGTCTAGTTTTACAAAATGTACAGGTTTGTTAGATTTCTCTAGGTGCTGGCTGAGCTAAAGGCCACAATCCACAGCTAGGCACTTTCCAAAAAACACATCAGATTTCAATGTAAAAATGTTATGTGTCCATGTTGCGTTTCCTGCTGTGAGCACTGGACCTACCCATGCAAGTGAGGTACCATTTTTATTGGGTAACTTGGGGAAACACAGAATAGAACAGCAAGTGTTATCGCCCCTTGTCTTTCTCTACATTTTGTCCTTTTGTTTGTAAGACAGTGTGTTAAAAAGACTTCTATTTGAGAAATGCCCTGTAATTCACATGCTAGTATGGGGACCCCAGAATTCAGAGATATGCAAATAACCACTGCTTCTCAACACCTTGTCTTATGCCCATTTTGGAAATACAAAGGTTTCCTTGATACCCATTTCTGACTCTTCATATTTCACCAAATGAATTGCTGTATACCCGGTATACAATGAAAACTTATTGCAAGGTGCAGCTCATTTATTGCCTCTGGGTACCTAGAGTTCTTGATGAACCTGCAAGCCGTATATATCTCCGCAACCAGAAGAGTCCAGCAGACGTAACGGTATATTGCTTTAAAAAATCTGACATTGCAGGAAACAGTTACAGAGTAAAATGTGGAAAACAAATGCCCGTTCTTTTCATCTCAATTTTAATATTTTTTTTATTTCAGCTGTTATTTTCTGTAGGAAAACCTTTTAGGATCTACACAAATGATCCCTTCCTGAATTCAGAATTGTGTCTTCTTTTCAGGAATGTTTAGCTGTCCAGGATCCAGCATTGGTTTTACCCCCATTTCTGTCACTAAGTGGGAGGAGGCTAAAAGCATAAAAAATAGTAAAAATGGGGTATGTCCCAGTAAAATGCCAAAATTATGTTGAAAAAGTTGGTTTTATGATTCATGTCTGCCTGTTCCTAATAGCTGGGAGGTTGGTAATTTTAGCACCACAACCCCTTTGTTGATGCCATTTTCAGGGGAAAAAAACACAATCCTTCTTCTGCAGCCTTTTTTTCCATTTGTTTGAAAAAAACTATTTTTTTGCTGTATTTTGGCTAATTTCTTGGTCTCTTCCAGGGCAAACCACAAGCTCTGGGTACCTCTAGAATCCATAGGATGTTGGAAACAAAGGACACAAATTTGGCATGGGTAGCTTATGTGGACAAAACGTTATGAGGGCCTAAGCATGAACTGCCCCAAAAAGCCAAAAAAAGGCTCGGCACTGGAGGGGAAAAGCACTGGCAGCGAAGGGGTTAACAAAAGGTGTTGTATTAAAAGTACAGATAAAACTTGAGGTGTACAGCCTACTACTAAATTTTGGGTTATTTTGACACATAGGAATGATAATAAGTATAAATATCTTGGATTTATAATATAGGTTTTGCTGACACATTTTCTTTAAACTTTCCCACAAAGATGCTGAATCGATTGAATAGTTTGCAGAGAGAATGTATATGTAAATTGGTTATTTGTGGCAGAAGGGATTGTGCAGATACCGCTTCGGAGTTTGTGTTGTTTGGGGGGTTGGTGGCCAACATAGCCATGGAATATGACCAGAACAGGGGGAACTAAAAGAACCCACGTCTTCTTCATTGCCCAAAGACTAAGTGATAGAACCAACTCTTGAGATATTTCTAGAAACTTGCACATTTTTTTACTTCCTTTAGATCTGAGGGAGATAATGCATTCTACAGAATCTTACCTTGTGCAGTGACCAGCCATTCGATGAATTATTTCTTAAGTCTTGGAATAACCAGAAGGTCAGATGTTCCAGATATGACACAACTAGTATTCTATATCATTGATTATTAGCTCTAGGTAAATTGTATTTGTGTGCTAGAAAGGCGAACTGTTGTATGGAAGAATATTATATATTGTAAAATTGACTGATAAAAAATATCATTTACAAAGATATTTCGTTTGGGTGTAGCTTTTCTATTAATAACTTCTGTGAAGGTAGGACACCATCTTTATATCAGATGATATTCCGACAATGATTTCCTGGTCCAACACCATTTTGTTGCATGACACACAGCAGTATGAATATCATGCTCTTCAAACAATGAAGACCTGAAACAACTGAATGGATATGCTTACTGTAATAAACTGGATTAATAACTGGGGTGGGTGACAACCGACCTCCAGGAATAATCACAAGCATTGTCAGGGCGAACTCTAAAGTCACTAAAATAACCTGAGCTCAACTGCCTGGTAGCTATGGCACAAAGCAGACTGGCTTAGCTTAGGGCAATGTGCAGTACCAAAACAGTAGTAAAGTAAAAACGCAAAATAATAAAAAATAATTAACTGAATTAGAAATATAAAGTAAAATTGAATAAACAGAATGACATCAAAATAATAAAAATCAAATAAGGGAACCTGAAGAAATGAATTTGCACAATGCACAAAGTGCCAATGACAGTCAATGGTCGTGGTAGATTGGGACCTAAGCACAATTTGACGCTGAGCTAGATGGAGTGCGGGTCGAATATACCTACCAGGCTTGTTCTGGCCAAAGATTTTAGCTTCTAGCTTTAGACCTTTAAAACCCAATCCACGACAGGAGTAGACTTTTAAAGACCTCCAGGACTTCTGGGGAGGGAGCACTTATTTACTTACTTACTTTGTCTCTTTCTTGAATGTTATCTGACAATAAATTAAATCAAATACTCCTGCACAAACATATTCACTCTGACAAGTCATTTGACTAATTTCTGGTACCGCCTTCCATGCCACATGAAGGAAACACTGTTTCATTGTAGTACTAATATTCCCAGGTTCCCATGTATATCAGGCTGCCCCTTGTCCTAGTTTCTTATCAGATTTTGGGGGCAGACTTAGTAAAAATAATGCATATTTACTGGCAAACCACAGAGTGACTGTTATTGTTCTGGCCCCCTTCACTGTGTCTTTTCTGACATCTCTTCCCTTTTTGACACTTCCGCCCAACCACACCCATGTGGGGATTCTCATAGTAACTAGGTCTGGTAGAGACAGCCCTAGTTGTCTGCCAGAGCTTGTATTATCAACACCAACAGGTGTAAACAAGTAGGAGTTCTGGGTAAGCCCCCTTTAGGTATTGGTCACTTTGGTTAGGCCACCTTCAGTGTTGCTTAATTGTAGGAGAATTGTGCAGTTTTACATTCCTCAGCAGTGATTTAAAAAGGAGTCCATTTCTCGAACTACAATTGATGAGATGTAGGTAGAACACATGCTACGGATTTGCTACTCCAGCTAACCCTGGAATCTTCCACTCTGCTCCCGGCATTCTGCAGGAGAGTGGGCTCACAACATGACAGTGCTTGAGAAACTCATAGAGTATAAACCCATACAGTGCTGATCAGTCTGAGGTGAATCTTCTTCGATAACTTGGCCACCACATTAATTTTTGAAGATGTGGCTTTTATCTTAAATAAGGGTCTTCTCATCACAATAATCAGTGCTGTAACATTTTTTTGTGGTGCATCTTCTTTACAACCCAGATAGGCAGTGGCGACCCTCAACATTTTTAACAGGTACATCACAAAGGCTGGGATTGCACAGAGCCTTTTGTGCACACATTAAAAACCTTTTCAAATAGGCAGGCACCTTTATGTCTGTTTAGAGCATAGTTAATGAAGCTGCGGCTAGGCTGCTCCAAAAAACAATAACCTACTAGATAACGGCTATGTGGAAAACCTAAGATCAGCACAAACAGTAGGTCTCCTATTGTTACCTAAGTGAGCATGGCGTCAGAATTTGCATATTCACTCATTCACCTATTATTCTATTCCTCTTAGTGAGATAAACACCACTCCAGAAATCTGTTTGTAGCCTACATGTCACTCATACTTTAACTGTGCGTGTTCTGTGAGTGTTAAACTTTGTACTCGTTTGTTCTACTGAGATTGTTCTGTAGAGAATGGAAGATTGCCCTAGCTGTCTTCTGTGAGAGATTAGTTTGCTACTGTCAGGCTGCACCTGTTCTGTGAGGAAGCTAAGTTTTCATATTTGCTGCCTGTTGTGTGTGTGTGTGTCCTGGGACGGAAAAAGCCTGTCCTCATCACCTGAAGGAGGGAAGCTTGCACTGTTTTCCCCAAGGGGTACCTGGTGTATGCAGAAGGGGTGTTTCCACTGCTATTGCTCCATCTTATGAAAAAAGGATGTTTGTAAGTCATTTGCATAAATACCCAGGCCAGTCAAAAGCTTTACTGGGATCAGTGACAAAAACTAGTTGGAGGGTCCTGGACCAGAGACCCTGGTTTCAAACCTGATTTCCAAACTTGGCCAAACGTGTAGTCCTAGACAATTACTATTGTTCATGGTGCCTCATTTCCTATCATCATCACATTTCAGAGAACCTTGTAATAACTCAAATAAGAATGCTTATTGTAGAAAAATCTTTAATGCAAATATCTGGTTTATTAGACCATAATGTTGTTAATCCATAACAATAATGACTTATATAGAGGATACATGGAAAATGACTTGCCTTTTGAGACATTAATATATTAGGTAACCCACATACAATTTTAATATTGGTCTGAAAATTTAACAAAGATATGAGATAAATGCAACATAATATCTGTAACTGCACCCGAGCTAGGGAACCCATCGCTACGTGACTGTACAACCAGTGAAGGATAGTACTCTGGGTTGCTTCCCAGTGCTGGATGTGGAACCCACTGACTGGTGAAGCATATCACAGGAGGCTGGTTAGGGTTTATCATCCTATAAGAGTACATGAATGCAAAGTAATTCCGTGAGAAGTGTGTCTGTTTCTTCCAGCGATTTTGTACTACTTATATGTTTATACTTCTTTATGGAGATGGTACCACAATCTTTTTACTACTCTCACCTCCTCTTTAGGTATCTGTGTTTTATCTTTCCTGTATGTGTGAGAGAATCCTATGATGTTCTTCCTTGCTACTATCACTTACCATTTACTTATTCTTTGTGTTAGGGAAAGTTGTGCTGCTGTCCATGTTGTACATTAATTGCGTTGTGGAGCATTATACAAAACCCACTACACACAAAACAAAATGATTTACATTGCAAATGCTGGTTTTAATGCATGATGCTATTAAAAGACTGCACCCTCGCAAAATGTGTAAGCAGAGTTTACTTTTGGGTTTACAAATTAAAAACACGTAGTTTTTTAAATGGCCTAGACTTTGTAAAATTTGTAGAAATAGATGCCAAGTGGCTCCCTTTCATGTCCAACACTTTCTACTAATTGATGATGAGGATACCAAACTTGATAGAATTGTATTGACTTCAGGGACTTGATGGAGATGTTCTTTAAAATCTTGTAAGGGATATATATATCTCTTGCCCCAAAAAATTGGGAAAAGGGAAATTATTGATATCCTTTCATTCGTTTGCCAAGATAGCCTTTAGGACATCTTGGAAAGGAAGTAAATATTGCTTGATGCTGTATTTAGCAAGGATTTATCCTCAGCTTGAGTAGGGGTTAGCCAAAACTACCCTAAACTGAATGGACATCATTGCATATATTTGCCTTTTGACACCTTGGGCCAGATGTACAAAGGTTTTTCCCCATTCTGTGTCTATGGGAAAAAGTGTTTGTACATATGGCCCTTTGTCTTCTCCTCATCTGTACCCTCAGATAGAGGCTCTTTTAGTGGAGACATCACAGCATCAGATAGTAAGTGTTACAGGTCAGGCCTGGAGATGGAATTAACTTTCTCTTCCTGCTGCAAATGCTGACTCTTTTGAATTGTTTTTTCCATTCTGAAGCAGAGAGAACGAGCTAAATAAAGCTCCAGCTCCTTTTTGAGGGGTGTTTCTTTAGCAGCAAGATCTCAGGTGCGTTGGTGTTACTGCAAATCAAAAAAAAAATCAAACTCTGACGCTAGAGAAACTGTTCTCTTCCGACTTTAATTTGGAAAAAAGTCTTTGGCTCTAACACGGTATAATGATATTTTATGACGTAGGAGCAGGTGGGCAAAAATAGAGGTTTGTGGCCCGAAGTGAAGAGAAAGATATTTTATTACCACAGATCAAAAACTCTGTTCTTCTTACATTAAATCACTTGAACATTAGTAGGAATACTAGGGGCTTCATTTACGGGACCCTAGCAGCACACTGCGCCACCGGAGAGGAACTTTTTTTGACTCTCTGGTGGCGCAATGTGCCGGCACATATTTACAAGGCCATGCGTGACTTTTCATGGCCTTGTAAATAAGGACCGCTTTCATGCATAACACTGTGTAACAAAGTTATCCATGGGTGTTGATGTGGGTTTTCTCAAGCAACACCCCTGGAATCCAAAGGAATCAGCCCAATTCCCAGATTTACAAGTCTGGGAATGCGTCTGATTTGTATGCCACCTCAAGGATGGCATTAAAATGGCACAACAGGGAGGAATAACATTATTTATCCCTGTTTTTCCTCTTTCTATGTGTGCTACATTCTGCAGCATACATAGAAAGAGGAAAACGCCATTAATGATTGTTTATGTGTAGGAAGGTGTCCCTCCCTGCACATAAACAATCATCCCTGCAACACAGGCACCCTTGCACTACTGTGCAAGGGTGGCTGAGTTGGCGCTAGGCTGCTAATTGTGCTCCAGTGCTAAGCAAAGTACATGGATGCATCGTATTGTTGTAAATATGACGCATCCCTGCACTTTCTTAGTGGCGCAGTTCTGTGCTGAAAGCCGACTTGCAGCGCCACACTGTGTCATTTTGTTGTAAATCAGGCCCTCTGTATTTAGACATATAACCTGACTCACTGCTTAGAAACAAACGTTTGAGGTGGAGGCAGAGTGTACAGTCTGGGGTGGTATATCCTAGGATCTGATTTTATGATGCGTAACAATGGAAAATGTCCAGGTGCTTTGAGAAGAATACCGTTACCTTGATGTTACCCAAGCCCATTGTTTGTAAAATACAATGTTATTGACATGTTTAAATAAACTTCCTTTCTGTAACGTGGCCATTGGTGTATAACTAGTTTTAACATATCTCTTCTTATACTTTGTATTTTAGGGCCTCATGGATAAATACAATTTTAAAATAAACTTTGGAGATAGATAGATAGGTTAAAAGAAGGATAGACCGAGGGAGATGCGAGTGTAGACAAAGACAAAGGGATTAATGTAGATGGAGCTAAAGAATGACAGATGTACATATAGAACAATTTCTCTATCTGTGGATATATCAGTGCAATTGAGTTTGAGGCTTAGAGAGGTTCAGCGATCAAGAGAAATAGATAGACAGATAGAAGGTCGATAGAAGGAAAGTAAATAGATTCAGTTTAGAGTGACCCTATCATTCCATTTCTTTCCCCCTTTGCGGGCTTTTTGTGTGTCTCTTCCACTCCTGTAATTCTCGCTCTCCGTTTTTAGCTCGGCCTCTTCCTGTCTCTATCTTGCCATCATTTCCTATCGTTCTCTTTCTGTCTCCCTCTCTCTCCTTCTCTTTCTCTGTGTCTCGCATTAATTCTGTCTCTCCCCTCTCTATCTTCCCGTTTCTCTCCCTCTCTTTATATCTAGCTCTTTCTATCATCACTCCCTGTCTTTCACTATCTCTCATGGTGTTTCCCTACCTCACTCCATCTCACTGTTTTTCTCTGCCTTTCCATGTCTTTCTTTCTTCCTGTCTCTCTCTTTGTCTTTCCATGCCTCGCCCTTTCACTTCTCTGACTTTCCTGTTTCTCTCTCTGCCCTCTGTCTCTCCCTATTTCTCTGTCTTTCTCTGTCTCTGCCTCTCTTTATTTGTCTTGTCTTTCTTTGCCTCTCGCTTTCTCGCTGTTTTCCTGGCTTTCTCTCTTTCTCTGTCTCTCTAGGTCTGTCCATTACTTTTGCTCTCTCTTTCATGTCTCTCTCTAGTCTTGAGCCTTTTCTCTCTTTGAGTTCTTTCTTTGTCTTTCACTGTATCTCCCACCCAATGTCAACATGTAATTCTAATTTTGTCTCTACCTAGTTTTCTTTTTTTCTCCTGTTATTTCTCTCTTTTCCCGTCCAGGCCCGATCTGCCCTTTTGGTTTTTCCATTGGAATTTCCCAGACAGGCTGGAGCCAATGGAAACCCGTTTTCAGGGCAAGCACCTCTGTTGCTTTTTCCTGCTTTCCCAGGTACTAAAGCAGGTGATAACGCGTCCCGTCTTAAATAATTAATTAGTCTGGGATTCGTTTTAGGCCAATGAATCTTTTGACCCTGATTGAAGACACCTCAGGACGAGACAATTAATCAACATAGCAATCAATAGATCAATAACATCATCAATACTCACTATAATAAATCGATTCAATTTGGATAATGGCATAAGTAAGAATCAAATCACACCAAGATCTCTCAGTCATGAAAAACCACACAATATTTCGTAAGATTTATGATATTTATTCCCTATTGATTACACTCTACTAGCAAGTTTATTAGTCTCAAAACCAGAAAACACATCAACACGGTTATAATATGCCAACTCGAATAAGATTTCACCAAAGCACAAATCATAAACATTAGAACAAAGCACAACGTCAACATGGGTTAAACTTAACAGAATATCATTAGCGCATTATTCAATAAGCATAGATTCCGTCATTTGTCTATTTGCGTCCGTTTAGTGAATTCCTTAACTAACCTCGAATCAGCATTAGCATGTTGGGCTTCATGCAAAACAATTTAGCAGCACAAATTTCGAAAACATCTAACTATGGTCTCTATCAAAAGAAGAAGTTGGAAGACCTTCCCCTTCCACCCCCGACCCCCCCCACACCCCCATGTGACGTCAGCGCGCGCGCGCGCGCGCGCGCTGATTAGGGCGATTGTAAAAGAAATGCAAAAGCATTTCTCTTTCAATCACTTGGGAGGCCCGGAGGGGCTTCAAAGGGAAGGAAAAGTATTTCCTTCCCTTTGAAGTCTCTCCGAGGGTTTCAAAAGCCGGATTGCTTGCAATCCGGCTTTTGAAACCCCACTAGACACCAGGGATTTTTTTTTTTTTTACTAATCTTCACATAAGGGAGCGACCCCTTGGGCAAGGGTCGCTCCCATGGGGGCATTTTTTCAGGAAGGCCTTTTCTGCCCCCCCTGGGGGCAGATCGGCCTATTATTAGGCCGATCTGCCCCCAGGGGGGGCAGAAACCTCTAGGCACCAGGGACCATTTTTTTTTATTTAATTTTTTTAATGTTTCATTTTTTTTATTTTAGGTGAGGAGCGACCCCTTAGGCAAGGGTCACTCCCCTTGGGGGAAAATTATATTTAGGCCATTTCTGCCCCCCTTGGGGGCAGATTGGCCTATTTTGATGAGGCCAATCTGCCCCCAAGGGGGGCAGAAACCACTAGACACCAGGGAGCTTTTTCTTTGCGTGAATTTCACGCAAGGGGAGCGACCCCTTAGGCAAGGGTCGCTCCCTGGGGGGGGCAAATTTATTTTAGCCCATTTCTGCCCCCCCTGGGGGCAGATGCCCCCAGGGGGGGCAGAAACCTCTAGGCGCCAGGGCAATTTTTTTTTTCTTTTTTTATATTTTTTGTTTGTTTCTTTTTTTAGGGATGGGGAGCGACCCATCAGGCAAGGGTCGCTCCCCTGGGGGGCAAATTGTATTTAGGCCATTTCTGCCCCCCTTGGGGGCAGATTGGCTGATTTTAGGTCAATCTGCCCCCAAGAGGGCAAAAACCACTAGGCACCAGGGATTTGTTTTTTGGCGCCAATGTCACGCAGGGGGAGCGACCCCGTAGGCAAGGGTCGCTCCGGGGGGGGGGGGGGTGGAGGTTGGGGGAAGAGAAATTTATTTTAGGCCATTTCTGCCCCACCTGGGGGCAGATCGGCCTAATATTAGGCTGATCTGCCCCCGGGGGGGCAGAAACCTCTAGGCGCCAGGGGAATCTTTTTTTTTGTTTGTTTGTTTGTTTTTTTAGAGATGGGGAGTGACCCATCAGGCAAGGGTCGCTCCCCTGGGGGGCAAATTGTATTTAGGCCATTTCCACCCCCCTTGGGGGCAGATTGGCCGATTTTAGGTCAATCTGCCCCCAAGGGGGCAGAAACCGCTAGGCACCGGGGATTTGTTTTTTGGCGCCAATGTCACGCAGGGGGAGCGACCCTGTAGGCAAGGGTCGCTCCCGGGGGGGGGGTGGAGGTTGGGGGAAGAAAAGTTTATTTTAGGCCATTTCTGCCCCCCCTGGGGGGGGGGCAGAAACCTCTAGGCGCCAGGGATTTGTTTTGTGTTTTTTTTTTTTTGTTTGTTTGTTTTTTTTGTGATGGGGAGTGACCCATCAGGCAAGGGTCGTTCCCCAGGGGGGCAAATTGTATTTAGACCATTTCTGCCCCCCTGGGGGCAGATTGGCAGAATTTTGGTCAATCTGCCCCCAAGGGGGCAGAAAACACTAGGCACCGGGGATTTGTTTTTAGGCGCCAATGTCACGCAGGGGGAGCGACCCCGTAGGCAAGGGTCGCTCCCGGCAGGGGAGGGTAGGGGTTGGGGGGGCAATTTTATTTTAGGGCATTTCTGCCCCCCCCCTGGGGCCGGCTGAGCTACAGGCCAAACACCACAGGTAGGCACCTTGCAAAAAACACCTCTGTTTTCTGGGAAAAAATATGTTGTGTCCACATTGTGTTTTGGGCCATTTCCTTTTGTGGGCGCTAGACCTACCCACAGAAGTGAGGTACCATTTTTATCGAGAGACTTAGGGGAACGCTGGGTGGAAGGAAATTTGTGGCTCCTCTCAGATTCCAGAACTTTCTGTCACCGAAATGAGAGGAAAAAGTGTTTTTTGGGCCAAATTTTGATGTTTGCAAAGGATTCTGGGTAATATAACCTGGTCAGAGCCCCGCAAGTCACCCCATCTTGGATTCCCCTAGGTCTCTAGTTTTCAGAAATGCACAGGTTTGGTAGGTTTCCTCAGGTGCCGGCTGAGCTAGAGGCCAAAATCTACAGGTAGGCACTTCGCAAAAAACACCTCTGTTTTCTTCCAAAAATGTGGATGTGTCCACGTTGCGCTTTGGGGCGTTTCCTGTCGCGGGTGCTAGGCCTACCCACACAAGTGAGGTATCATTTTTATCGGGAGACTTGGGGGAACGCTGGGTGGAAGGAAATTTGTGGCTCCTCTCAGATTCCAGAACTTTCTGCCACAGAAATGTGAGGAACATGTGTTTTTTTAGCCAAATTTTGAGGTTTGCAAAGGATTCTGGGTAACAGAACCTGGTCCGAGCCCCGCAAGTCACCCCATCTTGGATTCCCCTAGGTCTCTAGTTTTCAGAAATGCACAGGTTTGGTAGGTTTCCCTAGGTGCCGGCTGAGCTAGACGCCAAAATCTACAGGTAGGCACTTCGCCAAAAACATCTCTGTTTTCTTCCAAAAATTTGGATGTGTCCACGTTGCGCTTTGGGGCGTTTCCTGTCGCGGGCGCTAGGCCTACCCACACAAGTGAGGTATCATTTTTATCGGGAGACTTGGGGAAACGCTGGGTGGAAGGAAATTTGTGGCTCCTCTCAGATTCCAGAACTTTCTGCCACAGAAATGTAAGGAACATGTGTTTTTTTAGCCAAATTTTGAGGTTTGCAAAGGATTCTGGGTAACAGAACCTGGTCCGAGCCCTGCAAGTCACCCCATCTTGGATTCCCCTAGGTCTCTAGTTTTCAGAAATGCACAGGTTTGGTAGGTTTCCCTAGGTGGCGGCTGAGCGACAGGCCAAAATCTACAGGTAGTCACTTCGCAAAAAACACCTCTGTTTTCTTTCAAAAATTTGGATGTGTCCACGTTGCGCTTTGGGGCGTTTCCTGTCGCGGGCGCTTTGCCTACCCACACAAGTGAGGTATCATTTTTATCGGGAGACTTGGGGGAACGCTGGGTGGAAGGAAATTTGTGGCTCCTCTCAGATTCCAGAACTTTCTGCCACAGAAATGTGAGGAACATGTGTTTTTTTAGCCAAATTTTGAGGTTTGCAAAGGATTCTGGGTAACAGAACCTGGTCCGAGCCCCGCAAGTCACCCCATCTTGGATTCCCCTAGGTCTCTAGTTTTCAGAAATGCACAGGTTTGGTAGGTTTCCCTAGGTGCCGGCTGAGCTAGACGCCAAAATCTACAGGTAGGCACTTCGCAAAAAACACCTCTGTTTTCTTCCAAAAATTTGGATGTGTCCACGTTGCGCTTTGGGGCGTTTCCTGTCGCGGGCGCTAGGCCTACCCACACAAGTGAGGTATCATTTTTATCGGGAGACTTGGGGGAACGCTGGGTGGAAGGAAATTTGTGGCTCCTCTCAGATTCCAGAACTTTCTGCCACAGAAATTTGAGGAACATGTGTTTTTTTAGCCACATTTTGAGGTTTGCAAAGGATTCTGGGTAACAGAACCTGGTCCGAGCCCCGCAAGTCACCCCTCCTTAGATTCCCCTAGGTCTCTAGTTTTCAGAAATGCACAGGTTTGGTAGGTTTCCCTACGTGCTGGCTGAGCTAAAGGCCAAAATCTACAGGTAGGCACTTCGCAAAAAACACCTCTGTTTTCTTCCAAAAATTTGGATGTGTCCACGTTGCGCTTTGGGGTGTTTCCTGTTGCGGGCGCTAGGCCTACCCACACAAGTGAGGTATCATTTTTATCGGGAGACTTGGGGGAACGCTGGGTGGAAGGAAATTTGTGGCTCCTCTCAGATTCCAGAACTTTCTGCCAAAGAAATGTTAGGAACATGTGTTTTTTTAGCCAAATTTTGAGGTTTGCAAAGGATTCTGGGTAACAGAACCTGGTCCGAGCCCTGCAAGTCACCCCTCCTTGGATTCCGCTAGGTCTCTAGTTTTCAGAAATTCACAGGTTTGGTAGGTTTCCCTAGGTGCCGGCTGAGCTAGAGGCCAAAATCTACAGGTAGGCACTTCACAAAAAACACCTCTGTTTTCTTCCAAAGATTTGGATGTGTCCAAGTTGCGCTTTGGGGCGTTTCCTGTCGCGGGCGCTAGGCCTACCCACACAAGTGAGGTATCTTTTTTATCGGGAGACTTGGGGGAACATAGATTAGCAAAACAAGTGTTATTGCCCCTTGTCTTTCTCTACATTTTTTCCTTCCAAATATAGGAGAGTGTGTAAAAAAGACATCTATTTGAGAAATGCCCTGTAATTCACATGCTAATTTGGTCACCCCGGAATTCAGATATGTGCAAATAACCACTGCTCCTCAACACCTTATCTTGTGCCCTTTTTGGAAATACAAAGGTTTTCTTGATAGCAATTTTTTACTCTTTATATTTCAGCAAATGAATTGCTGTATACCCGGTATAGAATGAAAACGCACGTCAGGGTGCAGCTCATTTATTGGCTCTGGGTTCCTTGGGTTCTTGATGAACCTACAAGCCCTATATATCCCCGCAACCAGAGGAGTCCAGCAGACGTAACGGTATATTGCTTTCGATAATCTGACATTGCAGGGAAAAGTTACAGAGTAAAACGTAGAGAAACATTTATGTTTTTTTCACCTCAATTTCAATATTTCTCTTTTTCAGTTGTTATTTTCTGTAGGAAACCCTTGTAGGATCTACACAAATGACCCCTTGCTGAATTCAGATTTTTGTCTACTTTTCAGAAATGTTTAGGTTTCTGGGATCCAGCATTGGTTTCATGCCCATTTCTGTCACTGACTGGAAGGAGGCTGAAAGCACAAAAAATTGCAAAAATGGGGTATGTCCCAGTAAAATGCCAAAATAGTGTTGAAATATTGGGTTTTCTGATTCGAGTCTGCCTGTTCCTGAAAGCTGGGAAGCTGCTGAGTTTAGCACCGAAAACCCTTTGTTGATGCCATTTTCAGGGGAAAAACCACAAGCCTTCTTCTGCAGCCACTTTTTCCAATTTTTTTGAAAAAAACTAAATTTTCACTGTATTTTGGCCAATTTCTTGCCCTCCTTCAAGGGAACCCACAAAGTCTGGATACCTCTAGAATCCCTAGGATGTTGGAGAAAAAGGACGCAAATTTGGCTTGGTTAGCTTATGTGGACAAAAAGTTATGAGGGCCTAAGCGCGAACTGCCCCAAATAGGCAAAAAAAGGCCTGGCACAGGAGGGGGAAAAGGCCTGGCAGCGAAGGGGTTAATAACAAACTACAACTTATCCCATATGTTAACGGCAAGCTATGATAGGTAACCCCTTCTTGTACTGACGAAGGAATTTTTGCGCACACATAACAATTCTTCGCATCCATTGTTTCAACATACTCATTCAACAAGCGATAGAAAACATTAGTAGATAGTTCCCCTTTTGTGTTAGTTCCCTCATGCAAATATTTTGGATCCTGCTCAAATCTCTCCCATGGTGTTTGTGTAGCAGTCTCAGGAATTGTAGGATTGTTAGTCTCACTCTTATCCACCAATGGCATTCCCACAATCACAGCTATGATTACTATCGCACACACAACACCCAAAATAATACCCAACCATCCACAAATCCTACTCCCCTTATTATTATCTCTAGTGTTAATCATGATCTGAAAAGAATCAGAAAGCAGAACAATATAAAGGCAAACAATCAACTGAGGAAGGTCTAAAGCTCTTTTTTTTCTCTTCTCTCAAGCAAAGTCTTTCTTTAGCAAGTATTTACAGCGTTTCACTCACTCCCAGGATCCTTGTCAAATCAGGTTAGCAGCTTGTCAAAATCATTTTTTCAAGTCAATTCAGGTTAACAGTGTCACATCCGGCAATTTATCAGTCTCTTTTTCTCTCAGCTTTTCAGCTTTACTTCAAATTTAACACAATCTCTCTTCTCTGTGGTCAAGTTCAGGTGCCGTAGTATTGACCTGGAACCTCTCGATCAAAACAGAATGCCAAGAATTCTTGTTGCCACTCAGCTGAAGTTGCATACGCCCACTCAGGACCTGCATACCTTCTGTTGGCTATCTTCTTTCTTTTTAGCTTTCGCTCGCCCTGCAATTCTCCATCACTAAGATCTTCTTTCCTGGTCTTATCGACTTCCTCTTCTATATTTTCGTTAACAACCACCTTTCCTTTGGTTACTCGCGATTCGGGCCACTTGTCTCCTTTCAGTACCTTTTCGACTTTTCGCCTTTCTTGTGGCTGTTCTCTGCCCTCCTCTGATTCTATGGTGTCTTCTCTTGATGGACCTGTAATTTGCTCCGGAGGAGTCTGGCCGCTTTACTTCTCTCCTGACTCTTCCCCTTCGCCTTCTGGGTCTGTCACGGGCTCTACTTCAAACCCGTATCCGTCTTCTTCTGGGAGAACCTCTCTTTGCGTCGGTTCTTCTGGCGTCTCAGTTGAGATAGGCTCACTGTCACCCCTCTGGGTCTCAGCTCTTGCTGGAGTGACCAAGCCGTCTTCAATGGGCTCTCCTTCTGTCTCAGTTCCCCTTTGATTACTCTCCGGCCCTGAGACTTCCTTTTCTGTAGCTGTTATTTTCGACAACTCAAGTTCCTCATCAGTTGGACACGTCACCTTCTTTGTGTGACTGGCATGGATCCAGTTTGGAATTCCCGCACATTTCACAGCAGTTGTAGTTGTCAGTATTACTTGATAAGGCCCCTTCCACCTTGGCTCCAAACACGATTTCCTCATGTGTTTCTTGACGACAACCCAGTCACCGGCTTTCAGGTTGTGACCTGGACCATTTATCGGTGGCAGTGTGGTGGCTTCCACCTGGTGAGAGAAAGAGCAGACCACGTAAGCCAGACCCTTGCAGTAGTCCAACACCATATCATCCGTGATGTTCACAAGAGCATTTGCAGGCACTGCTGGTAATCTCATGGCTCGGCCCATGAGAATTTCATGAGGAGACAGTCGTGTTTTCTTGTTGGGTGTATTTCTCATTGACATTAGCACTAAGGGCAATGCATCTGTCCATTTCAAATTTGTAGCTGCACACATTTTTGCCATTCTCGACTTCAAGGTACCATTCATCTGTTCCACTAGTCCTGAGGCTTCGAGACAGTAGCTACAAAGCTGTTCAATGTTCAGTGCGGCACACAAGAGTTTAACCACCTCGTTATTGAAGTGACTTCCTCTATCTGATTCTAAAGAGATCGGAAACCCGAAACGTGGTATCAACTCCCTAAGCAGCAACTTCGCTACTGTGAGACTGTCATTCCTACGTGTAGGGTAAGCTTCAATCCAGTGACTAAAGATGCACACAATTACCAACACGTACCTCAGACCTCCACACACAGGCATCTGAATAAAATCCATCTGCATCCTGCTAAATGGACCTCCTGCTCTCCCAATGTGGCTCACATTCACCAAGGTCCCTTTCCCCACATTCATCTGTTGACAGATGATGCACCTGTGACAGATGACTTCTGCTGCTTGTCTGAATTTCGGATTGAACCAATCGACTTTAAACAACCTGATCATGGCGTCTCTCCCAATATGTGCTTGACCATGGTAAAACCTTGCAAACTGTGACAAAAGACTGTTTGGCAAAACCATTTTCCCCTCATCTGAAACCCACAAATCATCAGGTCTTTGTACACATTGCATTTTGAGCCAAGAGCGTTTCTCCTCTCTGCTGGCACACCCCTGCAACAATTTTAACTCTTCCATTGTGTCAACCACCCTCAATGCATAACCTGTGCATGGCTCATTTTCAGTTTCCAGTAACAATTCCCACTGATCTTTGAACGATATACAGTTCAATGCACAAAACCTTGCGACTTGATCTGCATATCCGTTTCCCATTGACACAAAGTCTTGCGATTTAACATGAGCGCTGCATTTCACCACGGCAATTTCAAGAGGTAACTGAATCGCGTGCAACAACTCCTCAATTTTTTCACAATTTTTCACTGGAGAACCAGAAGAGGTCATGAAACCCCCATGTGACCACAACTGGCCAAAATCATGGACAATCCCAAATCCGTATCTGCTGTCATTATAGATAGTCACTTTTAGTTTGTCAGCGGCATGGCATGCCTTACTAAGAGCAACCAATTCAGCCACTTGAGCAGAATACACTCTCTCGAGCCAAGATGCCTCCAGGATACCGGTGATTGTACACACAGCGTATCCGGCTCTTAGTACTCCCACTGAATCCCTCAGGCATGAACCATCAACAAAGATAATGTAATCATTTTCTTCCAATTGGGTATCTTTAATGTCAGGTCTTGGTTTGGCACACAGTCCGGTTACCTCAAGACAATCATGTTCAACATCATCTCTATCCTCAATCTCTGTATCCTCATTTGGAAGTAAAGTTGCCGCGTTCAACACAGTGCATCTTTTCAAAGTCACATTCACTGACCCCAGTATAATGGTTTCATATTTGGTGAGTCTCGCATTTGTCATATGCTGGGTCTTAGCATGAGTCAACAAGATCTCGACTGAGTGTGGGACCTTGACTGTTAAAGGATGTCCCATAACTATGCCTTCACACTGAGTAAGGCTTTGACCAACTGCTGCAACTGCTCACAAACAACCCGGTAAGGCTGCTGCGACTCGGTCCAAAGTAGCTGAAAAATATGCTACTGGGCGGTTTGCACCTCCATGGACCTGTGTCAGGACAGACAGAGAACAAGCATCACGTTCATGACAAAACAGTACAAAAGGCTTTGTGTAGTCAGGCATACCTAAAGCTGAGCCCTGCACATGCACTCTCAGTTCAATGAATGCCCTCATTTCTTTCTCGGACATAGTTAGGGTATCCGGGCCATCCTTAACCTCCTTGACAGTCAACCTCACCAAAGGCTTAGAGATAATTGAGAAGTTGGGAATCCACTGGCGACAGTAGCCCACCATTCCCAAAAACATCCTCATGTCTCTTTTGGATGTCGGGGGACTCATTTGTAATATGGCTGTCACTCTTTCTTTGGATATTCTCCTTGACCCCTGTTCAATCAGGTGGCCTAAGTACTTCACCTCTTTCTGACAGTACTGTAGCTTCTTTGGGGACACTTTATGTTCGTTCTTTCCCAAATGATTCAGTAGGGCAATAGTATCATACCTGCAGTCATCTTTCGTTTTGGATGCAATCAGCAAGTCATCAATGTACTGTACTAGAGTCGAATTAAAAGGCAGTTCCAATGATTCCAAATCCTTCTTCAATATCTGATTGAAGATGGAAGGTGATTCTGAAAACCCTTGAGGAATTCGACACCAACTGTAAACCTTGTCCAAGAATTTAAAACTGAATAGAAATTGGCTATCCTCATGAAGAGGCACCGAAAAGAACGCCTGGGACAAGTCCACAACCGTGAACCACTCTGCATCACAGGGGACTTGGAACATGACCACGGCTGGATTTGGCACTATGGGGCAACATTTTACCACTATCTCATTAATTTTTCTCAGGTCTTGGACAATTCGAACTTTCCCACAAGGCTTTCTCAGTCCCATTATTGGCAAATTACATGGGCTGCTCATCACTTCTTTTAAGACCCCTTGCTTCACTAAGTCTGCAATTATCTGCGTCACTTGTATGAGGACATCTTGTGCCATGTGGTACTGTGGTACCTGGGGAAACACGGCATTTGGCTTCACATCTACTTTGACTGGTTCTACTCCTTTGATCAGTCCCACTTCCTTTCCTGTCAAGTCCCATACCTTCTCTGTCACTGTTCCCTGTAATTCTGTTGGCAAATCGGTCACTGTGAACATCGGGAAGAAGCTTATCAAAGGGTATTCCTCATCTGTGGTCTCCGTCTCTGAGATCTGACCATCGTCCCCTTCATCATCACTGTTTGTCTGCACCTCAATCCCTTCATTGGAACAGGTGATAGAACATCTCATTTTACACAGTAAGGGCCAGATGTAGCAACTTCCGCATTTGCGATTCGGAAATTGCGAGAATCGCAAATGCGGATGCAGAACGGTGTCTCAGACACCTTCTGCAACTCGCTATGGGGTCGCAAAGACCCACCTCATAAATATAAATGAGGTGGGTCGCATTTTGCGACCCCATAGCGAGTCTCTGCACTCACAGGGATGGTGGCCTGCTGAAGTCAGCAGACCTCCATGTCTGTGACTGCTTTTTAAATAAAGCAGTTTTTATTTTTTATTTTGCAGCCCGTTTTCCTTAAAGGAAAACGAGTTGCAAAAGAAAAAAAATAACGAAACCATTTGGTTTCATTTTTTCAGAGTAGGCAGTGGTCCATTGGACCACTGCCTGCTCTGAAAAAACCTTTTGGGAAACATTCACAAAGGGGAAGGGGTCCCATGGGGACCCCTTCCCTTTTACGAATGAGTTACCACCAGTGTGACACTGGTGGTAACTGCGAATTGCTTTGCTACCGCATTCGCGGTCACAAAGCAATTCTGCATTGCGATGCGAGTCGCAAATAGGAAGGGAACACCCCTTCCTATTTGCGAGTCGCATTCTCAATTTGCGAGTCGGTACCAACTCGCAAATTGTGAATGTGCATCGCAGAAGGCTTTTTGCATGGCGCAAACTGCGATTTTCGCAGTTTGCACCATGCAAGCAGCTTACTACATCTGGCCCTAAGTCTCTTCCCAGTAGGGATACGGGACTTGAATCACAGACTACAAACCTGTGTAATCCCTGAAAGGTATCAATCTCAACTTGGACCGGATCCTTAATCGGATTTGTCAAGAGCTGATTTGCTACTCCTACCACCTTTATGGTACGCCCCGAAAGCGGCAATTTTGGAACTTCTGCACTTATGACTGTAGAGCGTGTAGCTCCTGTATCAACCAGGAATGAAACCTTGTTACCCATCACCTTCCCTTGCACGTAAGGTCCCCTCTGATCTACTTCTAGGGACGCTGCAAGCCTGCACTCCTCACTATCTGAACAATCATCCGACCATTCATCGTTTATTCCATTCTCACCACGCAATGGGAACTGTTGTACTGTATTATTTTGACTGATTGTTTAGCCTGTGACCTGTTGAGGAAGCATCACCTGTTGCTGTCCCATCGGAGCTAAAGGCAACTGCATTTGCTGTCTAGGTACCATGGGAATCTGCTGTTGTATGTGCTGCAACTGCGCTGGTTGCATACGTGGCATTTGCATTTGTTACATAAGCTGGAGACCCTGCATCTGAACCATATTATTCTGGAAGCTCGGATATGGACCCCTCATTCTTGGACCCCTCACATTTTGAAATGTACCGACATCATTGCTTTGTTGAACAACACCATCCTGCACCATCATTGGGCACTCCCGCTTCCAGTGTCCCACGCCCCCACACGCATGGCATGGTGACATCTTTTTCATCCCTTGCACGTCATTTTGAACCACAACAGTATACAAGTCTGGACCACGGTTCACAAAACCTCCCCGACCTCTGCCTCTTGTTTGCGGTTGGAACATTCCGTTCCCTTGAGGCTGCTGCTGTACCATCTACTGTACTCCATTTCCCTGCATCCCTGCCTGAGCTGCCTTAATTTGCATCACCATCACCTTCTCTTTCAGCTTTCTCTGTTTCAGTTCAATCTTATCGCTACAGTATTTCGCATACTGCAACACTTCATCAATCAGTTTCGCTTGCCAACAGATCAAATAATTCTTAATCATCTGGCTAATCCCTGGCCTCAGTCCTTCAACGAACCTGATCACAAGGTGATTCATATCTTTCGGTTCTATGACCTCCGTGCCACTATAGTGTTTGAATGCCTTTAACAACCTCTCATAGTAAGTATGTATCGACTCTTTGCCTTCTTGTGCCGTTCGATCAATTTTCTGCCAATCAAGATTCTGCGGTGACACCTTCTGCTTCAAAAACTCAATCACCTTATAGCAGTATTTCATCACCTCAGGAGATGGTGCTCCTGTAGCCCTGTCCCGTGCCGGTTCCGTCGTTGGCCAATCCACACTCCTCTTGCACTCAAGCCACAAGTCAGCTGGGACTATGATCTCAAACAATGTATTCAAGTCTTCCCAGAGACACTTTGCAAGCTTCACAAACCTATCCATTTGCTGATACCTCTCCATTGGCTTTTCCCTCAAACTGGGATAATCATTTGTGAATGACAAGATGTCTCCCCTAGACCAGGGTAAATGGACTAGGACCCCTCCAGCTGTTTCTCTCATCGGTACCATCTTTATTGTTCCCGTGTCTGGCACAGCTTTCACCTGCTGCGATTCCAGGCAGTCACTTTTCCTCTTATCTCTCTTCTTTGCCCATCTGCCTTCCCATTTCTCTAATGCTCCCCAAACCTGAACGTTCTGTAGAATTTATTTAAGGTGTGCCTTCATCCCAGTAGATCTCATAAAAATCTTTAGGTTCGAAGTCTAACCTATAACTCCTCTCCAGATGCTTAGTATTGTCTAAGTCTACGCCGTATTTGTCTGCCACATTCGCTAACCTCTGGTGCACCTTACTCACATCTTTGGTTATTTTCGGGCACAAATATCTTAATTCCGCTTCAGTGTATGATTCTAATCTGTTCACTCCCATGCTCCCTTCTACTAGCTCAGCTGCTTCCACCCCAACCTCCCTCACAAAATTCAGTTATTCCCCTCTTTCTGATCGCTCTGCTGTCGCAGGAGTAGTCTGTGGAGTGTTAAGCTTGTCTAACCACTCAGTCAACTGTTGCGCCGTTAAGCCTTGCAACAAGATATTTCCAGCCTGCATCGTTGGTGTCTGTGACGTATTTGCTCCCAATACCTATGGAGTCAATAGACTCAAACCTGCTTGTCTCATGGTCTCTAAAGGAACCCCGATCGGACTGAAGTCCAGCAAAGATCTAGATCTCTCGACTGTCTGTTCTCCCGGTGTCATCCCTTGGGAACTTCCAGAGAACCCTCCTCTTATCACCTCTTGAGTCATTACTCCTTGGTCACACACACTAGGTTTTGCCTGCGCATATAGCGGTACTGGCGTACCAACGGTAATCGGCAATGATATAGCGGCTGGTGCCTGTCCGTTTCCCAATCCCGGTGGAGCATTAACTCCCATAGCTTAATTCATCATAGGTGCTGTAACTGACTGCGGTCCGGCAACCGAAGTGTAATTCGGGACTGTCTGTTGCAGCGGCTGGGGCAGCAAATGTGGAGTTGGCTCAATCTGCACTAACTTTGATCTCGTGTACACCGGATCAGGCGGCACCATCAAAATCGTAGTTGTCTCTAATACTGGGACATCAGGATGGAGCCTCTGAACTGGTGGTGGTTGCAACCCTATCTGCGTCTCGGGTGCAGTTGATACACTAGCATCATTCTGTATCGGAGCTGATGTGATAACATTATTTGCCTGTGCTGCGCTTGTGGTTTCCTGATTTTGTGTCGGACTTACAGGACCTGCACTAGTACTCGGTCTATTGTCATTCATGGCATATGGTAGCGGTCGATCATGTAACAACTAATTTAGAAACTCATCATCATCAGAATCGTCTGCATCTACCCAAGACTTCTGAGTCTCCTTCTGCTTGCTAGAGCCCTTGTCTGTTTTACAAGTGGCCTTTCTTCCCTGTGTTTCAGCTTCTTGAGTTATTGCCGGAAACATCCTAACTCCGTCTATTATTTCCCTTCTCCACATCCTGGTCTCACTATTCCATCTAGCTTCTGCTAAGGTCTTTTCTGCTTTCCTCATTCTCCGCTCGAATTTCTGTTGCCTCTGTCGTATGGCCATTAATTCCCAAATCGCTAACGCCTCAAACTGAGCTGGTCTCGGAGGCGGCGTCTGCTCATTTAACGCTTTCCGCAAATTTTCTTGGACCCCTATATTAAAGGTTCCATTCTCTGGAAACGCCAAACACCCATCTTTCTCTGTTAATTTGCACCAATGCTTTAGCCAAAGACATGGTGCGACTCCCTTCTCCTCCATTACGGCATAAGCCGGGGTGTCCTCTGGCGGTGTAGGCTCCCCCACACTCGCTGTAATGTACGCATCTCCCCTCAAAGATCTCTTTAAAGCCTTGAAAAACTTCATTTTTGTGTCTTCTATTTTGTTTAGAATCTAATCAGGAAGTGACTTCAGTTCCCAGAACACTCTTCGCCTACCTTCTCAACCAATTGCCTCTCACGGACGGCTGCCAATCCGTGCGCGACCCCTCTCGGCAACTAACCTATCCCAGCGCGGCTCCAATGATGTCACACTCACACACACTGCGGATGACAAAGTCTTGCGGCTTGTCTTACTCACTCTCTATTCACACAAAAACTAAAGCAATATATTGCGAGCACTTTAACAACAAAACCCAAATTTGCCGGTTTACTACAGGAAGGGTAACACAATCGCTTCAGAACTTTACAGAGATTTCACTTGAAGCCTAGGCCGCTACTCTCTCCTTCTCAGATCCCACACCGCAAGCAAAATTTGACCCACAAATTTCACTCTCGACTTGTCAATGGTTCGTTCTAGTGCACTTTAGAACTTGCCAAATCTCCATCGAAGGTTTTCACTCACACACTTTGACTCAAACCCGACTCGTCAACCACGCCCGATTGACCTTTTAAACCGCACAAATTACAACATAAACCAAGTGTCTCATACACTTATCAATATACTGCGGAGTCTTAGACCACGCCGGGTCCGTACATCATCAACAACCACGTGGACAATTTTGGAGCACAGAGCGCCACACTCACATGAAGTTCGCCGACTTCCCTTCTCTCATACTGCGGAGTACGCCCACTCCTACTAAAACATCACCTGGCCTAAAATTCTCACAAACCTCACAATTCACCTGCGATTGGCATAAGCTGGGAAAGCGCAAATTCTACTTCACTCATACTATCACTAGAACACCGAGAACATACCCAACTCACTTCAGCAAGCTTCGAGATTCCAGGAAAGTCATTTGGGACTTAGGGGCACCTCATACCTCCAATTTCCATTATCTAAAAAAAAACAATTCCAAAACAATGGACGAGGATCCTAGGGCCCCAAAGGGTCAAACCGTCCTCTGCTACCAGAACTGATAACGCGTCCCGTCTTAAATAATTAATTAGTCTGGGACTCGTTTTAGGCCAATGAATCTTTTGACCCTGATTGAAGACACCTCAGGACGAGACAATTAATCAACATAGCAATCAATAGATCAATAATGTGAGAAAGTAGCCTCTTTCTAGCCTTGATACCCCACTTTTGGCCTGTTTGTGAGTGTATGTCAGGGTGTTTTCACTGTCTCACTGGGATCCTGCTAGCCAGGGCCCAGTGCTCATAGTGAAAACCCTATGTTTTCAGTATGTTTGTTATGTGTCACTGGGACCCTGCTAGTCAGGACCCCAGTGCTCATAAGTTTGTGGCCTATATGTATGTGTTCCCTGTGTGGTGCCTAACTGTCTCACTGAGGCTCTGCTAACCAGAACCTCAGTGGTTATGCTCTCTCATTTCTTTCAAATTGTCACTAACAGGCTAGTGACCAATTTTACCAATTTACATTGGCTTACTGGAACACCCTTATAATTCCCTAGTATATGGTACTGAGGTACCCAGGGTATTGGGGTTCCAGGAGATCCCTATGGGCTGCACCATTTCTTTTGCCACACATAGGGAGCTCTGACAATTCTTACACAGGCCTGCCACTGCAGCCTGGGTGAAATAACGTCCACGTTATTTCACAGCCATTTTACACTGCACTTAAGTAACTTATAAGTCACCTATATGTCTAACCTTTACCTGGTAAAGGTTGGGTGCTAAGTTACTTAGTGTGTGGGCACCCTGGCACTAGCCAAGGTGCCCCCACATTGTTCAGGGCCAATTCCCAGGACTTTGTGAGTGCGGGGACACCATTACACGCGTGCACTACATATAGGTCACTACCTACATGTAGCTTCACAATGGTAACTCCGAATATGGCCATGTAACATGTCTATGATCATGGAATTACCCCCTCTATGCCATCCTGGCATAGTTGGCACAATCCCATGATCCCACAGGTCTGTAGCTCAGACCTGAGTACTGCCAAACTGCCTTTCCCGGGGTTTCACTGCAGCTGCTGCTGCTGCCAACCCCTCAGACAGGTTTCTGCCCTCCTGGGGTCCAGCCAGGCTTGGCCCAGGATGGCAGAACAAAGGACTTCCTCTGAGAGAGGGTGTTACACCCTCTCCCTTTGGAAAATGGTGTGAAGGCAGGGGAGGAGTAGCCTCCCCCAGCCTCTGGAAATGCTTTCATGGGCACACATGGTGCCCATTTCTGCATAAGCCAGTCTACACCGGTTCAGGGACCCCTCAGCCCTGCTCTGGTGCGAAACTGGACAAAGGAAAGGGGAGTGACCACTCCCCTGACCTGCACCTCCCCTGGGAGGTGCCCAGAGCTCCTCCAGTGTGCTCCAGACCTCTGCCATCTTGGAAACAGAGGTGCTGCTGGCACACTGGACTGCTCTGAGTGGCCAGTGCCAGCAGGTGACGTCAGAGACTCCTTCTGATAGGCTCCTTCAGGTGTTGCTAGCCTATCCTCTCTCCTAGGTAGCCAAACCCTCTTTTCTGGCTATTTAGGGTCTCTGTCTTTGGGGATTCCTTAGATAACGAATGCAAGAGCTCATCAGAGTTCCTCTGCATCTCTCTCTTCACCTTCTGCCAAGGAATCGACTGCTGACCGCGCTGGAAGCCTGCAAAACTGCAACAAAGTAGCAAAGACGACTACTGCGACCTTGTAACGCTGATCCTGCCGCCTTCTCGACTGTTTTCCTGGTGGTGCATGCTGTGGGGGTAGTCTGCCTCCTCTCTGCACTAGAAGCTCCAAAGAAATCTCCTGTGGGTCGACGGAATCGTCCCCCTGCAACCGCAGGCACCAAAGAACTGCATCACCAGTCCCCTGGGTCTCCTCTCAGCACGACGAGCGAGGTCCCTTGAATCCAGCAACTCTGTCCAAGTGACTCCCACAGTCCTGTGACTCTTCAGTCCAAGTTTGGTGGAGGTAAGTCCTTGCCTCCCCACGCCAGACTGCTTTGCTGGGAACCGCGACTTTTGCAGCTACTCCGGCCTCCGTGCACTTCCGGCGGAAATCCTTTGTGCACAGTCCAGCCTCGGTCCACGGCACTCTAACCTGCATTTCACGACCTCCTAAGTTGTCCTCCGGCGGCGTGGGACTCCTTCGTGCAACTTCGGGTGAGCACCGTTTCACTCTACTTTGTAGTGCCTGTTCTGGCACTTCTGCGGGTGCTGCCTGCTTCTGAGAGGGCTCCTTGTCTTGCTCGACGCCCCCTCTGTCCCCAGACGCAATTGGCGACATCCTGGTCCCTCCTGGGCCACAACAGCATCCAAAAACCCTAACTGCATGATTTGCAGCTAGCAAGGCTTGTTAGCGATTTTTCTTCAGGAAAACACTTCTGCACGACTCTCCACGGCGTGGGGGATCCATCCTCCAAAGGAGAAGTCTCTAACCCTTGTCGTTCCTGCAGAATCCTCAGCTTCTACTGTCCAGTAGCAGCTTCTTTGCACCCACAGCTGGCATTTCCTGGGCATCTGCCCATCTCCGACTTGCTTGTGACTTTTGGACTTGGTCCCCTTGTTCCACAGGTACCCTCACCTGGAAATCCATTGTTGTTGCATTGCTGGTTTGTGTCTTTCCTGCAGAATTCCCCTATCACAACTTCTTTGTCCTTTGGGGAACTTTAGTGCACTTTGCACTCACTTTTCAGGGTCTTGGGGTGGGCTATTTTTCTAACCCTTACTATTTTCTAATAGTCCCAGCAACCCTCTACAAGGTCACATAGGTTTGGGGTAAATTCGTGGTTCGCATTCCACTTTTGGAGTATATGGTTTGTGTTGCCCCTATCCCTATGTGTCCCCATTGCATCCTATTGTAACTATACATTGTTTGCACTGTTTTCTAAGACTATACTGCATATTTTTGGTATTGTGTACATATATCTTGTGTATATTTGCTATCCTCATCCTGAGGGTACTCACTGAGATACTTTTGGCATATTGTCATAAAAATAAAGTACCTTTATTTTTAGTATATCTGTGTATTGTATTTTCTTATGATATTGTGCATATGACACTTGTGGTACTGTAGGAGCTTCACTCGTCTCCTAGTTCAGCCTAAGCTGCTCTGCTAAGCTACCATTATCTATCAGCCTATGCTCCTAGACACCCTATACACTAATAAGGGATAACTGGGCCTGGTGCAAGGTGTAAGTACCCCTTGGTACTCACTACAAGCCAGTCCAGCCTCCTACATTGGTTGTGCAGCGGTGGGATAAGTGCTTTGAGACTACTTACCACTGTTGTCATTGTACTTTTCATAAGAGAAAAATATACAAAACAAGTTCAGTGTATGTACACCTAACCAAAAAGTTTTGCATTTCTTTTCTCACCTCTTTTCTAAAGTGCTGAAAAGTACATCTAAACTTTCTAAAAAGTTCTTTAAAAGTTTTTAAAGTTTTTTTCTGTCTTTCCCAAAAGTTCTGAAAAACTTTTTCTTCACTTTTTCTGTCATTTAAACACTGTCTAAAATGTCTGGCACAGGCCAAACTGTTGATCTGTCCAAACGTGCTTATGATAACCTTAGCTGGAAGGAAGCAAGGAGTCTCTGCATAGATAGAGGTTTAAGTGTAAGGAAGAATCCTTCTAGAGAACTGTTAGTGAATATGCTTATTGAACAGGATAAGGCCACAGCTGGCACTCCTGTTGAAAAGTTAGCTGATGGTTCCCACTCTGATTCTGGGGCACCCCTAGCAAAAGATGTGGGAGGGAAACTTCCAAGCCTGCCCCCTAGCAGACAACCTAGCATAGTTGGAACTGATGTTGAGTCACATCATACAGATAGTGTGGTCTCACATCTCAGTAAGAGTATTCCTTCTCACCATAGTAAAAGTGCTGTTTCTGTGAGCCAAGCTGTTAGGGTGCCTTCTGTTAGGGACAGGTCTCCTTCTGTCCTTTCACATCATACTTCTGTTTCTAGACATGTCCCTCCCACCCACCCTGATGACAGATTGTTAGAAAGGGAGCTCAATAGATTGAGAGTGGAACAAACCAGACTGAAGCTCAAGAAGCAACAGCTGGATTTGGATAGACAGTCCTTAGAAGTAGAAAGGGAAAGACAGAAATTGGGTTTAGAAACCCATGGTGGCAGCAGCAGTATTCCCAATAGTCATCCTGCAAAAGAGCATGATTCTAGGAATCTGCACAAGATAGTTCCCCCTTATAAGGAGGGGGATGACATTAACAAGTGGTTTGCTGCACTTGAGAGGGCCTGTGTTGTGCAGGATGTCCCTCAAAGGCAGTGGGCTGCTATCCTATGGCTATCATTTAGTGGAAAGGGTAGGGATAGGCTCCTTACTGTGAAAGAAAGTGATGCCAATAATTTCAAAGTTCTTAAGAATGCACTCCTGGATGGTTATGGCTTAACCACTGAACAGTACAGGATGAAGTTCAGAGAAACCAAAAAGGAGTCTTCACAAGACTGGGTTGATTTTGTTGACCATTCAGTGAAGGCCTTGGAGGGGTGGTTACATGGCAGTAAAGTGACTAACTATGAAAGCCTACATAACATAATCCTGAGAGAGCATATTCTTAATACTTGTGTGTCTGATTTGTTGCACCAGTATCTAGTGGACTCAGATCTGACCTCTCCCCAAGAATTGGGAAAGAAGGCAGACAAATGGGTCAGAACAAGAGTGAACAGAAAAGTTCATACAGGTGGTGACAAGTATGGCAAGAAAAAGATGGTGAAAAATCTCAAGATAAGAATGGGGATAAGGGTAAAACCAAAGATCCCACTTCAAATCTTAAACACTCTTCAGAGGGTGGGGATAAAACAAATTCATCCTCTTCTTCTCAACCTGCACACATTAAAAAGCCTTGGTGCTTTGTGTGTAAAAACAGAGGCCATAGGCCAGGGGATAAGTCCTGTCCAGGTAACCCCCCTGAGCCTACCACCACTAATACATCAAGCTCTAGTGCCCCTAGCAGTAGTGGTACTAGTGGTGGGACTGCTGGCAACATTCAAGTTAAGGGTGTAGTTGGGTTCACTTAGGGGTCCATAATAGAAACTGGGGTAGTCAGTCCCAAGACAGTTTCTGTCACACCTAGTGGCATTGGCCTTGCCACACTGGCTGCTTGTCCCCTTACAATGGATAAGTACAGGCAGACAGTGTCAATAAATGGTGTTGAGGCCTTGGCCTACAGGGACACAGGTGCCAGTATCACTTTGGTGACTGAAAACCTAGTGGCTCCTGAACAACACATCATTGGACAACAGTATAAAATTATTGATGTCCATAACTCCACTAAGTTTCTTCCCTTAGCTATAATTCAGTTTAGTTGGGGTGGAGTTACTGGCCCTAAGCAGGTGGTGGTATCACCTAGCTTACCTGTAGACTGTCTCTTAGGTAATGACCTAGAGGCCTCAGGTTGGGCTGATGTGGAGTTTTATGCCCATGCAGCCATGCTGGGCATCCCAGAGGAATTGTTCCCTCTCATTTCTACTGAAATGAAAAAGCAATGGAGAGAAGGCCTGAAAAATCAGGATCCCTCTCCATCAACATGTAAAAAGGGTATCACAATATCCCCTAACCACCCTGCCATTCAGGATACCATTCCTGTGGTGGGAGAAACCTCTCCTAGGGTGGCACCTGTTCCAAGGGAAGCATCAGCTGGCAAAGCTGTACTCCCTGAGGTAGAAGTACCTCTCTGTGGGATAACTAACATTGGTGAGAAAAAGAGCACCGTTTTAGTTAACATGGAGCATCCCTCCAACCCTCCCAGAGAAACTTTAGTGCAGAAACCCTGCACTGCCTCACAACACTTAGGACAGCATCCCTGCCCTAGTGTGGAGCTCATAGGACAGCATCCCTGCCCTGCTCCAACTCAAGAGAAACAGCATCCCTGTTCTCTCTTCCAGCCATATGGACAAAGTTTTTGCCCAGCTATGGCTTTTCTGAGACAGCATCCCTGTCTGGCATTTCCATCACTACAAATAGGTTCAGTGGACAATTCCCACTGCTCTAAACTAAAACTTAGTGATAGAAACTCTGAAAATACATCTTCACATTGTTGCTTAGCTAAAAAACTTCAAACAGGGTGGTTTACATCCCCACAGGGAAGTAACCATATAGTGGATGATAAAGGGAGTAACCAGTCTATTGCAGAGCTACTCTCTACTTATCACCACTTAGACAATAAAGTCTCAACTGGCCAAGGTTAGCCTTATTGTCCTTCGCTTGGGGGGGGGGGGGGTTGTGTGAGAAAGTAGCCTCTTTCTAGCCTTGATACCCCCACTTTTGGCCTGTTTGTGAGTGTATGTCAGGGTGTTTTCACTGTCTCACTGGGATCCTGCTAGCCAGGGCCCAGTGCTCATAGTGAAAACCCTATGTTTTCAGTATGTTTGTTATGTGTCACTGGGACCCTGCTAGTCAGGACCCCAGTGCTCATAAGTTTGTGGCCTATATGTATGTGTTCCCTGTGTGGTGCCTAACTGTCTCACTGAGGCTCTGCTAACCAGAACCTCAGTGGTTATGCTCTCTCATTTCTTTCAAATTGTCACTAACAGGCTAGTGACCAATTTTACCAATTTACATTGGCTTACTGGAACACCCTTATAATTCCCTAGTATATGGTACTGAGGTACCCAGGGTATTGGGGTTCCAGGAGATCCCTATGGGCTGCACCATTTCTTTTGCCACACATAGGGAGCTCTGACAATTCTTACACAGGCCTGCCACTGCAGCCTGGGTGAAATAACATCCACGTTATTTCACAGCCATTTTACACTGCACTTAAGTAACTTATAAGTCACCTATATGTCTAACCTTTACCTGGTAAAGGTTGGGTGCTAAGTTACTTAGTGTGTGGGCACCCTGGCACTAGCCAAGGTGCCCCCACATTGTTCAGGGCCAATTCCCAGGACTTTGGGAGTGCGGGGACACCATTACACGCGTGCACTACATATAGGTCACTACCTATATGTAGCTTCACAATGGTAACTCCGAATATGGCCATGTAACATGTCTATGATCATGGAATTACCCCCTCTATGCCATCCCGGCATAGTTGGCACAATCCCATGATCCCACAGGTCTGTAGCTCAGATCTGGGTACTGCCAAACTGCCTTTCCCGGGGTTTCACTGCAGCTGCTGCTGCTGCCAACCCCTCAGACAGGTTTCTGCCCTCCCGGGGTCCAGCCAGGCTTGGCCCAGGATGGCAGAACAAAGGACTTCCTCTGAGAGAGGGTGTTACACCCTCTCCCTTTGGAAAATGGTGTGAAGGCAGGGGAGGAGTAGCCTCCCCCAGCCTCTGGAAATGCTTTCATGGGCACACATGGTGCCCATTTCTGCATAAGCCAGTCTACACCGGTTCAGGGACCCCTCAGCCCTGCTCTGGCGCAAAACTGGACAAAGGAAAGGGGAGTGACCACTCCCCTGACCTGCACCTCCCCTGGGAGGTGCCCAGAGCTCCTCCAGTGTGCTCCAGACCTCTGCCATCTTGGAAACAGAGGTGCTGCTGGCACACTGGACTGCTCTGAGTGGCCAGTGCCAGCAGGTGACGTCAGAGACTCCTTCTGATAGGCTCCTTCAGGTGTTGCTAGCCTATCCTCTCTCCTAGGTAGCCAAACCCTCTTTTCTGGCTATTTAGGGTCTCTGTCTTTGGGGATTCCTTAGATAACGAATGCAAGAGCTCATCAGAGTTCCTCTGCATCTCTCTCTTCACCTTCTGCCAAGGAATCGACTGCTGACCGCGCTGGAAGCCTGCAAAACTGCAACAAAGTAGCAAAGACGACTACTGCGACCTTGTAACGCTGATCCTGCCGCCTTCTCGACTGTTTTCCTGGTGGTGCATGCTGTGGGGGTAGTCTGCCTCCTCTCTGCACTAGAAGCTCCGAAGAAATCTCCCGTGGGTCGACGGAATCGTCCCCCTGCAACCGCAGGCACCAAAGAACTGCATCACCAGTCCCCTGGGTCTCCTCTCAGCATGACGAGTGAGGTCCCTTGAATCCAGCAACTCTGTCCAAGTGACTCCCACAGTCCAGTGACTCTTCAGTCCAAGTTTGGTGGAGGTAAGTCCTTGCCTCCCCACGCCAGACTGCTTTGCTGGGAACCGCGACTTTTGCAGGTACTCCGGCCTCCGTGCACTTCCGGCGGAAATCCTTTGTGCACAGTCCAGCCTGGGTCCACAGCACTCTAACCTGCATTGCACGACCTGCTAAGTTGTCCTCCGGCGGCGTGGGACTCCTTTGTGCAACTTCGGGTGAGCACCGTTTCACTCTACTTCGTAGTGCCTGTTCCGGCACTTCTGCGGGTGCTGCCTGCTTCTGAGAGGGCTCCTTGTCTTGCTCGACGCCCCCTCTGTCCCCAGACGCAATTGGCGACATCCTGGTCCCTCCTCCTGGGCCACAGCAGCATCCAAAAACCCTAACTGCACGATTTGCAGCTAGCAAGGCTCGTTGGAGGTCTTTCTTCAGGAAAACACTTCTGCACGACTCTCCACGGCGTGGGGGATCCATCCTCCAAAGGGGAAGTCTCTAGCCCTTGTTGTTCCTGCAGAATACTCAGCTTCTACTGTCCAGTAGCAGCTTCTTTGCACCCACAGCTGGCATTTCCTGGGCATCTGCCCATCTCTGACTTGCTTGTGACTTTTGGACTTGGTCCCCTTGTTCCACAGGTACCCTCGACTGGAAATCCATTGTTGTTGCATTGCTGGTTTGTGTCTTTCCTGCAGAATTCCCCTATCACGACTTCTTTGTCCTTTGGGGAACTTTAGTGCACTTTGCACTCACTTTTCAGGGTCTTGGGGTGGGCTATTTTTCTAACCCTTACTATTTTCAAATAGTCCCAGCGACCCTCTACAAGGTCACATAGGTTTGGGGTCCATTTGTGGTTCGCATTCCACTTTTGGAGTATATGGTTTGTGTTGCCCCTATCCCTATGTGTCCCCATTGCATCCTATTGTAACTATACATTGTTTGCACTGTTTTCTAAGACTATACTGCATATTTTTGGTATTGTGTACATATATCTTGTGTATATTTGCTATCCTCATCCTGAGGGTACTCACTGAGATACTTTTGGCATATTATCATAAAAATAAAGTACCTTTATTTTTAGTATATCTGTGTATTGTGTTTTCTTATGATATTGTGCATATGACACTTGTGGTACTGTAGGAGCTTCACTCGTCTCCTAGTTCAGCCTAAGCTGCTCTGCTAAGCTACCATTATCTATCAGCCTATGCTGCTAGACACCCTATACACTAATAAGGGATAACTGGGCCTGGTGCAAGGTGTAAGTACCCCTTGGTACTCACTACAAGCCAGTCCAGCCTCCTACAAATAACATCATCAATACTCACTATAATAAATCGATTCAATTTGGATAATGGCATAAGAATCAAATCACACCAAGATCTCTCAGTCATGAAAAACCACACAATATTTCGTGAGATTTATGATATTTATTCCCTATTGATTACACTCTACTAGCAAGTTTATTAGTCTCAAAACCAGAAAACACATCAACACGGTTATAATATGACAACTCGAATAAGATTTAATCAAAACACAAATCAGAAACATTAGAACAAAGCACAACGTCAACATGGGTTAAACTTAACAGAATATCATTAGCGCATTATTCAACAAAGCATAGATTCCGTCATTTGTCTATTTGCGTCCGTTTAGTGAATTCCTTAACTAACCTCGAATCAGCATTAGCATGTTGGGCTTCATGCAAAACAATTTAGCAGCACAAATTTCGAAAACATCTAACTATGGTCTCTATCAAAAGAAGCAGTTGGTACCTAGAAAGAAAAGGCAAACAGACAATTACAATTTCATCATCATATAGTTACCCTCTGTAATGGGTCAGCATACAGAGTCAGTCTTCGTCCTCAGGACAGCAGTTGATTGGCCATCAGCCAAGAAACACAGCAAAGTTCAGTAAGACGGGCAATTAGGGACACTTCCTTCATAAGGAGGAAAAGTATGAATCAGGCAAGGCAAAGCAAGGATGGTTCGGAGAATTAAACCGCAAAGTCTTTAAGACAGAGTGGCAAAGTGTCTAGGCAATAGCAAAGGAACGTAATGGCTGATTTCTTCTTGTGTCCTACGATTATATCAAACTTGTTGTACAGTCCCCTAATTTCCAATTGGGCAAGTTTTGGTGCACCATTATCTCCATCCAATGGTTTACTTGTCGCCTCATTAAGATTGTCACCTCATAACAGTTCTCACATAGTTTATTGGCTTCAGTAATTGACGTCCCCAACGGGTAGAATGTCAGGTACAATTTCATGTTCTTGTGGTCCTCTCACAGACCCAGTCAGTAGTTTCATTGTCTATACCAGTTCAGGCAACCTTGTACCTGTTGCAAGTTAACACTGTTGCATTCGGCAAGAATATCTCCTTGAGCAAGTCGGGTTCTCATGAGAAAATTTACTGCGGTTACACACACATCTCTCACTCCTGGAAAAGTACAGCTTCACGTCCTTCAAGAAACATTGCATTGCACGTTAGAAAACGCAGTTAATATGAGACCAGGCAGCTAGGCCTAGACCCTTGCTAACTAAGGCCTAATGTTAATTTAGCAATTCTAATACATAAAACCTAACATTAATACAGAAAAATCATACATTAATACATTAGTAATCCATCATTAGTCAATTTCATTAATCATCTAATACAATGGTGGCCACTCCCCGTGGGCACATTTCATACACATGCGTTAACGTTTACATTTTCTATGCGATTTCACTAAGCATTATATTGCAAGCTTCTCATGTTAATTATTAGATTTTAATCACGCTCCATCACAGGCAAGTGGAATTTGGGGGGGCGTTCAGGAGAGAGAGAAAGAGAGAGAGATACAAAGAGAGAAGAAAGAGATGAGATAGAGAGATGAGATCGCGAAGAGGAGGGTGGTAGGGCTGTTTTGAATAGTTTTGCCAGGACTGCTTTTGTAATTGTGGGTGTTATTTTCGAGTTTACAATTTCATGTTGCAAATAATATTGAGTATTAATGATTTTATAATGAATTGTAGTCGCAAAGCACAAATTAATATGTCTGCCTTTGAAACATGTTTTATATATGACTTGGAAGTGTTTTTAGTTAGGCCACATTTTAGGTAAAACTGCCATAATAGTTAAAAGGATGCTGTTTCTATCTCAGTGTCTTCACTCCTGCATCTACCCCTACCATCATGGTTCATTATGTCTCTTCTCTCCTCACAGGCTTTATTAAACGGGAAACAAAATGATATAGGGCCTGATTTAGATATTGCCAGACGAGTTACTCCCTCACCACATTAACGGGTGTCCAGTCCACCGAAATCTTTAGTTTTCGGTGAACGGAATGTCGATCACCATTGTGACGGAGTAACTCATCCACCAATACCTAAGGGCTTGATTTAGATCTTGGTGGAGGGGAATACTCTGTCATAAATGTGACGGATATGCCATCCGCCACATTATGATCCCATTATATCCTATGGAGTTCGTAAAATGGCGGACAGCATAGCCGTCACATTTGTGACGGAATATTCCATCTGCTGAGATCTAAAACAGGCCCTAAATCAGGCCCATAATGTTTTTCCAAAATGTGTATTAAACGTCAATGAACTTTCTGGTGTTCAAATACGGATTTGTGCTGCAATGCCTGCTGTATAGGGTGACCAGATGTCCCGGATTTCCCTGGACAGTCCAGGTTTTCAGAGAACTGTCCCGGTGTCTTATGTTAAACAAATGTCTCGGTTTGTGGGACAAAGGTCAGATCATTACATAAATGTCCCGGTTTTTGGGACAAAGGTCAGATTATCTAGGGAAGCATAAATTAAAGGTATGCTCTCCTTTAACAGACGCCGACAAAGTATGCAATAGTTAAAGTAATTTGTCTGTTACTGTCAGGCAACACAGTCCCCTGTCTGCTCCCAGCAGAGAGATGGAGTGGGGAGCAGAGAGGTGGGTGGGAGCGGGTTGGGGGTGCAGGGTGGGAGGTCAAGCCATAACTAATTTTATATGTGTAGTCTTGTAAATGTATATATATATATATATATATATATGTAAACACACAAATGTATAGGCACACATTCACAAAGCTACGCAAAAAAACGGGACAGGCCAGATATAAAAGTGAGTGTAAAATATGTAGCCCTTCTTTTATGTCTGATCTGTCCCGGTTTTTGCTCCTCAAAATCTGGTCTCCCTACTGCTGTGTCAAGTGTTCGTCTACCTCTGCGTTAATAGGAGTGATTTTTGGAGCTTTGTTACCCTGCATTTGAGGCGACAGTAGAAACATTAATCTTGTTTTGAAGAACCAACCGTGCAGCAACTAGTACCTCCCATCTTGTAATAGGTTTTTGCAAACTTCCTAGGCATATGAATACAGTGTATCACGTTTTGACTCATTTGCAAAGGAAAATCTACTTTAAGTGACTGTGGCCAAAAGTAGGAAAATTAGTCTAGCACTTTGAAGCATCCCCTTGACTGTGTGAGCTATATCGGAAAAAAACAGTGGTAATGTCAATAAACCTGGCTTTATTTTAACCACCACTTCTGCAAGCACACTATTTACCCTGCACTCACGTGGGTGCATCTCTCACCCTTCACTCAACCAGGCACATCTCTCACCCTGCACTTACACGTTCTCACTGCTCGCTGTGCACTCACATTGGCACCCCTTTCACCTGCACTGACACCTTTGATCCAGCTCTCACACGGACACACTGCTCTTCCTGCTCACACAGGTGCACCTCTCTCTCCCTGCACGCACACATTCACACACTCACTCACACCTCTAAACCAGCACTTACACAAGCACACTGTTAGCACTGCACTCACGTGCACGCTCCTCACACAGGCATATCTCTCTCACCATGCAGTCACATGTGCACGCTGCTTACTGTGCACTCAAACAGGTACATCACTCTCTGTGCACTCACATGGGCATGCCTCTCACCTTGCATTCACAAAGGCACCCCTCTCACTTTGCCCTCACCTGTGCACACTCTTCACCATGCACTCATACAGGCACATCACTCACCCTGCACTCACACAGGCATATCTCTCTCACCATGCACTCACATGTGCACACTGCTTACTGTGCACTCATACAGGTACATCAACTGCTTACTGTGCACTCATACAGGTACATCACTCACCCTGCACTCATATGGGCACACTTAATTTTCCAAAACATATGATTATATACTCATATATGACTACAATGACATTTACGAAATATCTGCTCTTTTTGTAGTGCTAGACGCCTATTCACTTCTATTCATTTGTTTTCTTAAAAAAAATAAAGCAAAAAAAAACTATAATCAACGTCAATGCCACCACAAAATGTAATTTGTAATTCACGTATTTATCATCAAAAAACAACTGTGAACTGGTGTAAGCAGAGTAGAGTAGGCTGAGGATTTGGGGTGGTGCCAGCAGGGGGATTGGGCCGGGGCAGTGTGGAACGGTAGTGGTGATTGCAGACTGAAGGTGCAGAGTGGGTGGGAAAAGTGGTTACTGTGTCCAGGGCAAGTTTGGCCTGGACCTAGGACGTGTCATGGGGGCTGGGAGGGTTTGCGATGCCTACATCCAAACGTGCTATTACCTCCGCTAGCCTGGCGCACAATGGAATCTGGGCCCCGTTGGCATGCATGGTGGTAGTGGTGGTTTTTGGAGGGATGGTGAGGGAGCGGGGTGCAGTCGGAGGCTGTAGTGGTTGGAACAAGTTGAAGCAATGCCTTCAGAGGCTGGTGCTAGTCTGAAGAGTGAATTTAAGCAGGAGGTCTTGTGGAAGGAGGAACAAGTAGAGGCTATGGATGAAGTAGCAGGCACTACAGGCTAAAGGTGTATTGGATGGCCCACCAGAGTGACACAGATGAGTAATCAAAATAATAAAAGTGCTCAGCTCCTGCCACATCATCACGCATCATCACCTTGGATGCAGCAACTGTTTTGGATGAGGAAAACCACCTTGTCTACCAGGAGAGAAGCTCTTCCCTGTAACCTTGCTGCATAACTGTCCCAGATAATGAGACAGCGACCATCTTTCATAATGGGAATCATAAACAAATCACGATGCATCGGCTAATCATGCTGCTGCTGCCCCACATGGTATGACACGGAGACCGTCTGCAAGGAACACGTAGTTCCTGAGAAGGTGGTGGCGGGGAACTCTTTTGCTAACAATGCTATACTATGCACCTCCATTGCAGCCTGTGGGCACTTCAATGTCCGTGGTAGTGTACATCTTCAATGGAACTACTTTGCAGGTGGACTTAAACAGCTATTATCCACCTAAATATTTATAGCAGTTAAAATGTATAGGAAGCAAGATCAACATGTGGGCTAAGTCTACTCCCCTCTAGCAGCAGCACTTCTTAAAGCTCCTTTTCTGATGATCATTTCAGATCTGGTAACATCTGCTCTGCACCGCACACTGTCCAACCTTCCGAGCTCAGGCATAACCCCATGTCTAAAAGGCAGAGGAGGACTGGGATGGCTTGAGTGACCCCGTGGGATGCTTCAGTTAGCCAAGTGGGATTTTTCTCTCACAGCCCTGCACAAGGTGAGCATGAGCTGAGCAGATGTGCCTCTGAGGAGCCATATTTGTTTACATGGTAAATTAGTGGGATTAGCTCCAGCACAGAAAGTGTCCAGCTAAAAGCAACGTTAGCTTTAGTGACGCTAGCGAGGAGGAATGTGAACATTTACAGTGAAGTTTGCCTGAACCAGCAGGGGACCAACCCTTAAGACTTGAATGCAGTTTAACTACTGCTCATTTTGCCTCGCGCCAGTTGCGTATTGGCACACTCCTCTCTCAGGTCACCCCTATTGCTGCTAGAAGGCATATTACCCTATAGGAGCTGATTTGGGGACACACACCTTCAAAAACAATCAGAAAAAACTCTGTACTGTTGAAAAAATAAACAGCATATTGTGTTACGCCTCTTCTGTGCCTCTGCGCCCCTGGGGTAGTATATTTCAGAATCTCTGATGCCGGCAGTATCTAAAAGCAGTTAACAAAGAAATGCTGAGATGATGGAAAGAGTAACGGAGTGAGATCAGCGGCAGTCGAAACGGTGGTTTGTCCTGAAATCCCCTCCAGGTTGTATTCCAACTCGTCTGAGCGGAGCTGGCCATTCATACCCTGATTTCGATTAATGTCAGTCCAACCCCAGTAATGGCTTGCTTGAGTGATTATTTCCTTTTCTGAGCTGTGCTGACTTGCGGATGATGCAGCGGCGTGTGTCCCGGCAGTGCACTAGTGTGCTTGCAAGGTGTGGCACACAGACTCTAGCAGGCCCACATTGGCTCTCATTCACCACAGGGAGTGTTTGTCTTGGCTCGCTTGCAAGAGCTTTTCATTTGTCAACTGACAATGGAAACACGTTCATCTCGAGCTAGAAAGAGCCATTAGTAATGAAGCCAGTAAGGCTTTGCTGTCTCAGGTCACCCCTCGAAAATGATTTTTTTGCTCAGAGCCTCTGCCTTTCGTGTGGGGTCTTGCAGGGGCCTAAGGCAGGACCTTGAAGCCTAGGCGTCCCTAACCTTCAGGGGGGATTCTCGTTCAGCCTAAGGTCTATGGAAGTGTTTGGGACTCTACCACATTCTGCAGGAGGGACCCATCATGTTGTGACAGGCCAAGGCCTTACAGGGGCCTAACACTGTAGAAAAAAGGCGGTTCTCGTTACCCTGTGTTGCATCACTAACAATAACTGCCAGCAGCCATTCCAGACTGCTCTTTAGCTTGATGACGCCTGCTGAGGTTAAGAGGGCTATTATTACATCATTCACCAGATGCCCCTTCACAGCAGATGTAAGACTAGGCTTCTTTCTGCAAGAATAGGTTTTTGGGTTGACTTAGGTCTTTCATCCCATGTAACACCCCTCTCGATGAAGGTTTTACCTTGGTGACATGAGAAGTGATCAGACCTCCGTGATGAAAGATGACAGTCCCTTAAGCTCTTTGAGATTGGCACAGAATGTGTTTTAGAGCTAAGAAAAGACAGTCAGTCGAATTCTTAGATTTAAGTATACATAACTTGATACATTCCATACAAAAGAATACTTCATTAGACCACAATCTGACTACACATATTATTTTGGGCTGTTTTCCCAATCCTATATACAGCAATAGTCATGCAGCACCATAATGCCCCTAAATGCCCAGATTAGGGGCCTTGTTACAAGTCTGGCGGTCTTTGGACTGTCAGACTTGCGGTACTGCCGCACTCCTGTTGGTCCGACCATCAAATTACATTCCTGGCAGTCAGACCGCCAAGGGACTGCCACTGCCAGGAACATGGTTCCCGGCTGGATGGTGGGGGTCGGAGTTGTTGCCAGCCACAGCAGCGCTGAGTTCAGTGCAGCTGTCCTGATCACAAGTCCTGTTTCTGTTAGCCTTTTCATGGTGGGGACCTTGTCATGAAAAGGCTGGTGGAAAGCCAGTGCTGGGGGCCACAGTGGGGACCATGCTGTGGGCAGTGCAGGGCCCCCCCACCCAGCACCCTTGGAATGCACACTGTCTGCTACAACAGACTGTGTATTTCGAGGGAGCTGGGAGCACCCTCTGTGCGACGACTTTGGCCTTAGCTCCATGAGGAGCCGAGACCAATGCCACCGCACTTTTTCCAATGGGCTGACTGGTGGGAAACCTCCATTTTCATAGTTTTCTGTTGGTCAGCCCAGTGGAAACCTTATAATTGGCCTGGAGGGGGAGACAGTCAGCTCTTCAGCAGTCTCCTCTACACGCTACTCGCGGGCCGACAGTAGGCCCACCAACCTCGTAATGAGGCCCTAAGTTTGAAGATTCTCAAGTTTGTGATAATTTAATTGATTAGTCTAGCAATTCCTAAATTATTTTATTCTCCTTCCAGTCTTCCAGCTAAGCTTGAATGGTGGGTTGCATTTTCTTACCAAGAAAAAGTGTCATACGTCACTGATTCTTGGTAATTAAGAAATGCCCAAAAGGATTTCCATACGCTCTCCTTGTTACAGCAGACTGATAACTGTCAGAAATAGATATATTAGTTTGGGAGGGGGAGTTTTACCAATTCAATACAGCCACTCTGGTTAGTTGAAACATGGTTTTGAGGGAATCTCTGCTCAACCTATGGAAGTTATTGCACAAGCAGCAGTCAATCCCCATAGAAATATGTACCAAGTTTAGCTACAGCACCAACAATTTCAAGGTAAAGAACACAGCACAATGAAATTCCTAAAACCAATCTAGAAGAATTGGGAGTAATGTGATGAGCAAAAATATAGCAACGTCAGGATTGCAGGATCTCCTGAAGCGCATTTACAGCAGACATTCATACTTTCTGTGTCCGACTTCTGTGTGCCCCTCAGAGCACCAAAAACAGAGGTTGACTTGTAGGAGTGTGCGTGAACGATCAGCGCATGCGCTGAAGTTCACAGCCAAAAACCTCCTCCCAGCATCATTCAACTGTGTCTCGGCATTCCCGAGCTGTATCGCACAAGCGCTTGGTCTGTCGGCGAGCTGCGTGCCTACCTCACTGATATTGGCGGAAGCCTTTCGTCACACGAGAGATTGGGGCAATTCCAATACAAAGCTATTGGAAATCATTGGATTAAAAAGACAAATAACTTTTTAATAGGAAAGAATTCAAACGGACATACATTTCAGTTATTCAACCCCACATTGTTTGGTCACTACATCGCCCCGTCAACCTGAGACATCAGTTTACATCTGTATGTGGTAATTTCCTTTGCTTGTCATCAATGCACCTTATAATGACAAATGTGCAACAGTTTGTGCAATTAACACAAATTTTAGTGCTTCTCTGCAAATAATACAGAATTCACAAAAGAAGTATGTTTTCCGTTTTGAAGATAAGTTTCTTGTAAAAAGCCGGAGCCCACAAGATTGCCTCCACGTCCTGTAGTTTCAAGCCACAACTGACGATCAGTCGCATTCGGAACCCCCAGGGTGGGCGAGCAGCCACGGGCCAAAATCAAATACAGCAATTCTACAGCATGCATTTTTCAATGGGCAGGTGCACAAGCGTGGGCCATTAAGTCAAACATCAACATTTCCATTATGTACATAACAATAATGAAAGAAGGACAACAATGTAAACACAACCATGGAGGGGTACTCTTCCCAATTCAATAAACCCACTCTGCTTAGTTTAAACATGGTTTGGAGGGAACCTCTGCCCAACTATGGAAGTTATTGCACATGCAGCAGTAAATCCCCAGAGAAAGTTGTATTATGTTTGACTAGCACCAACAATTTTAAAGTAAAGATCACAGCACAATAAAGTTCCCAAAACCAATTGAATTGAGAATAATGTGATTAGCAAAAATATAGGAAGCTCATCACAGTAGATTAAGAGGAATCAGTGATATGAACTTTTAAAACTTTAAGGGAAGAAGAGTATCAAAGAAGTCAAGCATTATGGAAAAACAATAGTACGAGAAGGAAGAGGACCTAGGCACAATTTCATACTGACTGTGGTGGAGTGGAGGTTGGTACACCAAACAAGATTTCCAGGGCAAAATATTTTATCTACAGACATTCGGCCAAATGGAGAATTTTGCAGAGGGATACTTTCACACAACATGACATATATCCTGTGTGCTGTATTGCAAATTAAATAAGTTATAATACACTTGTAATGTCAAAGATGGGTATCCTTCACTATTGTGACAGAGCATCCCGGATGCCCCATAAGGCCTTTACTCTCCAAATGCGGAGAAGGATTCTTTTGGTCAGTCCTGTGGCCTCTAGCATCTCAAGGCAGGTTTTGGACACACGTCTGCCTACAACCAGGTCTCCTGCTTTATCTAGTTCTCTTTAGTCAGTTGGGCCCTTTTGAATTCAGGAGTCATAAGTCAGGGTTCTTATTCCAGCAGGTCCTTCTTTTTAGGATGGAGTCTTCTTAGATCCAGGAATGTTCTGCAGATGTGGAGGTAGAGGTGCCTTATTTATCCTGTGCACTAGCCAGTGGCTGGAGAAAATCTATCACCAAATCCTAACTATTTTCACTTCACAGTCCTCACCTTTTTTTACACCACTTCCTTTTTGGCATACTCTAACATTACCAAGGAACCACTTTTTCACTATGGCAGTACCCATCTACCACCAGGCGAGCCTGTCTTCAGCTCTAGGTCACTCCCATATCTGACAGTATCAAAACCTTTTTTCCATTTTATTATGGCTAGAGCCTAGCTGTGTGGATTGTTCTGGAAATTAATAAAATAAGCCCTCCGTGGCACCTCCAAGTCAATAATGCTGCCATTTGTTTTGCCAAATGCTCCTATCCACTCCCGGATAGCTAATCTCTGCTAAGTAGTTATCAGTGAACACCCATTGGCATTTTCTGGGCTAATAGGCATGACATTGTTATTTTATCTTGGGTTGTTTACTCTCCCAGCCAAGGATGTGCATTCCAGCTCTGGAGATGTGACGAGTGATAAAACATTTTTTAAGGCAGTTCTTGCTGAGACAACCAAACGAACGAGTTACTTACCTTCGGTAACGACTTTTCTGGTGGATACATTAGCTACCTGTGGATTCCTCACCTGATGAATACTCCCATGGCGCCAGCATTTGACGGAAATCTTCTTACTAGTCTCTGCACGTCGACGAGGACGTCACTCTAGCCCACGCGACGCCGTCTGACGTCATACAGGCATTAAGAAGTCCTCGCCGACGTGCCGATGACAGTACCAACATTTTTTACGTGCATGAGAATAATAATAATAACCCAATGCAATGAAAGAGCAAAGCAACATCTCTTAATATTGTAAATCACACAACATTGCAATAAAATAGCTGTAGATTTAATATAACCTTTTTTTTTTTTTTTTTTTTTTTTTTTAAACAAATAAATATATTTATACATACGAATCATGTATATACCCAATATATATATAGATTTATATATAAATATACACATATATACAAATATCATACATGCAAAATGTATTGCAACTTTGAAGACCAAAAGGAGCACACTCAAGGATTGCTTGGAGAGACCAAAAAGGCAACGGGGAGGCGGGTGGGACCGTGAGGAATCCACAGGTAGCTAATGTATCCACCAGAAAAGTCGTTACCGAAGGTAAGTAACTCGTTCTTCTGATGGATACAACTACCTGTGGATTCCTCACCTGATGAATAGAGTCCCAAAGCAGTACCACGCCCGGCGGTGGGTGCCTAAATGGTCAAACCAAGAAATCCTGCAGCACTGACCGTGCAAAATGACCGTCCCTTCTGACCTCAGAGTCCAAACAGTAATGTTTCACAAAAGTGTGAAGGGACGACCAAGTTGCGGCCTTGCAGATGTCAACCACAGGAACACCCCTGGCCAAGGCCGAAGAGGCCGACTTAGCTCTGGTGGAGTGAGCTCTAATGCCCTCAGGCGGATCCTTCTTTGCCAAAGAGTAACAGATTTTAATGCAAAGAACAACCCACCTGGAGAGTGTTCTCTTGTGGACTGCCTTTCCTCTCCTCTTGCCCACGTATCCGACAAACAGCTGATCCTCCAGCCTGATATCCTTCATTCTGTCGATATAGAAGCTCAACGCCCTTTTTGGGTCCAGGCGATGTAGTCTTTCTTCCTCCTTTGAAGGATGAGGCGGAGGATAAAACGTGGACAAAGTGATTGTCTGAGCCAAATGGAAGGGTGAAACAACCTTCGGAAGGAAAGCAGCCTTGGTCCTCAACACCACCTTATCCCCATAAAACATTATATAAGGGGGTTTAACCGATAAGGCCTGCAACTCACTCACTCTCCTTGCAGATGTTATAGCTACCAGGAATACTGTTTTAATAACCAAATACCTTAAGGGGCAAGAATGCATAGGCTCAAAAGGGGACCCCATAAGGAAAGTCAGGACCAAGGACAAATCCCATTGAGGCATAACGAATGGTTTTGGAGGATATTGATTCAGAAGACCTTTCAAGAATCTGAGAACAATAGGGGATTTAAATAACGATGGTTGGTCTGGAAGACAAATGAAGGCTGACAAGGCCGACAAATAACCCTTAATGGTAGCTACTGCACAACCTTTCTGCGCTAGAGACAGTGCAAAAGACAAAACATGTGACAGATGAGCATGTAAGGGATCAATCTGTCTCTCTCCACACCACATAACAAATTTAGACCACCTATTAGCGTAGATAGATTTAGTGGAGTGTCGCCTGGCCGCTAAGATAACATCCACTACATCAGGCGGGAGAGAGAAGGAACTCAGGTTGCCCCGTTCAATCTCCAAGCATGTAGGTGCAGACTCTGGAGGTTGGGGTGTAAAACCTACCCCTGCGACTGCGAGAGGAGGTCTGCCCTGAGAGGGAGACGGAGCGGAGGGCACAGTGAGAGTTGGAGAAGGTCGGAGTACCATACCCTCCTTGGCCAATCCGGAGCTATTAAGATGACTTGGGCCCGGTCTTGGCGAATTTTCCTCAACACTCGAGGAATCAAGGGTATGGGGGGAAATTCGTAAAGCAACTGGTCGCACCAGGTTATCTGAAACGCGTCCCCCAACGCTCCCTGCATCGGATACTGGAGGCTGCAGAATAACGGGCAATGCGCGTTCTCCCGAGTGGCAAACAGATCTATCCGAGGAAACCCCCACATCTGGAAGATTAAACAGACTTGATCTGGATGGAGACGCCACTCGTGGTCTGCCGAGAATTGGCGACTGAGACTGTCCGCACGTACATTCAAGACCCCGGCCAGATGATTTGCCACCAAGCAAATCTGATGGTCCTTTGCCCAGGACCATAGCCGAAGAGCTTCTCTGCAGAGAAGGTACGACCCTACTCCTCCCTGTTTGTTTATGTACCACATCGTGGTAGTATTGTCCGTCAGGACCTGTACCGACTGACCACGAAGGGATGGGAGGAAGGCCTTGAGAGCCAAACGTACAGCCCGTAACTCCAACAGATTGATATGAAACACCTGTTCCTCTGGAGACCAAAGCCCTTTGATCTCCAGATCCCCCAGATGAGCTCCCCATCCTAGGGTGGAGGCATCCGTTATTACCGTGGCCACTGGTGGCGACTGCGCGAACGGCTTCCCCTGTGAAAGATTGTTGCCCGCAATCCACCACTTCAATTCCACAGCAGCATCTCTGGAGATCTTGACAGTACCTTCTAAATCTCCCTTGTGTTGAGACCACTGCCTTCGGAGGCACCACTGAAGAGCCCTCATGTGCCAGCGAGCATGCGTGACCAACAGAATGCAGGAGGCGAACAGACCGAGCAGACGAAGGACCTTGAGGACTGGAACTACCGCTCCATTTCGAAACATTGGAACCAATTCCTGAATATCTTGAATCCGCTGAGGCGGAGGAAAGGCTCGACTCAATGTTGTATCCAGTACTGCCCCTATGAACAGGAGGCGCTGAGAGGGCTCCAGGTGAGATTTGGGCACGTTCACCGAAAAGCCCAGGTCGAACAACAACTGGGTTGTTGACTGCAGATGATGCGACACAAGCTCCGGGGACTTGGCTTTGATCAACCAGTCGTCCAAGTAAGGGAATACTGCTATCCCCTTCCTTCTGAGCTCCGCCACAACCACTGACATCACCTTTGTGAAGACTCGAGGTGCTGAAGTAAGACCAAACGGGAGGACCGCAAACTGATAGTGCTGCGACCCTACCACAAACCGGAGATACTTCCTGTGCGACTTGAGTATCGGGATATGAAAGTAAGCATCCTGCAAGTCGACAGACACCATCCAATCTTCCTTGTTCAACGCCAAAAGCACCTGTGCTAGGGTCAGCATCTTGAACTTTTCCTGTTTGAGGAACCAATTCAAGATCCTCAGATCCAGGATTGGTCTCAACTGACCATCCTTTTTGGGAATCAGGAAGTATCTTGAGTAACAACCTCGACCCTTTTCCTGCTCTGGGACCAACTCTACCGCGCCCTTTGAAAGGAGGACTTGAACCTCCTGTTCTAGCAACAGGAGGTGTTCTTCTGAACAATAAGATGGGCGGGGCGGGATGAGGGGCGGGAACTCCCGAAAGGGAAGGGCGTAGCCTTTTCCCACAATGCCGAGAACCCAAGTGTCCGTTGTGATAGACTTCCACTTGTGGAGAAAACGCTGTAATCTTCCCCCTACAGGAGAGGAGTGAGTGGGAAACGGTGGAAGCCTAAGGCTGCTTCCCCTGCTGCACCCCTCCAGAGGACGAGGAAGAGGCAGAGTGCTGTTGAGAGGCTCCTCTGGTACGGACCCCACCCCTCCCCCTCCCTCTAAATGACCTATAGGGGAGGGAAGAGGCGGGTTGCTGGAACCTCCCCCGAAAGGAAGAGGAATAAGAGCCACGCCCAAATCCCCGAAACCTCCTGAAAATTCTAGAAGAGGCAGAGGAAGAAGGAGCTTGCAGTCCTAACGATTTGGCTGTGGCTCTGCTCTCCTTAAATCGTTCCAAGGCTGAATCTGCCTTGGCTCCAAACAGTCTGTCCCCATCAAACGGGAGGTCCAGCAGGGTCGACTGCACATCCGCAGAGAACCCTGAGTTTCGGAGCCAGGCCTGTCTTCTTGCCACCACAGCCGTGCCCATCGCCCTGGCCACCGAGTCGGTCGTGTCCAGCCCAGACTGGATAATCTGGGTCGCGGCAGCCTGGGCGTCCGAGACCACATCCAAAAGACCCTGGGGAAGCTCCGTGAATGAAGACGAAATATCATCCATCAGCGCATGGATGTACCTCCCCAGAATGCACGTGGCGTTGGTGGCCTTCAACGCCAAACTGCATGACGAAAATATTTTCTTGGACTGCGCATCCAGTTTCTTGGAGTCTCTGTCTCCAGGCACCGTCGGGAAGGAACCAGGCGCTGACTTTGAGGAACAGGAGGCTTGCACCACCAAGCTCTCCGGCGTAGGGTGTCTAGAGAGAAAGCCAGGGTCAGATGGTGCAGCTCGATACCTCCTGGCCACAGCCCTATGAACGGCCGAGGAAGACACCGGCTTCTTCCACACCTCCAACACCGGATCCAGCAAAGCCTCATTAAATGGCAAGAGAGGCTCAGCTGCAGCAGAGGCCGGATGCAATACCTCTGTCAGCAAATTCTGCTTTGCCTCTGCCACCGGCAAAGGCAGGTCCAAAAAGCTCGCTGCCTTCCTCACCACAGCATGAAAGGAAGCAGCCTCCTCCGTATATTCCCCTGGAGATGAAAGGTCCCACTCAGGGGAAGTGTCCAGCCCACTGGCTGTATCCAGACCATGCAGTCCGTCTCCAGAGTCCTCAATCTCTCCCTCCTCTAGGACTCGCTGGTACTCTTGCTCTTCTAAAAGACGGAGAGCACGCCTCCTCGAATGAAGTCTCTCCTCGATACGCGGAGTCGACATGGCCTCCGCCGACGTCGAAGAACGGCGCCGATCTCCAGAAGCATCTGACGCCGCGTCCGGCGCCACAGGCAGCTTCGGCGCCGAGGCAGGAGCCGGAGGACGAGGTCTTGGAGCCGATGGACCAACCGGAGTCACAGGGCAAAATCCTGACTTCGACGGAGGGGCAACCGACGCCGGCACCGGCGCCGAGCCCACATTCCCAAAAGGGAGAAAGGGCATAAAGGGTGCCGGCCGAAGAGGCGCAGGATCACCCAACGAAAAGGCCAAGGGCCCCGAAGGACCAGCCGGAGCAGCTCCTGGAGCCATCTGCTGAAAGATGGTATACATCGCATTAAGAAACGCGGTACTATCGGCTCCAGGAGTGGGAAAAGCCGGATACTGGGGTGCCTGGATCGAGGGCGACCCCGACGCCGGCCTCGACGTCTGCGACGCCGGAGAAAACACAAGAGGCTGCACCACCTCAATCACTGACGCCTGACCAGGTGAAGTCGGTGACGCCGGAGAGGGCAACGGCGTCGATGGATGCGGCGTGACCGTGGGGCTGACCTCCCAAGTCCTCCGACGCCGAGCCGAAGGTGACCTCGAATGAGACTCCTTGCTGGAGTGACGTCGTGAGTCTCTACGGCGCCGGGAGTCTCGATGACGCCGGTGAGACCTTGGCGAAGAAGACTTCTTATGATGTTTCTCCTTCTTCTTTGACTTTGCCATGAATAACTTGGCCTCGCGCTCTTTGAGGGCCTTCGGATTCATGTGTTGACATGAATCGCAAGTCGAGACGTCGTGGTCGGAGCTCAAACACCATAGACAGTCGGAGTGAGGATCTGTAACTGACATCTTGCCCCCACACTCTCGACAGGGCTTGAAACCCGACTTCCTCTGAGACATTGTTACCGCAGAGAAGACTACGCAGCAGACAATACACTGTAACCACGAAGGTAACAGTAACTCCCTCGAAGATAACCGTTTCGAATGCACGGAAAAAAGGGAACTGTCATCGGCACGTCGGCGAGGACTTCTTAATGCCTGTATGACGTCAGACGGCGTCGCGTGGGCTAGAGTGACGTCCTCGTCGACGTGCAGAGACTAGTAAGAAGATTTCCGTCAAATGCTGGCGCCATGGGAGTATTCATCAGGTGAGGAATCCACAGGTAGTTGTATCCATCAGAAGTACATTTCTACAAAGATACTTTGCAGCTAAAGTTAAGTTCAACATTAATTGTAAAACTAAGCAGTATATAACTTTGAAGCATTTTTCTAACCCTCTCCTAAGTGGAGATGGGGATTAATTATTTGAATCCCATCTAAGCCTATTAGGGAAAGGTCTAGCCAGGTCTACACAGTGAAGTAGCTTTTGGATTTTATTTGTGAAGGCAGATGAACCCTAATATATGCTATGCTCTATTTTTTTTAAACATATTTTTAGGTGAAATCCAACCAGACAGAGCAGCTGTCTGGTTGCTAAAGGCGTCTTGGGTACATACTGAAAGCTGACCTAAGAATGCATTCCACCCATTGCTTACCATTGGCTTTGTGGTTTGTAACTTACATGTGCTTGTTTTGTATTTCCTGACATAATTTGTTTTAGACTGTCCAGTATGTTGTTGTCCCTCTGGTGGAGCATAGCCTATTTACTGTATTCTTGCATGACTGCTGGCTTTCTGTAGACAGGCCTTTAAAATTTGTTCTTAGCTTGTTACATTTGCTGTGCGTTCAAAGACAGAGGTCAAATGTCAGGCTCTGTCTTCTAAGGGCAGCATGGTGTTCTCTTTCTCTGACTTCAGAGTGAGAGGATTTGTCTGGCAATCTTGGTGGGGGGGGGGGAGAAAAGAAAAGGCGTTTTTCTAGCACACCACAAAACTGAAATGTCTCTAAATTAACTTTGCAAATATTTCAGAATATATCATGAAGGGGAAAGAGCAAATCATTTTTTTTTGCAATTCTGAAGTCTGCTGGATACACATATTTTAATATTTTAATACAATTAAAAATATTGATACCCCAGGTAATGCCATTTTCACACATTATTGTTTGTGTGCCGTATATTATTATTAGTAATATTGCATGTCTTCAAATGTAATGGTGTCACTTCAGTTGAAAATCTGTTGTCTGTAATGGTAGTGCACTGCCACACCATGCATATTTCTCTCAATGCCACTCTACACTCCTCTACTATATTGCACTCCACAGCACTCTAAGCCACACCACACCACTCTACACCACTATTCTCTACTCTATTCTATGCATCTCTATGCTGCTTTGCTCCACTCTACATCACTCCAGTCCACTCTTTGCCATTCCACTTGACTCTACACCACTCTGCTCTACAAATACTCTATTCTACAACACCCCACTCTATGGCACATTACTTTACTCCACTCTGCAAAACTCTACAACACTTCACTGTATGCCATTATACTTCACTCTATGCCAATCTACTTTACACCACTCAAGGCCATGCTACTCCACTCTCCAACACTCCAAAACATGAAATTCTACTCTATGCCACTCTATCCCACTCTATGACACACTGTTCCTGTGTACCTCACTCCACTTTATGACACTACTCATGCCACTGTATGCCACTCCACTATATTCCACTCAACTCTACACCACTTCACTGAAGGCTACGCTACTCCACTCTACTCTACTCCACTCTAGTGCTACTCTATGACACTGTATGCGATTTTACACCCTATGCCGTTCTACTCTACTACACTTCACAGCACTTTACCCCACCATCTCACACTCAACACTATTTCATTCCACTCTATGACACTTTACTCCACTCTAGGCTATGGCACTCCACTCTACTCCACTCTGTGGCACTCCACTCAACACCAATCTACTCTAATTGACTCTATGACACTTTACTCCACTCTACAACTCTTTACTTCACTGTACTCTACTCCACTCTATGCCCCTCCACTCTATGTCACCCCAGTCTACTACACTCTAATCTAATCTATGCCACTACAATACTCCACTTTATGGCACTCTACACCACTCATGGCACTTAACTCTAGGCACCTCTACTCCACTCTACATCATTCAATTCTATGACACTCAAAGCCACTTCACTCTATGAAACTCTAACCTACTCTATGCCACTTTACTCCACTCCACTCTAGGATACTTTACTCCACTCTACACCCCTCAACTCTCCACCTCTCCACTCTAAGCCCCTCCATTCTATGACACTCTAAGATACTTCATTCTACAGCACTTTATTCCACTTTCTGTCCCTCCATTCTACAACACTTTCTGTCCCTTCAGTCTACACCCCTCCACTCTGTGCCCTTCCACTTTGCAATCCTTCACTCTTTGTCCCTCCACTCTATGCCATTCCACTCCTCTCTATGCTACTGCACTCCACTTGACGCCTCTTTATCCTGCAACACTGCACTCTATGACACTTCACTCTACAACACTCCACTCCATGAAACTCTGCAACACTATGGCTCTCATTACAACCCTGGCGGTTGGTGATAAACCGGCGGTAATACCGCCAACAGGCTGGCGGTAACAAAAATCGAATCATGACCACGACGGAAACCGCTCAGACAGACAGCCACTTTAACACACTCACTGCCAAGGTGGAATCAACAAGCACCACGGCGGTAACCGCCAACAGCCAGGTGGAAGGCAATGTACTGTCCACTCTATTATGACCGTCCTATCTGCCACCTTTTCTGGGGCGGTACCAACAACATCAAAAGCCTGGAGGAAACAGATCTCAGCAGTTCAGGGTGGACAGGGTGGGACACAAGGGTGACATTCAGGAGAGTCTTATTTCCTGGCAAAAGTCTCTGGCTTCTGCCTGGATCGCACGGAATATTGGAGGACTGTTCATCAGTTTGGCTAGTGGTAGGGGCCCGGTGGGGTGCCACTGTCTCCCTCATTGTGTTGGCCATGTCTGCCAGCACCCCTGCAATGGTGACCATGGTGGTGTTTATATCCTTCAAGTCCTCCCAGATCCCCAGGTACTGTGCCTCCTGCAGCGGCTGGTTCTCCTGCATTTTTTCCAGTATCTGGCCCACCGTCTCCTGGGAATGGTGGTATGCTCCCAGGATCATGGTGAGTGCCTCCTGGAGAGTCAGTTCCCTGGGCCTGTCCTCCCCCTGTCACACAGCAGTCCTCCAAGAGTCCCTTTTGTCCTGTGCCTCTGTCCCTTGAACCGTGTGCCCACTGCCACTGATCCCAGGTCCCTGATCGTCCTGTGTTTGTGGGGTGGCCTGGGATCCCTGTAGCGGTGGACACACTGCTGATTGACGTGTCCTGGGGACAGAGGTATGGGCCCGCTGGGTGGGTACTGTGCTGGTATTTCCTGAGGGGGAAGGCTCTGTGGTGGTATGGGACTGTGCCTAGGTAACCGACTGTCCGGAGATCCCTGATGGGCCAGGTTGGTCATCCAGATCCAGGCGTCCAGAGCTGCTGTCATTACTATGGGCCTCTTCTGGGGGGGACTGGATGTTGCTGGCACCTCCTTTCCGGTGACGTTGGCTGGGGGACCTGTGGGGATGTAAATGCAGTGTTTTTGTTTCTGCGTGTGACATCTTGTGCATGGGTGTGTTGCCTTGTAAGGTTGTTTTTGCCCTGGCAGCTTTGCCTTGTGTGAGTTGTTATTTGGTGGGCTATCTGTTTCCCTCTAGTGTGCATGCTTTAGTGATAGGCACCCATGCAGGTCTGTGATGGGTGTCCATGCATTAGTGTTGCATTCAGAGCTTGGTACTGGGATGGGTGGGTTGTGATGGTGGGATGTGTGGGAGGTGATGGAGTGATGGGAGTGAGGGTAAGGGTAGGGGTATGTGATGGCATGCAGGTAGGGGGCGTGATAGTAATAGAGATTTGACTTAAAAGAGTCCAGTCCTTCTCCTACTCCTGCCAGAGCCTCACGATGCATGATTGCCAAGACTTGCTCCTCCCATGTTGTTAGTTATGGGGGAGGAGGTGGGGGTTTACCGTCAGTCCTCTGTACAGCAAGTTGGTGTCTTGCTGCCATGGAACAGACCTTCCCCGTAGGTCGTTCCACCTGTTCCTGATGTCATCCCTTGTTCTGGGGTGCTGTCCAACGACGCTGACCCTGTCCACGATTCCCCGCCATAGCTCCATCTTCCTAGCAATAGATGTCTGCTGCACCTGTGATCCAAATAGCTGTGGCTCTACCCAGATGATTTCCTCCACCATGACCCTTAGCTCCTCCTCTGAGAACCTGGGGTGTCGTTGTGGTGTTATGGGTGTAGTGTGAGTGGTGTGGGTGAGGGTGTGTGGGGTGATGTGTTGGAGTGTGTGATGTAAGGTGCATGGGTGGTGTATAGGTGATGGTGATGTGTGGCTGTGGTCTTGTCTGTGGCCTTGCTATCTCTCTTGTGGCACATGCTTGAATTTGTAAAGGGTTGTGGGTAATGTGTGTGTGTGTGTTTTATAGTGGTGTGGGTGTGGTGTGTGAATGGGTGTTAGGTGTGTGTAGTTTGAATTGTCCAATGTGGTGTTGTTTTGTATGTGTGTGTGTATTTTGAGCGCGGCTGTATGTACCGCCAGTGCTCTACCGCCATTGAATGTCCACCGTGGTGATTCGTGGGTCATAATGTTGTGGGCGTAGTTCTGTTGGCGTAATGGTGTGCGTTTTGATACTTCCAGTTTATCACTGACCTTTGGGCTGGCGGACTTGTTTGTGTGGCTGTATAGTGACGGATTGCTATGTGTGTGTCATAATATGGGTAGCGGTGATCCGCGGCGGCAGCGGTATGTTGGCGGCAGTCCATGACACTCTGCACCACTCCACTTGACTTCATGCCACTCTCCTCTCGGCCACTTGACTTCATGCCACTCTCCTCTCGGTCACTGACATTTAGCCATTCTGAACAGCAGCCACACTAGTGTACAGCATAGCTAAAACACATTGGCAAAACCAATAGTTCTTGCATAGACGTGACCTATTGCCTTTGCCAGTGCTTGTCAAATATTAATATCCTGCTCTGTCGGCTTACGAGCTGTATTTTAGAAATGACTTAAGAATGTATAAAATAGACTTTTTCTACATGACAAATGCATTTTTCTTTCCATATGCAACAACAGTGCATTTAAACTGCAGCCTAGCCGGAGCATATTGATGCGAGTGACAGACATACGTTTTTGCCACACTTGAGAGTTGGGTAAATACACACTGTGACCTTCATATGACATTTAACTTTCCATGCCAAAGGGGAGCTTTAGCTAGCATTTACAGTGGACATATAGGGCAGTTAAACAGGTCAAACAGGAAGGTCCTATGTACAGCACATTTTATATGGCAAGCATAGGCACTTTACTAATGTTTAGTATTGGTAAAGTGCACAGCGTCCTAAAGCCAGGGTTCAGAAAAAGGTGACAAATCTCATGTGACCGTGCAGAAAAGGCAGATTTGCTATAATAACATTAACGTTATGTGGAATCTCATTTCTGGCTATGTACCCACCAGAGAAGTCTGACCAGAATTCAATACACTTAAGATAGGTCACCACTATCAATCCAAGTGAAAGCCTTCTTAAATCAAAAGGTCGTCTTCCAAATTAATAAAAAATAAATAGGACTCCTAGTTTCCCGAGAGAGAGAGAGAGAGACCGAGCGAGAGAGAAAGAGAGAGAGAGAGAGAGAGAAGGCATTCCCTATGTGCTTGCAATTGAAACTGGGGACTGGCACTGCAGTTTTCTGCAGCTAATGTGGCTCCAATATCTTTTCCCAGTAACTATGTATGTCATAGTGGGAGATTAACACCATCTGCCACAAGGAAACAGTAAATCCTCAGTGCAAATGGCTGTCTCAGAGGCATATCTTGTATACCAGGTAACAGCATCATCATCATCTGTGATTGTTTACAAATATACCTTGAAATAGCAGCCTCTCATTCATATTATGAATTAAATATATTCATCACAGCAGACAAATAATCAACTGTAATTGCTTTGTACTTGCCAATATTATCTAAATTAAGAAAAATCCTGACAATACTTTTGGTTACCTCCCCAAATTACCGTTATTGGTTCTAAGTACTGAGATGCTCGGCTGACCTATTTGCAAGGTTAAAGCAACATGTCTAAATACATTGTCAAAAACATACATAAATCATACTGTTAGTGTTATACGGAGTTGGAGTCCCAGCGAAAGGAAAACCATTTTCAAAGTTTGCGTCGGATGAGTGCTTTCTGGTCACAACACACTGATAAAGAGGTTTACAAAATGGCCGTATTGCTGATAAAAATAAATTATACAAAAAAAAAAAATGAATGCTAAAATAACGTTACTAACAACACTACAAAGGAGAAAAGGAACACTTCCAACAAGACAGGCAGAAACCAACAAAAAAAGTAGTCATATACAAACAGGTATACAGCAAAGAGAAAGGATACAAATAATAGGCCCTTGCTTCGTGGGAGGGAGCAAGACACCATAAGGAGGGACAAAAAGCACACATTACCCACATAGAAGCAAGCTATTGGGAGGGACACACAAAGAAACAAATGAAAAGTGATGGATTGGCTGTAAGCCCGTAGAGTAGATACAGCATGTCTCGAAGAGACAGTACATGCGCTGCCCAGGCAAGACCTAAAAAGGAGCAGTGGCATGGTCACTGGCAACTGCATCATTTTGTAGGTGTGTACTCATGAGTCATAAGTGTGACACCAATGCCATTGTTTTTTAATTTACTGATCCACCGCGTATGGCTAAATAAAACAGGAGATCAAAATGAAGTTGGGTGAAAGGTTTGTTTTCAGAAAGCAGAAGGGCTGGCAGCAATTTGCTTCCTGGCCTTCCCAAAAAAAAAGTAAAATAAAAAAATTGGACTATGGTGGATGAGGGGAACAACAAAGTTCAGAGTAGTGTGTGGGAGCGAATCGAAAAGGAAAAGCATGAGAGAGGGAAACACAAGAAGGGTGATGGAGATGCACACATTGGAAAAAACAACATAAGGTAGAAGCACATGGTTGGGAGCAGCAGGGAATGTGGGGGAGAGAAGCCCATAAGAGACAGCAACACAGAGCGCAGGGTGAGGGAAGCACATGGACGAGAGAGAGCAACTCCGGAGTGCTTAAGCAAAAAGAAACAAGCATTGGCAAAGCGAATAGGTCTCACACATGCAATTGTGTTTTAGCCATGTTGTACACCTGTGTGGCTCCTCTTCAGCCTGGCGAAAAGTAGTGGCATGTTTTAGACTGGAGTGGAATACACTGAAGTAGAGTCGAGTGGAATAGTGCAGCGTGGGTTTAGAGTGTAGTGGGGTAGATTGGTGTAGAGTGTAGTGGGGGTAGAGTAGAGTATAATGGAGTGGGGTGGATTGGGTAGTTTAGAGTGTGGGAGGTGGGTAGATTAGCATTGTAGATTGGAGTGGGGAAGATTGAATTGGGATAGATTGTGGTGGAGTGGGGTAGATTGGGGTGGGGTGGATTGGAGTGGACTGGGGTAGATGGGACTGGGATATTTTGGGGTAGATTGGAGTGGAGTGGGGTAGACTTGGGAAGAGTGGAGTGCTGTTGTGGATTGGGCTAGGTTGGAGTGGAGTTGATTGGGTGGGATAAATTAGAGTGGGGCAGATCAGAGTGGGAGAGATTTGAGTGGAGTGGGGTAGATTAAAATGGAGTTAGATTGGAAAGGGGTAAATTAGAGGGGGTAGATTGGAGCAGAGTGGGGTAGACTTAAGTGAGATAGATAGGCGTGAGGTAGACTGCGGTATATTTGAGTGGAGTGGGGTGGACCCTATCTTCTACGCTAGCAGCAACATCTCCATCAGCCACACCTCTGAACTCCTTTGGACCGACCACCACTTCGTTCACTTCTCCTTCACCAACCCACCCACCACCATCATGCCATCCGGCACCCCCATGGAATCTGGAACAAGGTAATTGAAGACCAACTTGCCACCACCCTCCACAACACACCAACACTGACCGCCACGGACATCAGCACATTGGCACGCCTCCTCCACTGATGGATCTCAGACTGCGCCAAAACCCTGGCCCTCCTCAGGAAACCCTCCAGAAAATAGACCAATAAAGCCAGCTGGTTCTCCCCCACTCTCCAACAGTGAAGACACACCTGCAGACAGCTTGAAAGAAGATGGAGGTGCAGCAAGACCCCGGCAGAGCATGCAGCCCTCAAAACTGCTGTCACATCACACCACTGCCTCATCAGAGGCACAAAGAAAACCATCATACAAGAACGAATCAACGCCAACGCACACAACAGCAAATAACTTTTCATTGTGTTCAGAGAATTCACCAAACCCAGCACCAACACCGCGGACATCCCCAATCACAAGCCCTCTGTGACAACCTCTCCACCTTCTTCCACTGCAAGATCTCCAACATCTACGACAGCTTCCCACACAGGACCCGCCAACCCCACCCACAACCACTGCATCCAAGATCACAGTCAACCCTGGCCAACTGGTCCACCCTCACCACTGACAACACCCTACGGATCATGAAGACCATTTACTCCGGAGCCCCCTCAGTCCCCTGCCATCACCACATCTTCAACCAAGCTAGTATCAACATCCCCCTGAGCTCTGCCCTATCATCAACTGTTCCATTGAGGCAGCCACCTTCCCTGAAGACTGGAAACATGCAGAGACCAACACCCTGCTAAAGAAACCCTCCGCAGACCCATTGGCTCTCAAGAACTACAGACCCATCTCTCTGCTCCCCTTCCCGGCCAAAGCCATCGAAAAAGTCATCAATGCCCAACCCACCGAATTCATCATGACCAATCACATCATGGACCCCTCCAAATCTGGCTTCAGAAGCAACCATAGCACTGAGACTGTTCTCTTCACCGCAATAGACTACATCCGCAATCTCCTGGCCTGAGGTGAAACCCACAGCCCTCATCGTCTGGGACCTCTCAGGCGCCTTCAACACCGTCTCCCACCAAACCTTCTGTGCAAGACTCCACGATGCTGCATCCTTGGCAAAGCTCTAGAATGAATCCTCTCCTTCCTCACCCGCTGAACCCAGAGAGTCAGGCTCCCGCTGTTCACATCCAAACCTACGGAGATCAGCTGTGGCATCCCCCAAGGCTTCTCCCTGAGCCCCACCTTCTTCAACATCTGCATGGCCCCGCTAGCAAACATCATAAGAAACCACAGACTCAACATCGTCTCCTATGCTGACCACACTCAGCTGATCCTCTCCCTCACTAACAAACCTACGGTCATGAAGACCAACTCCAACAATGGGATAAACAAGGTCGCCCCCTGGCTGAAAGACGGCTGCCTCAAGCTCAACTCTGACAAGACAGAAGTCCTCATTCTGGGTACCACCCCCTCTGCCTTGGCCGAGTCCTTGTGGCCCACAGGACTCAGAGCTCCCCACACAAACTGACCACACACGTAACCTCTGCATCTTTCTCAACTCCTCGCTCTCTATGAACCACCTAGACAACGTCATCCTGTCTTCCTGCTTCCATATGCTCTGCCTTCTCCAAAAAGGTCTTCAAGTGGATCCCTGTACAATCCAGAAGAACAGTCACCCAGGCACTCGTCAGCAGTAAGCTCGGCTACAGCAACGCACTCTACGCAGGCACTACCCAGATGCTTCATAGGGAGATGCAAAGAATCCACAACACCTGGCCAGACTCATCCTAGACATCCCTCACTGCAGCCACATCTCTGGGAACCTAAGAGACTTTCATTGGCTCCTGATCAACAAAAGAATCACCTTCAAGCTCCTCACGAACACCTACAAAGCCCTCCACAACAACGAACCTGCATACCTCAACCTCCACCTTGCCTTCCACACGCCCCCCACCAGACAACTCAGTTCCACTCACTAGGCCCTGACCACCAAGCCACGGATCTGAAAGACCACAGCTGGAGGAGGATTCTTCTCCTACCGTGCCCCAAACACTTGAAACGCTCTCCCTCTTCACCTCAGGCAATCTCCCTCTCTGCCTCAATTCAGGAAGGACCTCAAGACCTGGCTGTTCGACTGAACCGGCCATCCTGCATTTGACCGAGCCACATAACCCCTCCCCCCAACACCCCAAGTGCCTTGAGCCCTGAACGGGTGATTAGCCGTGCTCTAGAAGAACCCTGATTGATTGATTGATTGAGTGGAGTAGGTTGGAGTGGGGTTGGATAGAGTGCTCTGTGGTAGGTTATGATGGGATGGGAGTAGACTGGAGTGGGGTAGGTTGCAGTTGGGTAGATTGGGTTAGGGTTGCTTAGATTGGAGTAGAGTGAAGTAGACTGGAGAGAAGTAGATTGGGGTAAACTGGTGTGTGGTGGATGGGATGGGTAGATTTAGTAGGGTAGTTTGGGGTGAGGTGGCCTTAGGTAGACTGGAGTGGGGTGGACTTGGGTAAATTGGGTTAGGCTGGACTAGTGTGGGGTAGATTTGAGTGACATGTGGTAATATTGTGTATGTATGTGGTTGAGATGGTGGCAGACTTTGCATAATAGCAGAATTACATGCATCAGTAATTGAAGAACAGGTGTGTTGGGATCATGCACTTGTAGCAGAACGCACCATCATATTTTGATATACCTACATAGTCTAGGAGGATATAGGAAATCAGTTCACATTTGTGTTCAAGTACCAAAGCCAAGTTTGGAATCTGTGTACCTATCCGTAGTCGCCAAGTTTAGAGCTTGAAGTTTTGTCCTTCTTCCTTTGATGGAAGAGAGAGAGGATAGTGCCAACAGGGAAGAATGTTGTATTGAGAGCCCTCTCAGTCTCACATGAGCAGTGTTAGAAGGACTAAGCTTTCACCAGGTAGAGCCCCCAGAACAGAGCCACCATTAAGCGCTTGTCAACCTGCACACTAGGCAAGGTGAAAGTTAGGGCAGAAGACCAAGACCACCTCTGCTGTAAATAATACTTGAATATATTTTGTCACTTCCAACAAGAAACTCTTCCATCTCCCTCACTCATGTAATGGCATTGCATTTTAGTGAGGTGCAATAAATGTTAGATTATTGAACCATGCAATTTTATGTTGCGATTGTAATAATAATTTATAATAGCATTTGTGATGTGTGGTCACCTACTACTAAGTGTATATTTATTTAAGTTCTTGTAACCATGTATTGTATTGAACTTGATAAGCACTGTACATCTTGTGCAAAAATTACTCTAACAAAGAGTTTTAGGTAGCATAAAGAGACCATTTTTAAGATTTATGCTATGGAAGGTGGCACTGGCAGAACAATACAAGCAACATTGATTACATCTCTTCAATTGGGGTCTGTTGTACATCAACAGGTCAGGAATGATTAATTGTCATCATCGGGCCCATAGTGACATCCCAGCTAAAGAAGATTTGACAAGGAGTGTAAGGAATAAACAGATGCTGGGTTATCCCCCAAACCCTGCAATCGTCATCCAGCCCTTCCCAGGATGCCAGCTTGCCACAAGCCTCTACATGCAACCATCCATGCTGCCACAATCCTACACACCTCTGTGTGTAACCAGCTCCAGTACGCAGGACCACTCAAGTGCACAGGCGTGACCAGACCTCCAAAAGCCTCTACATGTAGCTCCTCAGATTAGGCCTATGGTTTGGCTTGGAATTAACCATGACGAGTGATCCAAAGGTATTATATTATGTTATAGTAATTTGTAGAGAACATTGTTACCCGGGAGGATACCCTGGTGCTGAGCAGCTGTAGGACTGGCGATCTGAGTGTAGAGTAACTATTCCAGAAACCCTGTCTTCGGGCTTCTTGCAGAATTCAAGACGTGAGGAGAAGTCATGGTCTTTCCATCCTTTAGGAGTGATGTTGGAGAAGGCTTTGTCACCTGTTCTAGTTTTCTCCATGTGTGGGACATGTGGTAGTAGAGGTCCAATAAAGCGAAGGTGCCTGGAAGGCTTGTGGAAGTGAATGCACTTGTTGATGTATGTTGGGTCAGAGTTAGGAAATGCCTTAAACATGTGGGTGAGAAGTTTAAATTGTGCTTTTTTGTGTGTATGTAGCCAGTGTAGCTACTTGAGTTGAAATGCTATGTATTTTAGTGTAGGGGGTTGTGAGTGATTCTGGGTGCTGAGTTCTTAATGGATTGTAGCATGCTGATGAGTTGGTTGGTGGTCCTGGCATATAGCGTGTTCCTGTTGTCAAGCTTGCTTGAGGCAAGGGTGATGGATTTCCTGGTGTTGGTATGTAACCATTTGAAGATCTTCCTCTTTAACCGCAGGGTGTGAAGCACGAGGCAGTGATGGCATTGACTTGGGCAGTCATGCTGAGTTTGCAGTCAATTATTCCAAGGCTCTTCATGTTGTTGGTGGGGTGAGTTGGACCTAGCTCTGATGGTCTTTAGGTGTTCAGCTTGAGACAGTTGATTGTGATTCAGATGGTGGTTTCGGTCATGCAAGCAGTGAACTTGTTTTGTGTGCTGAGCATCTTTTCTGTGAGGGAGAGAACGAGTTGCGAATCACTGGCATAGGATAGGACATTGATGTTGTGAGACCTGATGATGCTGGCTAGGAGGATTATGTAAGCATTGAAAAGTGCCAGCATAAGGGAAGATCCCTATGTGACTCTGAAGATTAGGTTTGAAGTGAAGGGTGGCAGGCTAACTGACTGGGTTGTGCTAGTCAGGAAGAAACAGGTCCAGTGGAGAGTTGATGCTGTGCAGATTGTGGATGAAGATGGGGTGGGAGACTGCTTCAAAAGTTGCAGAGGGGTCAAGGAGAATGAGGGCAACTGCGTCTCCTCTCTCTAAGATCGTTCAGATATTGTCTGTGGCGGCTATGAAAACAGTTTCCATGCTGTGGTTGGGACTAAAACCAGACTGAATGTTGGTGAGAAGTTGATGATTGTTTAGGTATGAGGTGAGGCTGTTGATAAGTTTTTCTAGAACCTTGGCTGGGTATACAAGCAGGGAGATCGGTCTGTAGTTGGTGAGTGTTTATGGGCCCAAGGGTGGTTTCTTCAGCAGTGGGAAGACTGGTGTATGTTTCCAAGCATCAGGGAAGGTCCCTGTTGTGATGGAGTGTATTTAAGATGAGCATGGTGCTGATAAGTACAAGTCCTCTGGAGAAGCGTGGTGGGGCCAAGGGCCCACTAAGGCTCCTGGGTGCACGGACTTCATGATGTTGTCAGTTTGGTCTGTGGGTGGTGGTGTGTCATGTAGTTAGCATTGGATCTTTGGATGAAATCAGGAGTCGATTTGCTAGATCTGTCCGGTCCAGATGATGGTTGAAGTTGCTGTACATGGTAGTGATTTTGTTGCTGATGAAGGAGGAGTGATCGTTGTAGAGGTCTGGTGAGGTGATGGATGAGTTAGATGTGGCTGCTGTTGAGGTGAAATATTTTACATGATTTCCTTGCTTCTGTTGGCACTAGTGTTGATACGGCCTGATACAGTGGTGTGTTTAATAGTCCCGATCGATTGGTGGAATTGTCTCAGGGCTGACTTGAAAGTGGTCCTATCTTTGTTGTCCTTGCTCATTCTCCATCTGTGGCTGCAGTTGTTGGCAGTGGTGTTTTGTCAGTCTGAGTTCTTAAATGTACCTGGTGGCTTGTGGATTAAGTCTTTGTCTTGTTGTTGTGCCTGAGGGGAGCTAGGACGTCAGCGCAGGAGATGATCCAATTGTTGACGTTTGCGATGTCTGTTTGGAGGTTATTGCGGGGTTCTGGTCGGCTGGAGTTATGGGCAGCGTTCCTGTCCTAGTCTAATACATTGTTCCGGTTGGGACAGGCTCTTCTGATGGAGGATCATGTGCATTGTAGGGGGATGGGTGTGCTAAGCCTTATGAGGGTGTGGTCTGTCCAGCTTATCTTAGTTGTTCCATCGCTAGGGCTATGCTGAAGGCGGTGCAAATAGAGCACAGGAGATGTCAATCAGTGGAGGTAGGTCCTTTAACCCACTGGGGGAGGTCTAGGTTTCCCAGGTCCTCAAGTAGGAGTATTTAAGTATTGGCATCAGTGAGGTCATCAAGGTGGTGATCACTGAGGGGCATGTAGTTGCTTGCATCAAGGATGAGTGGCATGGCAAAATCTGCAGTGGTGTTGGAGAAGTTGGACTACAGACCGAGTGGTCTGTAGATGAGGGTCCTCGGACCCTGTGAGGTGAGGTGAAGATCGGATGATAGGTGCTTCATGTGAGTGGATGACGTGTCCACTGAGATGCTGAAGCTGATGGTCCTTTTGTGTATGATGATGATTCCTCCTCTGGACTTGTGAAGCGTATCTTTCCTGGTGATCTTCTTTACAGGGGGGGTGGCTTTGTTGATATCCAGAGCCACTGTCTAGTTAAACCTGATTTCCGTAAGGATTAGTAGGACTGGTGTGTGGTCATGCATCAGGTCTCAAATCTTCATAGGATGTTTTGTAGGTGAGCAGGTGTTGAGGAGCATGAATGAGAGTATGGTGGCTGCTCTGTATGAGTTTAGGAGACTCAGGTCATGGGTGAGGTCGGTGCAGTGGTGAGGAGAGGTGAGTGAGTGTGAGTGCATGAGAACTTGCAGGAGACACAGAAGAATGCTCTATGAGTGTTGTGATATGTCATGCAACAGCAGCAAGGTGATCAGTGGCCGGGTTTGAGGGCGTGGAGTAGTGTGCATGGTAGTGAAGTGTGGGATTAGGGTCAGTGTTACTGATGCTGGGTGTGGTCCAGGCACGAATGGGTGCAGGCGAGATTGCCTTTGCACCAGCTTTGCACTTGCTGTGCATGTCCATTGTATATCGGTGCAGTAGCCTTCATTAAGTAGGTCCTGGAAGGATGAAGGAGGAAGGAGAGGGGGGTTGCGCAGAGCTTCGAAGCATGTGGGAGCCGGGAAGAGAGAAAGCAGGTAACAAAGGAGTGGGAGGAGAAGGGATTATGCGTGTGGGGGAGTAGAGAGTGCAGAAAAATGGCCTCAGAAGGGGAAACCTCTGAACAAAATCTAAAGTGATGACGTAGGAAAATGGATCCTTGTTGCAGCCCCCCACACACTGTTTGCCTAATATTAATGCTGACGTGACTGAAAGTGTGCTGGGACCCTGCTATCCAGGCCCCAGCACCAGTGTTCTTTCACTTAAAGTTTACCATTGTTCCCACAATTGACACACCCCTGGCACACAGATAAGTTCCTTGTAAAAGGTACCAGTGGTACCAAGGGCCCTGTGACCAGGGAAGGTCCCTAAGGGATGCAGCATGTGTTGTGCCACCCTAAGGGACCCCTCACCTAACACATGCACACTGCCATTGTAGACTGTGTGTGTTGGTGGGGAGAAAAGGGCAAAGTCGACATGGCATCCCCTTAGGATGCCATGCACACAAAATACTGCCTGTGGTATAGGTAAGTCACCACTCTAGCAGGCCTTAAAGCCCTAAGGCAGGGTGCACTATACCACAGGTGAGGGCATGGCTTCATGAGCAATATGCCCCTGCAGTGTCTAAGTCCATTCATAGACATTGTGAGTACAGTGTGGCTATATTAAGTACATGGTCTGAAAGTTTGTCAAAACGAACTCTACAGCTCGATAATGGCTACACTGAATACTGGGAAGTTTGGTATCGAACATCTCAGAAAAATAAACCCACACTGATGCCAGTGCTGGATTCATTACAGAATGCACACACAGAGCATCTTACAGATGCGTCCTGTATTTTACCCAATCCTTCAGTGCGGGACTGACTGCTCTGTGCCAGCCTACACTGAGGGATGAGTTTCTGAACTCCTGGGGTGAGAGCCTGTGTGCTCTCTGAGGCCAGAACCAAAGCCTGCACTGGGTGGAGGTGCTTCACACCTCCCCCTGCAGGAACTGTAACCCCTAGCAGTGAGCCTCAAAAGGCTCAGGCTTCGTGTTACAATGCCACAAGGCATTCCAGCTAGTGGAAGTGCCTGCCCCCTGGACACAGCCCCCACTTTTGGCAGCAAGTCCGGGGAGATAATGAGAAAAACAAGGAGGAGTCACCCCCTCAGCCAGGTCTACCCCTAAGGTGACCAGAGCTGAAGTGACCTCCCCCTTAGAAAATTCTCCATTTTGCTTTGGAGGATTTAGCCCAATAGGATTAGGGATGTGTCCCCCTCCCCAAAGGGAGGAGGCACAAGGAGGGTGTAGCCACCATCAGGGACAGTAGCCATTGGCTACTGCCCTCCAGCCCTAAACAAACCCCTAAATCTAGTATTTAGGGGTGACCCTGAACCCAGGAAATCAAATTCCTGACAACCTAACAAGAAGAAGGACTGCTGACCTGAAAAGGAGATGACAACTGCTTTGGCCTCAGCCCTACCAGCCTGTTTCCAGATTCAGAAAACCTGGACCAGCAACGCATCCTACGGGCCCAGCGACCTCTGCAGACTCAAAGGACTGCCCTGCAATTCCGAAGGACCAAGAAACTCCCATGGACAGCGTCTCTGTCCAAAAAAAGAACAAGAAACCATCTTTAAAGGGACTCTCACATCACTTCTGAAGCGTGAGTCTCCACCATTCTGCCCCCGACATCCACGGCCAGTGTCCAGGGAAACCAACACCGCAAAGAGGACCCCCAGGTGACTCCAACGACATGTCCATGCTGAGCCGACCTCCCTGCACCCCCACGACAACACCTGCAGAGAGAATCCAGAGGATACCCCCTGACCGCAACTACCGGTAACAAAGAACCTGACACCTGGAAGAAGCACTGCACCGCAGCCTCCAGGCCCTAGAGGAACCAACTACTGGTGCAGTAGTGACCAGCAGATAGCCCTCACCTTTGCCCAGTCTGTGGCTGGCCTGAGAAGCCCCTCTGTGCTCTTCCTGCATCATCAGAGTGACCCCCGGGTCCCTCCATTGATTTCAATTAAAAAGAACTGACATCTTGTTTGCACACTGCACCCGGCCGCCCCTGTGCCGCTGAGGGTGTATTTTGTGTGCCTGTTTGGGACCCCCCCCAGTGCTCTACAAACCCCCACTGGTCTGCTCCCCAAGGGCGCAGATACTTACCTGCAAGCAGACTGGAACCGGAGCACCCCTAGTATCCATAGGCGCCTATGTTATTTGGGCCCTTCTTTGACCTCTGCACCTGACTGGCCCTGTGTTGCTAGTGATGGGTGTTTGGGGTTAACTTGAACCCCCAAAGGTGGGCTGCCTATGCCCCAGAAATTGAACTTGTAAGTGCTTTACTTACCTTTAAAACTAACCTGTACTTACCTCCCCCAGGAACTCTTGAATTTTGCAGTTTCCACTTTTAAAATAGCTTATAGTCTTTTTATGCTAAACTGTGTACATTACTGTTTTGATTCAAAGTACTATATTTACCTATGCCAAGTACCTTATAATTTATGTATGTACCTGCAATTTGAATCCTTTGGTTCTAAAATAAATTAAGAAAATAATATTTTTCCATATAAAAACCTCTTGGCATGGAGTTAAGTCATTGAGTGTGTGTTCTCATGTATTGCCTGTGTGTGTGTGCAACAAATGCTTAACACTACCCTCTGATAAGCCTAATTGCTCGACCACATTACCACAAATAGAGCATTAGTATTATCTATTATTGACACTATCAACCTCTAAGGGGAATCCCTGGACTCTGCACACTATCTCTCACTTTGAGATAGTATATACAGAGCCAGCTCCCTACAGATAAGAAAAAAAACAAAAAACAAGAGTGTTGGAATCAAGCGAGAGAAAGGCAAAAATGTTGAAAAGAAGCAAGAGACAGCCAAGAAAAGCAAAAAAGGCAAATAGTGTCAGAAAGCGGTGCAAGCCGAGAGAGGTGAAAAAAATAAAGGTAAATAAGGAAAAGGCAACCAGCAGCCCAAAGGCAATGGCAAAGAGTGTGAACAGTAGCGAGATCTGAGAGTGGTGGAAAGTACAGAAGGGGATAGGCAAAAGGCAGTAAAAGACAGTTACAGAAAGGTTTTAAATAGAGAGTTACAAATGGAAAAATGCAAAAACAAATGGAAAAGACAGGAAAACACCAGAGGCAAGATCAAAATGATTCAGATTTGGAGCGAGAGAGAGAGAAACAGACAGAAAGAAGAGAGAAAGAGAGTGACAGGAAAAGAGCGACGCAGGGGCCTGACTAACTGGAGCGGGGACTGTAAGGGGCTTGTCTGGTCGGAGGACAAGGCACAGGTAAGTCTCGGGGGGGCTAGGACTTTTCCCCTGATTAATTCCTTATAGGTGTATGCTCACCATTTGCTGTATTTACATTTGACTAAATCAGAGTGCTTAATTTGAGTTGGTGAATGCAGGTGGGCCTACCATCACTCATTTTTCCTTAAAAGACTTTGATCAAGAGCGGGAGAGAGAAAAAACACAAAAGAGGAAAAAAAAGGGGAAGAGTTAAACAGAAAACAGAGAAAGCAGGGAAGAAAAAGATCCTGCCAGAGAGAGATAAGAACGCAGGAAGTGTCTGGTGGTTTATTTCAGAGACATGAGGTGGAATTAAGACTACTTAACTTTGGTATTCGGTACCCCCACTGTCAATATTGGTGGACGTGGACTGCTCAACAAAACTTTGGGCCCCATCACATATTCTTTCACAAACAAAGCACTGACTGAAGCCCCCCAAGTCACAGTGCATCATCATCTTCATAGGGAAGGTTTACTTTTCAGTACCCATGTGTGAGCAGCTCCCATGAGGGTGCACAGCTACCTCTGGATGCACAGTGTTTTCCTCTAAAAGCCTCATTGTGTAGCCCTTCTAGGTTCTAGACTCAGTTGCTAGTGCAGATGTGTGACCACGCTTCTATGTGCTGCTACCACATGGTGCAGGTTCACCCTTTTTTGTGTATGTGTATCTCCTAAAAATAGAACTGGCTGCAGCCACCCTCACGGTGCAGGCTCCAAGTATGGCGCCTATGTCTGGCAATACCACAGTAAGCTTTTTTGTGCAATCATTCTCAAACTGCACGCTTGCCCTTTATTTCACATGTGCGACCACACCCACACATGCTTCTGTTTGGGGGGTACAGGGTGTGTAGGATCAGCTGGTCCTTTGACATGTTAATTCTCTAGAGCTTTACTTTATGTATTAGACAATATCTGTATTGCTATTATTAGCATATGCGAGAAGCTTGCAACACGAGGAGCTGGTCTTTGGAGAGCCATTGCCAGTAAATCTAATGCTATCCATATACGTGCAGGCTTATCACCTGTGCACCACATCATTAGGGAAATCGAAACATCCAAACAATTTGTTAAAAAATATTTATTTGCATTCTTCAGATATGGTTAAGGAACTTCCAAATGAGAAAAAAATCACAAAGATAATCTAAATTAATCAAAGCAATTATCAAGAAAGACAATTTTCAAAGCAACTACATGTGTAACTAAAAGGTTACACCAACTCACGCTACATACACTACAAAAGACATACGTTTCGGTAGTATGAAGTATATAAGGGATGGGATGTTGGGCCCGGGGTTGACTCACAACTAGCAGCTGAGTGCTGATAAATGGCATTGTGAGTTGAGGGCAGTGCTTAATTTGTGCTTGTTGTTTCCGGTGCTGAGCACCGGCACTTATTTTTGAGGGCCGGGGCTTATTCTTCTGGCTTAAGCATTTGCTGCGAGCAAAAGACACATATTGGAAAGACGGAAGAAGGGAAAAACGAAAAAGTGTCACAAAGGGAGAAAGCAGAAAGCTGCAAGAGTGAGCTGAAGGAGCAGGGAGTGGCTTTATATGGATTGAAGAGGCTCGAGGCGGCTTCAGGATTACGCCGTCTCAGTATTCTGTATTCACACATTTAATTGCAGCAGCTGCGTGTTTAAGAGGAGGGCTTTGGGCACCGGCACGTTTTTATTTACAAATTAAGCACTGGTTGAGGGCTTCATGTGGCTGCTGCTCAGAATCTACAAAACTTGCCACGGACAAAGTGTAATAATAAGTGGTAGTTTTGTCAGCCTGTAGGTAGGTACGTACTACCTACAACCTGCTGCTGCCTCGGGACGCGAAGTGCAGTGGGTAAAGTGCGCCCACCTTTCAGCTGCACACAGCAGTGTTGTTCTCTTGCCTCATATATGGCTATAGCGTAGGAGCAAAGTGATATTAGTCGACCTAGGCAAACCTGTTGTTGCAGTGGGCAAATCTGAGAAACCTTTTTCGCTGTATATTCACAATAACAAAGTTGTATGGCAGTAATACGTTTCACTACTATTCCACCTATGATATCATAAATCAGCCTTATTGGCAGGCCTACAGTTGTGTCCATTGCAACTGGCAAAAGAGAGCTATCAAAATAAACGAAAATAAAGGTATGTTATTTTACTCCTGTGTAGATCACACAGCGGAAAACATCAATTGTTTTAATCCCAGCTTGTTTTGCCACCTCCAGAAATATGTTTCCTATTAAACTTTTGCATTACGAGGCAATGTGTCTGATTTACACATCTTACCATGGATATATAACTTAAAATATGTGTACCCTTTAAAAAATAAGCTAGATTTTTTCACATCTTTTAGCACATTATTACACCTTTGGCACAACATCCCTTTTACACCCTCTCCTGGATCCAGTCAAGACAGCTACTAACTTCGAGCCACAAAAGGCCACCCTATTGGACTGATGGACTTGAAGAAGTGAGTAAATATATAATGGATAAAGCACCCCCGCCGTACATTATGAGGATATTGCAGTTCACAAAGGAGTTCCATAACCATATAGAGGAACGGGGTTGAAGACTGAGGGGGTCATTACGACCGCCAGGGTAATGTGGCGTCCATACCGCCAACAGGCTGGCGGTACGGAGACCGGTATTACGACAGTGCCGGTAGCGCCGCGGTCGCACCGCCGGGGCCGGTGGTTTCCCGCCGTTTTAGCCCCGGCGGTGATAATCCGCCAGACCAGCGCTGCAAGCAGCGCTGCCCTGGGGATTATGACTCCCCTACCGCCAGCCTGTTTCTGGCGGATTGCACCACCAGGAAGAGGCTGGCGGTAAGGGGTGTCCTGGGGCCCCTGGGGGCCCCTACACTGCCCATGTCACTGGCATGGGCAGTGCAGGGGCCCCCTAATAGGGCCCCGGCCAGCTTTTCACTGTCTGCATAGCAGACAGTGAAAAGCGCGACGGGTGCGACTGCACCCGTCGCACGGCCGCAACACCGCCGGCTCCATTAATTGGTTTGCGCCCGCCGGCCCTGCGGGGATGTCGTAATTGGGTCCGCGGGAGTGTGGCTGCATTGGCGGCCGCACGGCGGTTACCGCTTGGCAGGCGGCAGTAGCCGCCCGCCAAGCTTGTAATGACCCCCTGAGTTCCTTCAGAAGGTTATGGAACTCTGATATGACTTGCAATATCCTTATCATGTATGCAGATAGGCACTTTATCCCACCTAATACATGGCCACACCGTCACCTTTCCCACAAACCACTTAGGTCCATACTTATGAAAACATGGTACATCAGAGCTGATGCGCCACTTTTTCTGCACCCCCCCCCTATTGGCACCTAATGACACCATGATTGCGCTATATTGATAATACGGTGCGGCATGATGGTCGTTAGCACAATAGTGTAAACAAATCACACTAAGGCAGCGCAAGGGCTCCTAAATATGTCCCTTAAAACCTTGGTCTGAACCTTTTTCAGAAACAGAGAGCAGGTTCATAAACACGAAAAATAAAAATAGAACCCTGTGCAAAACTAAACACATCAAAAACCTGTTGGATATTTTTTGCAAAAAGATATTAGAAACAGTTCAATAAAAGTCAGTTTAAAAAAAAAATTGCAGTATTTCAGAATGTGTAGAAATATGCAGAAAGATTATAACTTCTTTTAATTATCAAAGGAATGCAAAAAATAATCATGTTCTTTCCGCTAGCCACTGTAAGCTAGAAAATAGAGCAGAAGGAAGGAAAGAAATGTTTCATTTTCGTTACTTTAACCCCTTCGCTGCCAGGCCTTTTCCCCCTCCTGTGCCGAGCCTTTTTTTGGCTATTTGGAGCAGTTCGCGCTTAGGCCCTCATAACTTTTTGTTCACATAAGCTACCCATGCCAAATTTGCGTCCTTTTTTTCCAACATCCTAGGGATTCTAGAGGTACCCAGACTTTGTGGGTTCCCCAGAAGGAGGCCAAGAAATTAGCCAAAAAACAGTGAAAATTTCATTTTTTTTAAAAAAATTGGAAAAATGGGCTGCAGAAGAAGGCTTGTGGTTTTTTCCCTGAAAAGGGCATCAACAAAGGGTTTGCGGTGATAAAATCACCAGCTTCCCAGCTTTCAGGAACAGGCAGACTTGAATCAGAAAACCCAATTTTTCAACCCAATTTTGGCATTTTACTGGGACATACCCCATTTTTACGATTTTTTGTGCTTTCAGCCTCCTTCCAGTCAGTGACAGAAATGGGCATGAAACCAACGCTGGATCCCATAAACCGCAACATTTCTGAAAAGTAGACAAAATTCTGAATTCAGCAAGGGGTAATTTGTGTAGATCCTACAAGGGTTTCCTACAGAAAATAGCAACTGAAAAAGAAAAATATTGAAATTGAGGTGAAAAAAACATCAATTTTTCTCTAAGTTTTACTCTGTAACTTTTTCCTGCAATGTCAGATTTTCGAAAGCAATATACCGTTACGTCTGCTGGACTCTTCTGGTTGCGGGGATATATAGGGCTTGTAGGTTCATCAAGAACTCTAGGTACCCAGAGCCAATAAATGACCTGCACCCTGCAGTGGGTTTTCATTCTATGCCGGGTATACAGCAATTCATTTGCTGAAATATAAAGAGTAAAAAATAGCTATCAAGAAAACCTTTGTATTTCCAAAATGGGCACAAGATAAGGTGTTGAGAAGCAGTGGTTATTTGCACATCTCTGAATTCCGGGGTGCCCATACTAGCATGTGAATTACAGGGCATTTCTCAAATAGACGTCTTTTTTACACACTGTCTTACATTTGGAAGGGAAAAATGTAGAGAAAGACAAGGGGCAATAACACTTGTTTTGCTATTCTATGTTCCCCCAAGTCTCCCGATAAAAATGATACCTCACTTGTGTGGGTAGGCCTATCGCCCGCGACAGGAAACGCCCCAAAGCGCAACGTGGACACATCACAGAAAACAGACCTGTTTTTAGCAAAGTGCCTACCTGTAGATTTTGGCCTCTAGCTCAGCCGCCACCTAGGGAAACCTACCAAACCTGTGCATTTCTGAAAACTAGAGACCTAGGGGAATCCAAGATGGGGTGATTTGTGTGGCTCGGACCAGGTTCTGTTACCCAGAATCCTTTGCAAACCTCACAATTTGGCTAAAAAAACACATGTTCCTCACATTTCTGTGGCAGAAAGTTCTGGAATCTGAGAGGAGCCACAAATTTCCTTCCACCCAGCGTTCCCCCACGTCTCCCGATAAAAATGATACCTCACTTGTGTGGGTAGGCCTAGCGCCCGCGACAGGAAACACCCCAAAGCGCAATGTGGACACATCACAGAAAACAGACCTGTTTTTAGCAAAGTGCCTACCTGTAGATTTTGGCCTCTAGCTCAGCCGCCACCTAGGGAAACCTACCAAACCTGTGCATTTCTGAAAACTAGAGACCTAGGGGAATCCAAGATGGGGTGATTTGTGTGGCTCGGACCAGGTTCTGTTACCCAGAATCCTTTGCAAAGCTCAAAAATTGGCTAAAAAAACACATGTTCCTCACATTTCTGTGGCAGAAAGTGCTGGAATCTGAGAGGAGCCACAAATGTCCTTCCACCCAGCGTTCCCCCATGTCTCCCGATAAAAATGATACCTCACTTGTGTGGGTAGGCCTAGCGCCCGCGACAGAAAACGCCCCAAAGCGCAACGTGGACACATCACAGAAAACAGACCTGTTTTTAGCAAAGTGCCTACCTATAGATTTTGGCCTCTAGCTCAGCCGCCACCTAGGGAAACCTACCAAACCTGTGCATTTCTGAAAACTAGAGACCTAGGGGAATCCAAGGAGGGGTGACTGGCGGGGCTCGGACCAGGTTCTGTTACCCAGAATCCTTTGCAAAGCTCAAAAATTGGCTAAAAAAACACATGTTCCTCACATTTCTGTGGCAGAAAGTTCTGGAATCTGGGAGGAGCCACAAATTTCCTTCCACCCAGTGTTCCCCCAAGTCTCCCGATAAAAATGATACCTCACTTGCGTGGGTAGGCCTAGCGCCCGCGACAGGAAACGCCCCAAAGCGCAACGTGGACACCACCAAAATTTTTGAAGAAAACAGAGGTGTTTTTTGCGAAGTGACTACCTGTAGATTTTGGCCTCTAGCTCAGCCGGCACCTAGGGAAACCTACCAAACCTGTACATTTCTGAAAACAAGAGACCTAGGGGAATCCAAGGAGGGGTGACTGGCGGGGCTCGGACCAGGTTCTGTTACCCAGAATCCTTTGCAAAGCTCAAAAATTGGCTAAAAAAACACATGTTCCTCACATTTCTGTGGCAGAAAGTGCTGGAATCTGAGAGGAGCCACAAATGTCCTTCCACCCAGCGTTCCCCCACGTCTCCCGATAAAAATGATACCTCACTTGTGTGGGTAGGCCTAGCGCCCGCGACAGGAAACGCCCCAAAGCGCAACGTGGACACATCACAGAAAACAGACCTGTTTTTAGCAAAGTGCCTACCTGTAGATTTTGGCCTCTAGCTCAGCCGCCACCTAGGGAAACCTACCAAACCTGTGCATTTCTGAAAACTAGAGAACTAGGGGAATCCAAGGAGGGGTGACTGGCGGGGCTCGGACCAGGTTCTGTTACCCAGAATCCTTTGCAAAGCTCAAAAATTGGCTAAAAAAACACATGTTCCTCACATTTCTGTGGCAGAAAGTTCTGGAATCTGGGAGGAGCCACAAATTTCCTTCCACCCAGCGTTCCCCCAAGTCTCCCGATAAAAATGATACCTCACTTGCGTGGGTAGGCCTAGCGCCCGCGACAGGAAACGCCCCAAAGCGCAACGTGGACACCACCAAAATTTTGGAAGAAAACAGAGGTGTTTTTTGCAAAGTGACTACCTGTAGATTTTGGCCTCTAGCTCAGCCGGCACCTAGGGAAACCTACCAAACCTGTACATTTCTGAAAACTAGAGACCTAGGGGAATCCAAGGAGGGGTGACTGGCGGGGCTCGGACCAGGTTCTGTTACCCAGAATCCTTTGCAAAGCTCAAAAATTGGCTAAAAAAACACATGTTCCTCACATTTCTGTGGCAGAAAGTTCTGGAATCCGAGAGGAGCCACAAATTTCCTTCCACCCAGCGTTCCCCCACGTCTCCCGATAAAAATGATACCTCACTTGTGTGGGTAGGCCTAGCGCCCCGCGACAGGAAACGCCCCAAAGCGCAACGTGGACACATCACAGAAAACAGACCTGTTTTTAGCAAAGTGCCTACCTGTAGATTTTGGCCTCTAGCTCAGCCGCCACCTAGGGAAACCTACCAAACCTGTGCATTTCTGAAAACTAGAGACCTAGGGGAATCCAAGGAGGGGTGACTGGCGGGGCTCGGACCAGGTTCTGTTACCCAGAATCCTTTGCAAAGCTGAAAAATTGGCTAAAAAAACACATGTTTCTCACATTTCTGTGGCAGAAAGTTCTGGAATCTGGGAGGAGCCACAAATTTCCTTCCACCCAGCGTTCCCCCAAGTCTCCCGATAAAAATGATACCCCACTTGCGTGGGTAGGCCTAGCGCCCGCGACAGGAAACGCCCCAAAGCGCAACGTGGACACCACCAAAATTTTGGAAGAAAACAGAGGTGTTTTTTGCGAAGTGACTACCTGTAGATTTTGGCATCTAGCTCAGCCGGCACCTAGGGAAACCTACCAAACCTGTACATTTCTGAAAACTAGAGACCTAGGGGAATCCAAGGAGGGGTGACTGGCGGGGCTCGGACCAGGTTCTGTTACCCAGAATCCTTTGCAAAGCTCAAAAATTGGCTAAAAAAACACATGTTCCTCACATTTCTGTGGCAGAAAGTTCTGGAATCCGAGAGGAGCCACAAATTTCCTTCCACCCAGCGTTCCCCCACGTCTCCCGATAAAAATGATACCTCACTTATGTGGGTAGGCCTAGCGCCCGCGACAGGAAACGCCCCAAAGCGCAACGTGGACACATCACAGAAAACAGACCTGTTTTTAGCAAAGTGCCTACCTGTAGATTTTGGCCTCTAGCTCAGCCGCCACCTAGGGAAACCTACCAAACCTGTGCATTTCTGAAAACTAGAGACCTAGGGGAATCCAAGGAGGGGTGACTGGCGGGGCTCGGACCAGGTTCTGTTACCCAGAATCCTTTGCAAAGCTCAAAAATTGGCTAAAAAAACACATGTTCCTCACATTTCTGTGGCAGAAAGTTCTGGAATCTGGGAGGAGCCACAAATTTCCTTCCACCCAGCGTTCCCCCAAGTCTCCCGATAAAAATGATACCTCACTTGCGTGGGTAGGCCTAGCGCCCGCGACAGGAAACGCCCCAAAGCGCAACGTGGACACCACCAAAATTTTGGAAGAAAACAGAGGTGTTTTTTGCGAAGTGACTACCTGTAGATTTTGGCCTCTAGCTCAGCCGGAACCTAGGGAAACCTACCAAACCTGTACATTTCTGAAAACTAGAGACCTAGGGGAATCCAAGGAGGGGTGACTGGCGGGGCTCGTACCAGGTTCTGTTACCCAGAATCCTTTGCAAAGCTCAAAAATTGGCTAAAAAAACACATGTTCCTCACATTTCTGTGGCAGAAAGTTCTGGAATCCAAGAGGAGCCACAAATTTCCTTCCACCCAGCGTTCCCCCACGTCTCCCGATAAAAATGATACCTCACTTGTGTGGGTAGGCCTAGCGCCCGCGACAGGAAACGCCCCAAAGCGCAACGTGGACACATCACAGAAAACAGACCTGTTTTTAGCAAAGTGCCTACCTGTAGATTTTGGCCTCTAGCTCAGCCGCCACCTAGGGAAACCTATAAACCTGTGCATTTCTGAAAACTAGAGACCTAGGGGAATCCAAGGAGGGGTGACTGGCAGGGCTCGGACCAGGTTCTGTTACCCAGAATCCTTTGCAAAGCTCAAAAATTGGCTAAAAAAACACATGTTTCTCACATTTCTGTGGCAGAAAGTTCTGGAATCCGAGAGGAGCCACAAATTTCCTTCCACCCAGCGTTCCCCCACGTCTCCCGATAAAAATGATACCTCACTTATGTGGGTAGGCCTAGCGCCCGCGACAGGAAACGCCCCAAAGCGCAACGTGGACACATCACAGAAAACAGACCTGTTTTTAGCAAAGTGCCTACCTGTAGATTTTGGCCTCTAGCTCAGCCGCCACCTAGGGAAACCTACCAAACCTGTGCATTTCTGAAAACTAGAGACCTAGGGGAATCCAAGGAGGGGTGACTGGCGGGGCTCGGACCAGGTTCTGTTACCCAGAATCCTTTGCAAAGCTCAAAAATTGGCTAAAAAAACACATGTTCCTCACATTTCTGTGGCAGAAAGTTCTGGAATCTGGGAGGAGCCAAAAATTTCCTTCCACCCAGCGTTCCCCCAAGTCTCCCGATAAAAATGATACCTCACTTGCGTGGGTAGGCCTAGCGCCCGCGACAGGAAACGCCCCAAAGCGCAACGTGGACACCACCAAAATTTTGGAAGAAAACAGAGGTGTTTTTTGCGAAGTGACTACCTGTAGATTTTGGCCTCTAGCTCAGCCGGCACCTAGGGAAACCTACCAAACCTGTACATTTCTGAAAACTAGAGACCTAGGGGAATCCAAGGAGGGGTGACTGGCGGGGCTCGTACCAGGTTCTGTTACCCAGAATCCTTTGCAAAGCTCAAAAATTGGCTAAAAAAACACATGTTCCTCACATTTCTGTGGCAGAAAGTTCTGGAATCCGAGAGGAGCCACAAATTTCCTTCCACCCAGCGTTCCCCCACGTCTCCCGATAAAAATGATACCTCACTTGTGTGGGTAGGCCTAGCGCCCGCGACAGGAAACGCCCCAAAGCGCAACGTGGACACATCACAGAAAAAAGACCTGTTTTTAGCAAAGTGCCTACCTGTAGATTTTGGCCTCTAGCTCAGCCGCCACCTAGGGAAACCTACCAAACCTGTGCATTTCTGAAAACTAGAGACCTAGGGGAATCCAAGGAGGGGTAACTGGCGGGGCTCGGACCAGGTTCTGTTACCCAGAATCCTTTGCAAAGCTCAAAAATTGGCTAAAAAAACACATGTTCCTCACATTTCTGTGGCAGAAAGTTCTGGAATCTTGGAGGAGCCACAAATTTCCTTCCACCCAGCGTTCCCCCAAGTCTCCCAATAAAAATGATACCTCACTTGCGTGGGTAGGCCTAGCGCCCGCGACAGGAAACGCCCCAAAGCGCAACGTGGACACCACCAAAATTTTGGAAGAAAACAGAAGTGTTTTTTGCGAAGTGACTACCTGTAGATTTTGGCCTCTAGCTCAGCCGGCACCTAGGGAAACCTACCAAACCTGTACATTTCTGAAAACTAGAGACCTAGGGGAATCCAAGGAGGGGTGACTGGCGGGGCTCGGACCAGGTTCTGTTACCCAGAATCCTTTGCAAAGCTCAAAAATTGGCTAAAAAAACACATGTTCCTCACATTTCTGTGGCAGAAAGTTCTGGAATCTGGGAGGAGCCACAAATTTCCTTCCACCCAGCGTTCCCCCAAGTCTCCCGATAAAAATGATACCTCACTTGCGTGGGTAGGCCTAGCGCCCGCGACAGGAAACGCCCCAAAGCGCAACGTGGATACCACCAAAATTTTGGAAGAATACAGAGGTGTTTTTTGCGAAGTGACTACCTGTAGATTTTGGCCTCTAGCTCAGCCGGCACCTAGGGAAACCTACCAAACCTGTACATTTCTGAAAACTAGAGACCTAGGGGAATCCAAGGAGGGGTGACTGGCGGGGCTCGGACCAGGTTCTGTTATCCAGAATCCTTTGCAAAGCTCAAAAATTGGCTAAAAAAACACATGTTCCACACATTTCTGTGGCAGAAAGTTCTGGAATCTGAGAGGAGCCACAAATTTCCTTCCACCCAGCGTTCCCCCACGTCTCCCGATAAAAATGATACCTCACTTGTGTGGGTAGGCCTAGCGCCCGCGACAGGAAACGCCCCAAAGCGCAACGTGGACACATCACAGAAAACAGACCTGTTTTTAGCAAAGTGCCTACCTGTAGATTTTGGCCTCTAGCTCAGCCGCCACCTAGGGAAACCTACCAAACCTGTGCATTTCTGAAAACTAGAGACCTAGGGGAATCCAAGGAGGGGTGACTGGCGGGGCTCGGACCAGGTTCTGTTACCCAGAATCCTTTGCAAAGCTCAAAAATTGGCTAAAAAAACACATGTTCCTGCCATTTCTGTGGCAGAAAGTTCTGGAATCTGGGAGGAGCCACAAATTTCCTTCCACCCAGCGTTCCCCCAAGTCTCCCGATAAAAATGATACCTCACTTGCGTGGGTAGGCCTAGCGCCCGCGACAGGAAACGCCCCAAAGCGCAACGTGGACACCACCAAAATTTTGGAAGAAAACAGAGGTGTTTTTTGCGAAGTGACTACCTGTAGATTTTGGCCTCTAGCTCAGCCGGCACCTAGGGAAACCTACCAAACCTGTACATTTCTGAAAACTAGAGACCTAGGGGAATCCAAGGAGGGGTGACTGGCGGGGCTCGGACCAGGTTCTGTTACCCAGAATCCTTTGCAAAGCTCACAAATTGGCTAAAAAAACACATGTTCCTCACATTTCTGTGGCAGAAAGTTCTGGAATCCGAGAGGAGCCACAAATTTCCTTCCACCCAGCGTTCCCCCACGTCTCCCGATAAAAATGATACCTCACTTGTGTGGGTAGGCCTAGCGCCCGCGACAGGAAACGCCCCAAAGCGCAACGTGGACACATCACAGAAAACAGACCTGTTTTTAGCAAAGTGCCTACCTGTAGATTTTGGCCTCTAGCTCAGCCGCCACCTAGGGAAACCTACCAAACCTGTGCATTTCTGAAAACTAGAGACCTAGGGGAATCCAAGGAGGGGTGACTGGCGGGGCTCGGACCAGGTTCTGTTACCCAGAATCCTTTGCAAAGCTCAAAAATTGGCTAAAAAAACACATGTTCCTCACATTTCTGTGGCAGAAAGTTCTGGAATCTGGGAGGAGCCACAAATTTCCTTCCACCCAGCGTTCCCCCAAGTCTCCCGATAAAAATGATACCTCACTTGCGTGGGTAGGCCTAGCGCCCGCGACAGGAAACGCCCCAAAGCGCAACGTGGACACCACCAAAATTTTGGAAGAAAACAGAGGTGTTTTTTGCGAAGTGACTACCTGTAGATTTTGGCGTCTAGCTCAGCCGGCACCTAGGGAAACCTACCAAACCTGTACATTTCTGAAAACTAGAGACCTAGGGGAATCCAAGGAGGGGTGACTGGCGGGGCTCGGACCAGGTTCTGTTACCCAGAATCCTTTGCAAAGCTCAAAAATTGGCTAAAAAAACACATGTTCCTCACATTTCTGTGGCAGAAAGTTCTGGAATCCGAGAGGAGCCACAAATTTCCTTCCACCCAGCGTTCCCCCACGTCTCCCGATAAAAATGATACCTCACTTGTGTGGGTAGGCCTAGCGCCCGCGACAGGAAACGCCCCAAAGCGCAACGTGGACACATCACAGAAAACAGACCTGTTTTTAGCAAAGTGCCTACCTGTAGATTTTGGCCTCTAGCTCAGCCGCCACCTAGGGAAACCTACCAAACCTGTGCATTTCTGAAAACTAGAGACCTAGGGGAATCCAAGGAGGGGTGACTGGCGGGGCTCGGACCAGGTTCTGTTACCCAGAATCCTTTGCAAAGCTCAAAAATTGGCTAAAAAAACACATGTTCCTCACATTTCTGTGGCAGAAAGTTCTGGAATCTGGGAGGAGCCACAAATTTCCTTCCACCCAGCGTTCCCCCAAGTCTCCCGATAAAAATGATACCTCACTTGCGTGGGTAGGCCTAGCGCCCGCGACAGGAAACGCCCCAAAGCGCAACGTGGACACCACCAAAATTTTGGAAGAAAACAGAGGTGTTTTTTGCGAAGTGACTACCTGTAGATTTTGGCCTCTAGCTCAGCCGGCACCTAGGGAAACCTACCAAACCTGTACATTTCTGAAAACTAGAGACCTAGGGGAATCCAAGGAGGGGTGACTGGCGGGGCTCGGACCAGGTTCTGTTACCCAGAATCCTTTGCAAAGCTCAAAAATTGGCTAAAAAAACACATGTTCCTCACATTTCTGTGGCAGAAAGTTCTGGAATCCGAGAGGAGCCACAAATTTCCTTCCACCCAGCGTTCCCCCACGTCTCCCGATAAAAATGATACCTCACTTGTGTGGGTAGGCCTAGCGCCCGCGACAGGAAACGCCCCAAAGCGCAACGTGGACACATCACAGAAAACAGACCTGTTTTTAGCAAAGTGCCTACCTGTAGATTTTGGCCTCTAGCTCAGCCGCCACCTAGGGAAACCTACCAAACCTGTGCATTTCTGAAAACTAGAGACCTAGGGGAATCCAAGGAGGGGTGACTGGCGGGGCTCGGACCAGGTTCTGTTACCCAGAATCCTTTGCAAAGCTCAAAAATTGGCTAAAAAAACACATGTTCCTGCCATTTCTGTGGCAGAAAGTTCTGGAATCTGGGAGGAGCCACAAATTTCCTTCCACCCAGCGTTCCCCCAAGTCTCCCGATAAAAATGATACCTCACTTGCGTGGGTAGGCCTAGCGCCCGCGACAGGAAACGCCCCAAAGCGCAACGTGGACACCACCAAAATTTTGGAAGAAAACAGAGGTGTTTTTTGCGAAGTGACTACCTGTAGATTTTGGCCTCTAGCTCAGCCGGCACCTAGGGAAACCTACCAAACCTGTACATTTCTGAAAACTAGAGACCTAGGGGAATCCAAGGAGGGGTGACTGGCGGGGCTCGGACCAGGTTCTGTTACCCAGAATCCTTTGCAAAGCTCAAAAATTGGCTAAAAAAACACATGTTCCTCACATTTCTGTGGCAGAAAGTTCTGGAATCCGAGAGGAGCCACAAATTTCCTTCCACCCAGCGTTCCCCCACGTCTCCCGATAAAAATGATACCTCACTTGTGTGGGTAGGCCTAGCGCCCGCGACAGGAAACGCCCCAAAGCGCAACGTGGACACATCACAGAAAACAGACCTGTTTTTAGCAAAGTGCCTACCTGTAGATTTTGGCCTCTAGCTCAGCCGCCACCTAGGGAAACCTACCAAACCTGTGCATTTCTGAAAACTAGAGACCTAGGGGAATCCAAGGAGGGGTGACTGGCGGGGCTCGGACCAGGTTCTGTTACCCAGAATCCTTTGCAAAGCTCAAAAATTGGCTAAAAAAACACATGTTCCTCACATTTCTGTGGCAGAAAGTTCTGGAATCTGGGAGGAGCCACAAATTTCCTTCCACCCAGCGTTCCCCCAAGTCTCCCGATAAAAATGATACCTCACTTGCGTGGGTAGGCCTAGCGCCCGCGACAGGAAACGCCCCAAAGCGCAACGTGGACACCACCAAAATTTTGGAAGAAAACAGAGGTGTTTTTTGCGAAGTGACTACCTGTAGATTTTGGCCTCTAGCTCAGCCGGCACCTAGGGAAACCTACCAAACCTGTACATTTATGAAAACTAGAGACCTAGGGGAATCCAAGGAGGGGTGACTGGCGGGGCTCGGACCAGGTTCTGTTACCCAGAATCCTTTGCAAAGCTCAAAAATTGGCTAAAAAAACACATGTTCCTCACATTTCTGTGGCAGAAAGTTCTGGAATCCGAGAGGAGCCACAAATTTCCTTCCACCCAGCGTTCCCCCACGTCTCCCGATAAAAATGATACCTCACTTGTGTGGGTAGGCCTAGCGCCCGCGACAGGAAACGCCCCAAAGCGCAACGTGGACACATCACCGAAAAAAGACCTGTTTTTAGCAAAGTGCCTACCTGTAGATTTTGGCCTCTAGCTCAGCCGCCACCTAGGGAAACCTACCAAACCTGTGCATTTCTGAAAACTAGAGACCTAGGGGAATCCAAGGAGGGGTGACTGGCGGGGCTCGGACCAGGTTCTGTTACCCAGAATCCTTTGCAAAGCTCAAAAATTTGCTAAAAAAACACATGTTCCTCACATTTCTGTGGCAGAAAGTTCTGGAATCTTGGAGGAGCCACAAATTTCCTTCCACCCAGCGTTCCCCCAAGTCTCCCGATAAAAATGATACCTCACTTGCGTGGGTAGGCCTAGCGCCCGCGACAGGAAACGCCCCAAAGCGCAACGTGGACACCACCAAAATTTTGGAAGAAAACAGAGGTGTTTTTTGCGAAGTGACTACCTGTAGATTTTGGCCTCTAGCTCAGCCGGCACCTAGGGAAACCTACCAAACCTGTACATTTCTGAAAACTAGAGACCTAGGGGAATCCAAGGAGGGGTGACTGGCGGGGCTCGGACCAGGTTCTGTTACCCAGAATCCTTTGCAAAGCTCAAAAATTGGCTAAAAAAACACATGTTCCTCACATTTCTGTGGCAGAAAGTTCTGGAATCTGGGAGGAGCCATAAATTTCCTTCCACCCAGCGTTCCCCCAAGTCTCCCGATAAAAATGATACCTCACTTGCGTGGGTAGGCCTAGCGCCCGCGACAGGAAACGCCCCAAAGCGCAACGTGGATACCACCAAAATTTTGGAAGAAAACAGAGGTGTTTTTTGCGAAGTGACTACCTGTAGATTTTGGCCTCTAGCTCAGCCGGCACCTAGGGAAACCTACCAAACCTGTACATTTCTGAAAACTAGAGACCTAGGGGAATCCAAGGAGGTGTGACTGGCGGGGCTCGGACCAGGTTCTGTTACCCAGAATCCTTTGCAAAGCTCAAAAATTGGCTAAAAAAACACATGTTCCACACATTTCTGTGGCAGAAAGTTCTGGAATCTGAGAGGAGCCACAAATTTCCTTCCACCCAGCGTTCCCCCACGTCTCCCGATAAAAATGATACCTCACTTGTGTGGGTAGGCCTAGCGCCCGCGACAGGAAACGCCCCAAAGCGCAACGTGGACACATCACAGAAAACAGACCTGTTTTTAGCAAAGTGCCTACCTGTAGATTTTGGCCTGTAGCTCAGCCGCCACCTAGGGAAACCTACCAAACCTGTGCATTTCTGAAAACTAGAGACCTAGGGGAATCCAAGATGGGGTGATTTGTGTGGCTCGGACCAGGTTCTGTTACCCAGAATCCTTTGCAAACCTCAAAATTTGGCTACAAAAAACACATGTTCCTCTCATTTCTGTGGCAGAAAGTTCTGGAATCTGAGAGGGGCCACAAATTTCCTTCCACCCAGCGTTCACCCACGTCTCCCGATAAAAATGATACCTCACTTGTGTGGGTAGGCCTAGCGCCCGCGACAGGAAACGCCCCAAAGCGCAGCGTGGACACATCACATTTTTTCATTGAAAACAGTGCCTACCTGTAGTTTTTGGTCTGTAGCTCAGCCAGCACCTAGGGAAACCTACCAAACCTGTGCATTTCTGAAAACTAGAGACCTAGGGGAATCCAAGATGGGGTGACTTGAGGGGCTCTGACCAGGTTCTGTTACCCAGAATCCTTTCCAAACCTCAAATTTTGGCTAAAAAAATGCATTTTTCACACATTTCGGTGACAGAACGTTCTGGAATCTGAGTGGAGCCACAAATTTCCTTCCACCCAGCGTTCCCCCAAGTCTCCTGATAAAAATGATACCTCAGTTGTGTGGGTGGGCCAGGTGCCTCCAACAGAATAAGGCCCAAAACTTGTAGAGATACAGGGGATAGTACTGCGAGTTTATAAGGACATATTCTTTTATACATCTTTAGACTGACTCTGCTTTGGGGACCCACATACGTGAGGTGTCATTTTATTTGGGAGACTGAGGGGAACACTGGGGAGTAGGAATTTTGTGCTGGAGTGGTGATCGTACGAAGAAAAGTCAGGAAAATATGCTTTTTTTAAGCACATTTTGAGGTTTACAGAGGAGTCTGGGTAAGAAAATGTTGGGGGATCCACGCAAGCCACTCCTCCCTAGACTCCTTAGGGTGTCTAGTTTTAAAAAATGTCTGGGTTTGGTAGGTTTCCCTAGATGAAGGCCGCATACAGGACCAAAAACATAGGTGCCCTCTCCCCCCCCAAACACAGGTAGTTTTGTAATATATCGTTTTGATGTGCCCACATACGTCCGTGATGTGCCAAACACTAAAATTTTGAAAAGAAACACACTTAGGTTATGTGAAAAAGACCCCTCACCCACCAACCAAGTTGGTGGCATGCTTCATCATCGGGGTCCCACCTGAGGCACCTAGCGTGTCATAGGTGTGCTGCGACGCCTGATTACAGCGGAGCAGGTTTGGTCATTTTTACCACACATACTGGTTGGATTTGGCACGAGGGTGAGTGATGGTTCAGTGGATCAAATTTTACTAACAAGAGCTTTCACAAAAATGAAAAGCACTGTTAGTAACTGAAAGGCAAAAAACTGAACCAATGACTAACAGCTCGTGAGCTGTAAAGCCGCGACAAGGCACCAACCGCTTTACAGTCCATTCACACAACTTTCATACATGACACACACAAGGCCATTCACACCGCCAGCCACGGGCCCAGCACATTACAACACTCACATCGACAGACAGCGCCACTCAAGGGCCCATCACTTACATACGCCCACATGCCTGATACAACAATCACACCAGCTGATGGGAGTGTGTGGACTGATGTTTGGCTGGCAGTGTGTTGCAGTAGCCAACATCAAGTCAATATGTACAGTCTCAGCCAAGCCCCACTCCACACACAATGGCATCATATATATATTTTTTTTTTTAAACAGAGGAACCCCTAACTAAGTAGAAAGAATTACAAAACAACAAACACAAAAGCTCTAACTAACAACATGACAGAAATGCTAACCATGAAACTAAACACATGAAAATACAAAACAGACATGAGTTTACACTCATGGTTGTTCCCAGAAATTCTTCTGGGTGTGGTAATTCTTAAAACAAGCACCGACACACAGCCCAGGCTTTGAAAGACAATCTGGGCAGTACATTCGAGACTCCCTCCGGATACCTCTTCGAAAACACACTCTACATTTCTTAGCTGGAAAGTCTTTTTTGGGTGTGGGAGGAATGTGCTCAGCAAAGTGGCGATCTTTCCATCTAGCCACATCCTCCACCACTGCTTCTCTAGGAACTCTGGCCTGTTCCACCACAATAAGGCTCTCTATCACTGACTCCTGAAATTTCACAAATGTCATCTTTGAGTCTGGAGACCTATCCCTAAACACAATAAAAGCATTGAAGGTTGCTAAGTGGAAGAGGTGAAGTGCTAACTTCTTATACCAAACATAAGACTTACGAATAGCAGTATAAGGTTCCAACCTCTGGTCAACTCTATCTACACCTCCCATGTGCTTATTATAATCTAAAATGCACACAGGTTTGCGCACTTCAGCAACCTGGCCCCAAACAGTCACAGGGGAAGTACTCTCATCATGGATGGTACTTAGCATGTAGACATCCCTCTTGTCTGAAAATTTCAAAGCTAGCAGCTCCTCGTTCCGCAAGGCACAGCACTGTCCCCTCTCAAGTTTTTTACAGACAAGCTCCCTTGGATAGCCTTTCCGGTTAGAACGGATTGTGCCACAAGCAACTGTGTCCACTCTAAACAATTCCTTGAACAACTGCACACCAGTGTAGAAGTTATCTACATACAAATGGTGACCTTTGTTGAACAGTCGTCTACCAAGATCCCACACTATTTTCTCAGTAACTCCAAAAGTGGGAGGACAACCAGGGGGGTCAATATTGGAATCCCTACCAGTGTACACACGGAAACTATACACATATCCTGTCCTACTTTCAGACAGCATATACAATTTAATTCCATATCGTGCCCTTTTGCTAGGAATGTACTGCCTAAAAACCAAACGACCCTTGAAGAGGACCAAAGACTCGTCCACACTTATCTCTTTGCCTGGAACATAGACCTCCGAAAACCGATCTACAAAATGATCAAGGACAGGCCTAATCTTAAAAAGACGGTCAGAATCTGGGTGATCTCGTGGCAAGGCTAATGCATTGTCAACAAAATGCAGCATCCTAAGAAGAAGCAAATACCGATTACGACTCATGGTAGCTGGAAATATAGCTGTTGCCATCAAGGGACTAGTAGACCAATAAGAAGCCAGTGACGGCTTCCTTATCAACCCCATCAAAAAAGTCAAACCCAAAAACTTTTTTAGCTCCTCCAAATTTGTGGGAATCCACTGGGCAGCTCTAGAGTGTGGCCTAAGTCTAGCAGCGTTGTCCCTCAAATGCTGCTCCGCATACAAATTAGTCTGCTCAACAATCTCTTCCAAAAACACATCATCCATGAATAACTCAAAGAAATTGATAGGCATAAAGTTCTCTGTATTGGCGTTACACCCCGGGAGACCAGTAAAGGCAGGCAACTCTGGCTGCTCCATGTTTGGGGCAACCCAGACATCAGGTCTTCTAACGGGAAACCTTTCAGCCCCAGGTTGCTGCACTATTGGCACATCAATGTCCTCCTCTAAAACAGAACCTTCATCTGCACTGAGTGTGGCTTCATCATCAGAAGATTCCCCTCCAACAGAAACATCACTGCCAGAATCTCTGACTTCCTCCTCTGCCTCAGATGCAGAGTCCGTCTCATAGTCATGATCAGACTGTGACTCAAAAAGCATACCAACCACCTGCTGAGCGGTCATCCTGCGGCTAGCCATGATCTCTCCTGCTAAAATTAACTGGACAAATTCACCACCAACAACCAGCACTGTGTAAGACAAGTAACAAAGTGTAGCTTTGTTAGTAAGAGTTACAAACTCAAAAACTATACCGCTCACTTGCCTGAAAAAGCTTGATTCACCAGCAACTACACAGCAATCACCAATGATATCCCACTAAAAAGAAAGAAAGAAAGGCAAATTAGAAATAAGACAAAACAAATATCATTGTGCACAAACCTAAGGACAATTTCACACACAATCCTGCATTTAGTACACCCCCTACAAACATGTCATTCATGCATGGCAACAATACTCCTTTGGAGTAAATTGTTTTTACTTACCTAAAACATGCAACTGTGCAAACTGCAGGTCAACCACCGCCAAAACCGCAAGGAGCCACAGCAAATAAAGCAAAAGCTTTGAACTAGAACAAAAAGGAGGAAAACATTTTTTATCACAAATGCAAAGACTTCTTCAGTTGACAAACACCCCACCATCAAACAGTTTAGAAATTGGTGCCTAAGTGGATTCTGCCATAGGGGCAGATGGGCCTACTAAAAAAATAGGCCTGTCTGCCCCAAGGAAGCCAAAAAATACCTTTAGTACTGTGTCCCCATGGAGAGCGACCCTTGCCAAAGGGGACAGCCCTCAAACAAAAAAAACACACACAACACTATCCCTGGTGCCTAAGTGGCTTCTGCCCCCTTGGGGGCAGGTGGGCCTAAGAAAATAGGCCCATCTGCCCCCAGGGGGTGTAGAAATGGCCAACAGGTCAATGCCCCCCTTGGGGGGGCGCCCCGTGACCAAGGGGACGCCCCCCCCCACAAAAATAAACAAATAAAAAAAAAATCCCTGGCGTTCTAGTGGTTTCTGCCCCCCTTGGGGGCAGATCAGCCTAAAAATAATAGGCTGATCTGTCTCCAAGGGGTGCAGAAATGGCCTGGGTACATGTGCCCCCAAAGTGGGGGGCGACCCTTGCCCAAGCCCCCCCCCATCCACTAACACACACACACACTATCCCTGGTGTCTACGTGGCTTCTGCCCCCCTTGGGGGCAGGTGGTTCTAGAAAAATAGGCCCATCTGCCCCCAGGGGGGGCAGAAATGGCCAACAGGTCAATGCCCCCCTTGGGGGGGCGCCCGTGCCCAAGGGGACGCCCCCACACAAAAATAAACACATAAAAAAAAATCCCTGGCGTTCTAGTGGTTTCTGCCCCCCTTGGGGGCAGATCAGCCTAAAAATAATAGGCTGATCTGTCTCCAAGGGGTGCAGAAATGGCCTGGGTACATGTGCCCCCAAAGTGGGGGGCGACCCTTGCCCAAGCCCCCCCCCATCCACTAACACACACACACACACACTATCCCTGGTGTCTACGTGGCTTCTGCCCCCCTTGGGGGCAGGTGGTTCTAGAAAAATAGGCCCATCTGCCCCCAGGGGGGGCAGAAATGGCCAACAGGTCAATGCCCCCCTTGGGGGGGCGCCCGTGCCCAAGGGGAAGCCCCCACACAAAAATAAACACATAAAAAAAAATCCCTGGCGTTCTAGTGGTTTCTGCCCCCCTTGGGGGCAGATCAGCCTAAAAATAATAGGCTGATCTGTCTCCAAGGGGTGCAGAAATGGCCTGGGTACATGTGCCCCCAAAGTGGGGGGCGACCCTTGCCCAAGCCCCCCCCCATCCACTAACACACACACACACACACTATCCCTGGTGTCTACGTGGCTTCTGCCCCCCTTGGGGGCAGGTGGTTCTAGAAAAATAGGCCCATCTGCCCCCAGGGGGGGCAGAAATGGCCAACAGGTCAATGCCCCCCTTGGGGGGGCGCCCGTGCCCAAGGGGACGCCCCCACACAAAAATAAACACATAAAAAAAAATCCCTGGCGTTCTAGTGGTTTCTGCCCCCCTTGGGGGCAGATCAGCCTAAAAATAATAGGCTGATCTGTCTCCAAGGGGTGCAGAAATGGCCTGGGTACATGTGCCCCCAAAGTGGGGGGCGACCCTTGCCCAAGCCCCCCCCCATCCACTAACACACACACACACTATCCCTGGTGTCTATGTGGCTTCTGCCCCCCTTGGGGGCAGGTGGGTCTAGAAAAATAGGCCCATCTGCCCCCAGGGGGGGGCAGAAATGGCCAACAGGTCAATGCCCCCCTTGGGGGGGCGCCCGTGCACAAGGGGACGCCCCCACACAAAAATAAACACATAAAAAAAAATCCCTGGCGTTCTAGTGGTTTCTGCCCCCCTTGGGGGCAGATCAGCCTAAAAATAATAGGCTGATCTGTCTCCAAGGGGTGCAGAAATGGCCTGGGTACATGTGCCCCCAAAGTGGGGGGCGACCCTTGCCCAAGCCCCCCCCCCCATCCACTAACACACACACACACACACACACTATCCCTGGTGTCTACGTGGCTTCTGCCCCCCTTGGGGGCAGGTGGGTCTAGAAAAATAGGCCCATCTGCCCCCAGGGGGGGCAGAAATGGCCAACAGGTCAATGCCCCCCTTGGGGGGGCGCCCCGTGCCCAAGGGGACGCCCCCCCACAAAAATAAACACATAAAAAAACATCCCTGGCGTTCTAGTGGTTTCTGCCCCCCTTGGGGGCAGATCAGCCTAAAAATAATAGGCTGATCTGTCTCCAAGGGGTGCAGAAATGGCCTGGGTACATGTGCCCCCAAAGTGGGGGGCGACCCTTGCCCAAGCCCCCCCCCATCCACTAACACACACACACACTATCCCTGGTGTCTACGTGGCTTCTGCCCCCCTTGGGGGCAGGTGGGTCTAGAAAAATAGGCCCATCTGCCCCCAGGGGGGGCAGAAATGGCCAACAGGTCAATGCCCCCCTTGGGGGGGCGCCCCGTGCCCAAGGGGACGCCCCCCCACAAAAATAAACACATAAAAAAACATCCCTGGCGTTCTAGTAGTTTCTGCCCCCCTTGGGGGCAGATCAGCCTAAAAATAATAGGCTGATCTGCCCTCAAGGGGGGCAGAAATGGCCCTAAAAGACATGCCCCCCAAAGGGGAGCGACCCTTGCCCAAGGGGGCGCCCCCCCATCCACTACACACACAATCCCTGGTGCCTAAGTGGCTTCTGCCCCCCTTGGGGGCAGATGGACCTAAAAAAAATAGGCCGATTTGCCCCCAAGGGGGGTAGAAAAGGCCAACAGTTCTCTGCCCCCTTGGGGGGGGCGCCCCTTGCCCAAGGGGGCACCCCCCACATAAATACACATAAAAATAAAAAACCCTGGTGATCTAGTGTTTTCTGCCCCCCTTGGGGGCAGATCTGGCTAAAAAGTAGCCAATCTGCCCTCAAGGGGGGCAGAAATGGCCCTAAAGGACATGCCCCCCACAGGGGAGCGACCCTTGCCCAAGGGGGCGCCCCCCCATTCACTACACACACAATCCCTGGTGCCTAAGTGGCTTCTGCCCCCCTTGGGGGCAGATGGACCTAAAAAATATAGGCCGATCTGCCCCCAAGGGGGGCAGAAAAGGCCAACAGTTCTCTGCCCCCTTGGGGGGGGCGCCCCTTGCCCAAGGGGGCACCCCCCCCCAACATAAATGCACAGAAAATAAAAATCCCTGGTGATCCAGTGGTTTCTGCCCCCCTTGGGGGCAGATCCGCCTAAAAAGTAGGCCAATCTGCCCCCAAGGGGGGCAGAAATGGCCGTAACAAATTGCCCCCACAAGGGGAGCGACCCTTGCCCAAGGGGCCGCTCCCCGCAAACAAGAAACCGTAAAGAACAACAAAAAAAAAAAATCCCTGGTGTCTAGTGGGCATTCCTGCTGCCCGATCGCAATGCGATCGGGCAGCAGGAATGCTCAAAGAGACACCGGGGGAAAGGAAAAGCCTTTCCTTTCCCCCGGTGCCTCTTTAGCCCAAACCCCCCACCCACCGGGAAGAGGAACTCACCTCTTCTCCGTTCGCCGCACAGGAAGCAAATGGCTTCCTGTGCGGCGAAATCCCCATAATGAAGTCAGCGCGCGATCGCGCGCTGACGTCATTATGGGGGGGTGGGGGGGTCGGGGGTGGAAGGGGAAGGGCTTCCCCTTCCATCCCTGACTTTGGGGGGGTGGGGGGAAGCACACAGAGGGAGCGAGAGCGCTCCCTCTGGGCTGTGTGCCGAGGACGTAGTGGTTACGTCCTCGGCACAGCAGCACTGTGCCGCGGGACGTAACCACTACGTCCGCGGCACAGAAGGGGTTAAACAGTTGCCCAGTGACCTACCTTTCGCTTCGACTGCTGGCTTTGGCAGGAGGCATTGTGACATCAGAGCTCCACTGTAATGACTGATCATAGTCGCGTTCTGATGTTTTTTCTTTCTGATCAGCAACTGAATGCAGCACTAGGAGCCAAGTATAAAGAAATCATGTATACAGGGATTACAGGATCCCATGTTTTATACATCTATAAATACAAAAGTATGTAAAATGCAGTTTTTCCTCTACCCTGCTGATACATAACTGTCTGAACACACACCCTACATGCTGCAAACAACAACCACTCACCAGGCCTCATTGACACCTATTGTCTAGCTGAGCTCCCACAAAATCTTCTGGTTCACTGCAGCACCTGCCGTAGCCTTAGTGCCAGTCTTACGTTCAGGGGCGGCTGGTGACATTTGAAAGTAGTGAGTCGTAACAGTTTGGGTATGACTTTTATGTAGCGAGTGAAGCGAGCAAGCTCAATGAATAAACGTGGGGTCCAGGGTGGGTCCTCCTCCCAAGAAAATATTGAAAAAAGATTGACATATGGTGCAATTGAAAGGAATTACATTTAGTGAGAAAGCAAGGTTTAAGAAGCAGTGGGAATGTATAGACTTGAACTATTAAGCACATTAAAAACTGCCCCATATCTTCCTGCATTAAAATGTTCAACAGTTACCTTAATGTGCCAATTGTACACTGCAACAGCTTCAGGTGTTTTAAAGTATGTGCTTATCCAGTGTCTTGCACTGCATGTGGCATCAGCTTTGGAAGAAAATGCTCAAACCAGGCATCAGGGAGCACCCGCAGCTGCTGGCTGCAATCAGTCATGCAGAAATATGTGCAGGCAGGTTTTTAAGTGGGGTGAAAAAAGTGGGGGCTCTCTAAAAGGGAACATGCAAAATACATTTCTGTGATTCCCATAGTGTGCCAGCTGGCCTATATTTTGGTTTCTCTCTGAGATGTTATTGCATCCAGAAATAGAACACAGCAACTGACATACACCTGAAACCTGTTAGTGCTGTTGGCTTTGTCAATGGTTGTTAGCTGTTTAAGATACATGAGTGCCGATAATTATTAGTTATAAATAATTAACATTGGAAATCTTTCATTTCTGAAATTGTGAGACTGTGAATGAAGCATTATTGAGGCCTGTGAAAGGAGTAGGACCTTCAGTTATGTGTGCTGTGTGTTAGGTATGTATGCCCTTTTTATCTTCTCATCTCATCCATCTGCACATTTTCAATCTCCTCTTTCTTCTTCAGCACGATCTCTCCACTCTCCCTTGAATGCACTTCCTAGCATCTCCCTCATTTTACCACCCCAAACATACACTGCACTCATTCACATTTAAGCACATTATTTCCTATTGCTTTTGCCTTTTAAATAATTTGACCTCTGTGCACCCCCTTCACACACATTTATGCTGAATTTCAATTGTAACTGGAATACATGACCATTGTTCTGTGTGCTCTGCAGAGACGCCAACCCACTGAAAGGAACTTTGCTTTGCCTTCAGGACCAGCGCACTAGCGCTCTCAATCAAAGCCCCTCACAAACATCTAGCACAAGTCAAAGTGAACACCATGAAAGTGAAATTCAATGCACAGAAATACAGCATAATGAAACAGTTAACTCTCTTGAGGAATGCGACATTAAGTAAAACATGAGAAATAAGAGAAACTAAATCGCTTTTTAACATTCATTGTTTGCATATCAATCCATGTTGTTGGCGTTAATGCTAAGGGCATGACCACAGCTTTAAAGCCACACAGCAGAAGAGGGGCTTTACAGTAAGTACATATTTCTCCCTTTGCGCTTGACTCTGATATTTGGATCAGTTTTGCAAGGGAGCAAGAACCGTGTTCATCTTTTGGATTGATTTAGTGAGGGAACAAATACAGCAGCTCCAATTCTAAAGGAGCCAGCGAGTTGCAGCTAGGGCCTGGGGTGTCACTGTGGGGAGGTTAGTGTGACAAGGGGTCTCAGTACAATAAAAAAAAAAGTACAGGACTAGCTTTATAACACTTACCATTACTGAAGACAAGGCACCAAATTACACATGCTTGCATCCATTCTCACTGCATGACGGTTGGGGAAAGGGTGGGAGCTATGCCTCTGAATGACAAATGGCTGTCCTGATGCAGGGCTGAAGACTCTGACGCCCGAAACCATGAGGCTAAGGGTGTCACTGGCCTATAGTGGATACTGCCATAGCCCACAATGGAAAAATGAAGGGCTTTATAACAGTCAGCCCTACTTCACATTGTATAAAGTTGATTTACTACCTGGCTTCTGTCTCCTGCTTAAAAGTAAAGCAGGGCAGATACAGCCCAGATTAAATGCATTGATTTTTTTAGAGTTACGATCGTTACAAGCGCAACTCTGAACAAATTGATCTATTTATTATTTTTTGCTGTAAAAGTGTAGGAATTTCAGAAGGGTGCAGCCCCTCAGCCCTAAAGGAAAAACCGCCACTGCTATTGTTCAAAAGAGGCCAACAGAAGCCGACTGTTGCTGCCGAGTCAGCAGCTCATGCAAAAGGGAGAGAGGGAGTTTCACCATTTTACCAGACATAACAAAGGAAGAGTTTGGAAGGGTTGCTCTGCAACAGGTAAACATCCTCCAAGGAGGGGGGTCCAGAACGTAAGTGTATGCAGCTATGCCTGCCCAGGACAAATGCAGTGTACAGGTGAGCCACCATTTTGCTCATCCAGACAGACAGTGTCCCAAATGGACGCCATCATTCACTTCTGGTTCATGAAACCCATGCATTCTATGTTCACAGATCTATCTCACAAGATGGGAAAGGGACTGCACTTATAGGGGTCTGGAAGGACCTATACAGGAGACAGCCAGCAACCACCCTCTCCACGTGGATATCGGGAAAAAGGTCTGTGCCACAGGACTAAGACTTGTCACCACATGATCTGGCAGTAGCCACTCTCACTCAACCTGGAGCTTCCCTTAGAATGACTGGAGGAAAAAAATACAAAGAGAATCATAAGGGTGCAGGGCAGAGCAACAGCTTTTCAGAGCCATGCAGAGGACTTTCATCCCATAGGTGACTCCCTTACTTTTGTAACATGTATATCATTCGGTTACCTCAACTCTTTCCAATAAGATATGGTGCAGCTGTAGAGTATTTAAAACTGGTCCTGCTAGGCAGGGCTAATGCTTAGATGGGGTGCCCAGTAGAAGGGTCGTACTGGCATGTAGTATCTATCCTTCTCTGGCCTCAGTAGTATGATTATATTATACATTTTTTAAATGTGTTGTGTTCCTTTGAAAGGCTTTAAAAGACCCATATCTTTAATTGTGGTAAGCGCCTTACTTGGCCTTGTGTTGGTAATAGCAGCACATCCCTCACGTCTGCTGATAAAGCACCCCTCCTACCCCCTACCCCCGGCCACACACACACACACATGTACGTTGTCCCTTTGACACAATCGATGTTGGATGACTGTAGAAAAGAGAAATACAGTACTGACCTTTCACCCTAAGGCTGGGCAAGGTGCTTAACAGCAAGACAGCTTTCTGCAGTACAACTCGCATAGACGTCATTTAGGGGTAGCCTGGCATGCTGTTTGCGACTCCTGGTACTGCTTTTGCGACCCCTGGACAGAATGTTTGCTAAAAACACAGGGAAGGCTCGCATGTCCAGTGTCAGGGTCCAGCCTCCTTTTCCGCTATTTTTTATTACATTAAAAGTAAAGAACAATCTATCATTCGCTATTAATGCAATTCAAAGTGAAGCAGCAGGGCTTGGAGTGGGACCTTCATGGGCATATTAGGTAAGTAAAATAAAATGTTTTTCTATATATTTTTATGTGCTTGCATGTGGAGAAGGAGTTTGAATAAGAGATTGTAGGTGTGAGCGTGTATGTTAGTATGTGGTTCAGTGGGTGTGCGCGGAGCAGAACAGGGGAGTTTTGAAGTGATAAGGATAAAATAAGTGCAATTATTGTGTTGTCGTGATGGTTAACGTCATGTGACGTCACTTTTTGTGAAGCCATTAAGGTCAAACGGCATTTGATGTCACTCCCGCTACCCCAGATATTTTGGTGAGTTGACGCCCATGAGAACACGTCTATAAAAATAAGAAGAACATTTGTAGTACAAGAACATAACTCACCCTTTTAAAACTATCACAGAGGCGATACAAGATTCACTCGGTATACAGGTTCCTCAATTATAGAGAAGTTTGGACAGGTTCAGCGAGGGCTGCACTTGGAAAGAATGAGTACATAATGTAATGCCCTCAGTGTCGTCTTAAGAGTGTTAGAGGCCCTGGGCAAGCCATACTTTATGGGGCCCTGTCCGAAAAACCTTGAATTTTATTACCCATTTATTGCTAATTCAAGCCCCATTATAACAAACACAATTAAATAATAAATTAAAGGCTGAATAGCACATATAGATGTGAGATAGAGAGGGATTCCACTTTTCCAGGGAGGCCCCTGGAAGGTTGGGGGCCTCGGTAATTGCACATTTTGCCCATGCCTTTAAAACATCTTTGGCGCCCATCTTAATAAGCAGACAATAGAAATGTTGGAAACATCATTTTGTCGGAAAAACTAGTCAGTGCAGATCAAACACTTAGGGAATGTGAAGCAATGCCTAGGGATTACAATGTACGTGTGGGAAAAAGATAAGGAGACTCCTGAAGAGTTGTTTCAAGCGTGTCTTTTAGCATTGGCTTATGTTTCATTGTGTTGCTGTTGCGTTGTACTTTGGGTATTAACTAAGAGTGTCGCCGGTGCTCAAGTTGAGCTGGTGGTTGCTGGTTGGGTCCATTGACACTCATTTTGGTGGCTGGCACTGGTGTTTCCTCATCATAGATTGACTAAGAGCAAGATAGAGAAAAACACAAATGGAGAAAAGGAGGACGAAAAGAAAGACAGACAACACTGACAGGTGGAGAAAGAAAAGATTAAAAAAGAATCTGAAAGAGTGAAATAAAAGGGGCAGAAAGAGGAATGAGTTAGAATCCAGATTGCTGGTACTCTGCATACTCACATTCATCTGCACCGGCTGCAGGCTTCTGAGAAAAACTTCAGGCCAAACACTTATTATTTTAAAAATTAAGCAGTGGGTGCCCCAGTCTTTAAACTATTGATTCAGCACAAAGATGTGTGCTAGGCCGATCTGAGCCTTTGTTTATCCATACAATAGAAGGTCAAATACAGGTAATCATATCTAAAATTCTTCACTTTGTCAGTAGACAAACTAAAGTACAAAATCTAAATGACAGGCATTGCCATCAGTGATGCCATAGCTGCATAATGTTAGTTCAAGAAATAAAGCACCATCATATGATATGAGTATGAAGGATTCTAATACTACTTTCATTCAAAACACTTAAAAATATATGGCAAGTTTGCTTATAGTCTCTGTTTAACCTTAACAGGGCATTTTTAATTTACAGAAAGATTGCAAGTTTGCTCTGGACCAGTCTATGCCTCTAAGCCTTTCAACCTGTCTTTCCTACATAAAAAGGCAACGGTTTTACAACATAAATTAATTGACCACAGGGGTGGGGGTTTTCACTACTGGCAAGATTGTCCCAGTTCTCCCTGTTGCATAGTAATGTAGCCACAGAAAATGTTTACTCATATTCAGTCAATAAAACCTTGAAAGTTCAAGCTCAGATCAGTGCTAGTATCCCTTGACATGTGTCATACTTTTGTAAACATATGAAGGGTAAGGCGGGGGAGCATGTCCTGCTGCTGTAATATTTATGGATAAGACCAAGCACAGCTCTCAGGTGTGACCCCCGGCTCCCGCGCATGGACCTAATCCAATCGCAAGTTAGGTGAAAGCTATGTCACTTTCAAGACATGTTCAAGGCACTATACATTAGTATTGATAACAAACAGATCATCACGAGCATCCTGACTTTAAGTAATGCTTTCTAAGTAAGGCCTATTAATACGCCAACGAGCCATTACTGTGAGTGAAGCAAAACTCCTTCCCAGATGTTCGTCACTGAGGAAGCAGTACTCTTTCCCTATTTAATGGCTAGCACAAAGTAAGGTTCTGCACTCCATACCACTCCATATTCACTTCTTTCACTCATGCTTGCACATCTTTTGTAATCCCTCCATGCTTTAGTTTGCTAAATGTGAAACCTCGATTGCTCACATAGGCACTATTTACTACAGAATCCATCTCTCAAACTCTAGCTCTGAAATGGAAGTAGGGTGTTGATTCACCAACACCTTCTCTGTCATCGAGAGACTGGGATAAACTAGGCAGTGCTCTAAACTGAAGAACTACCCTAGGGGATCACTGACAGAATATCAAGAACAAAAATATCATGTGGACTGAATATTGTGTCAAAAGTATTAAGGATCAAAGTACTGAGAAAGTAAATCCAAATAGGCAAGTGTAGATTTACTATTCTTAACTTCACATCTCTGCACTTTAAAGATGTATATATATTGTCAAGGTACATATAAGTGGAGTTAAGCATAGTAAACCTTTGCTTTCCCATTAAAACTTACCTTACGATATTCTTGTCCTCTATACTCTTGACATGATATTTTGTCCACCCAATATTTTTAACTCAGTATTTTGTCCAAACACCAGACGAGGGGCTGTATTTAGGAAGGCCTACCGAGAGACATGGACAAGGACACAGCTCTTGGCCCATACATCTCTGACTGGCCTGACTCAAATATACCAACTTTGTGTCTCTCGCTAGTGAGTGCTTTGTTCTGACTGACCCTAGAGCATTCCAGAGATAAATATATTCACATGATTTACATATAAATTTCCAAGTAAATTCTGAAAAGAGCACTCAATTAGTAAATAAGCCTATTTTGTCTGCTAAACATCAATGTTTTGCAAACACGTGAGCTATAATCTACATAAGGGTTAAGCAAGAGTTATGCTCCTGGGGCTTCATTATAAAAGTGTGTGACATCTTTTTTCGTACAAATATTTTCTTCAAATATTACTCATGTGACACTATTAATAAACACGCTCTTCCAGACCTTCACTCAATCTTTTATTTACTAAATAATATTATGTTACTTGTGGTTTTTCTTAATTGTTTTATTTTCCCACATCCAGGTTACTCACGACGAAACCCTTCGGTACTAGTGATGAAACTAATATCCTAGTACTGTCACTACAGTAAGACCTAGGATTTAATGCATGTTTTCCTGTCAAACACTTCAGATTTATTTTATTTTCTTATAATCTGTATAGTGGATAGTCTCTGCAGGTATTACCTAGGTTCTGAGAAATGGCAAAACCCCACTCCTGCCAGCGCTACATTTGATACAGAAGAGGATAATGTACAGAAAAACATACAAAGCTCATTCTCAGTTTTTTACTTTCTACAAGTAGGGTCGGACTGGCCTATCAGGCGGTCTGGCAGTGTCCGAAGGGCTGGTCTCACACATCAGTGTATGGGCTGTTTTATTTATTTATTTATTGCCGTTTTGGAGTCTGTTTCATGGTCTGGTAGGCCGGGTTTTACTGTTGATTTCTTTGATATTACCACCAGGGGCGTCTCCTCCGCAATGGTAGAGGAGGATCACCCCACCTGCTAAGAGCAAGCAGATGAAAAATAAAGCAATAGTTTACATTTGTTTTATTTATCGTCTGCTGGCTCAGCTATCAGTGCAGGGAGACGTGGGGCTGGGCCCCAGGAAGGTTATGAGGGGAGGGGGGTAGAGTGCGCTTAAATGCTTATGTGTGTTTGGCCGGCCGTGTTCGACTGACCAAACAAACATGCACACTCAGGTTTCTCCAACCCGGCTGTGTTGCACTGCCTGGCTAGAGAAACTGCATAGACCCCAGTGCACTGTCTGAGTGGCGGTCCAAGCTGCTCAGACCAATCCTGACGCTGCTTTCGTGCTAGGTATAGCATGAGTGCAGTGCTAGGATTGCTGGGAAGCCTCTTCTGGTGTCCCAGTGAATGCTGGGACACCATCAGGAGCAGAGAAGCAAGGCGGCAGGAGGCGGTAACAGCTGGAACAGTAAATGTTTTTTTTTTATTGTTTCCCCTGTTGCCCCCCCCGGCACCCCTTGACATTTGCAGCGGCTGCTCCTGATTACCACAATCATTGTCTTCAGCAAGGACAAATGCATGATATCTCGCATAACTTGCAAAACAATTTTACAGCTTGTCTTTTCAAGTTTAAGCTGGCTTGTTTTGACAATCTGTGTCACTTTAGCAGTTATCCGAATCCCAAATGTAGGCCACTTTTAAATTGATGCCGGAGCCTAGTTTCTGTCCCAGTCCAACCATGTCTACAGGTCACAGAAGATACAGCAATATAGATTTTCAGCTTCTGGAATAAGAAAAGAGTTCCTGACACAGTCTAGCACTGTTATCTTGCCATATACTTAGAACACTTTCCTATGTCCAGTTATACCTTGGTCTTACTTATGGTCCTGGTCTCCCTCACTTATTTTCACTGCTATCCACCCACTCAAAGGCCACAGTATGAATCCTGTTAGTGTGGTCCCAGCTGTACTGACACTCGGCATGCATGTGAACCAACAGGCTCCCTTTGCAATGTGGCCACGCCCCCTTGAGAACTTATCGTGCCCCAACCTGAATGTGCCCTCAATGTAACCCCCGTACACATTTCTGCAGAGGAAACACGTTTGCGGCAAAGGGGATCCCTGTGGCCCAAACTAGGTAACACCATCTGTTGAATGTGAAATCAATGGAACAGCAAGTGTAAAACCGTTATTACAGTCAAATGAGCACAGTGTCCTTGTCCTGTGGGGGAACAAAGTCATCTTGCTTACATGTTTATATAAGAAGAGACCTGTAATACCTCACGCTTTAAAACATGAAGCTATCTTACTTTTGCGATGGACAGCCGGCTGGCATTGCAACACTTGGTATCACATTGGGATTTAAATACTAAATAAACATAGCCTGTTATTCCTATTAATCTATATATATGCATTCTAGTCTGAAAATAATTTATGTGAGCTCTGTATACATAACTTTGTGTATATGTAACTTTGTGTGCTAACTGACCAAAGCTGCTCTGTACAGTACCTCACATTTTGTTTTTATTAGGTGGAGATTACGAATGATGTGCAATCAATTTTGCTCATTATGGTTGCAGTCATGTTAGCCAAAACGATTGGAGATTGGTTTAACAAATCTTTATACAGCTCCTTACTCACACTGAAGTGCATTCCTTACTTAGAATCAGAGCCTAATGTGGTCCACAGCAATAAACAGTAAGTGCACATTTATATATTTATTTTATATTGTCATTCAGGCCTGTAAATTAAAGAGGAAACTGGCATAAACAGTGTTGTTTACTGATCAATTATTTGTATGACTGTATTTTGTTTCATTGTGACTCCTTACACAAAGTTCAGTTGTGGTTTTCATGATAAGTCGAAATTTCAGTTGTTTTATAAGGTATCTGCATTTATATAGCACATCATACCCCTGATGTGGTGCTGAAGCACACTTATCAATCAATCAATCAATCCATCATTCAATCAATCAATCAATCAATGAGTCCACTTGTAGAGCATGACTTGTCACCTGTAAGGGTATCTAGGGGCTAGCAGGGTCTCAGTCAAAGAGCCAGGTTTTCAGCATCCTACACAACTCCTGTAGAGTAGGGGAGGTCCTGAGGTGCAGGGTGAGGCCATTCCAGGCTTTGGCTGCAAGATAGAAGGAGTAGCTTCCTGCTCTCTTGAGTTGTATGCGGGGGTTATGAGCCAATGCAAGGGAGGCAGAGCGGAGGTGTTTGGAGGGTTTGTGGATTTTCAGGCGGCAGTTGATATAGGCAGGTCTGGAGTTGTGCAGGACCTTGAATGAATGGTTGAGGAGCTTGAACTGGCATCTTTTCTGAACTGGAGGCTAGTGGAGTTTTTTGAGGTGGGGGGTGATGTGGGTGTGACGAGGGAGATCCATGCTGAGTGTTCTCAATGGTCTTTGAACTGGGGGCCCTCGATTCCCATGTAGATGGTGTTTCTGTAGCTCAGTTGACTGGTGATGAAGGCTTGGGTGACAGTGTGTGTCTGTTTTTTGGGAACTCATGGTGAGTTTGCTGTCCAGCATGATACAGAGATTCCTGGCATATGCAGATGGGGTTGGAGTGGGCCCCAGTTCTGTTGGCCACCAGGAGGCATCCCGGGGGGGGAGTTATGGTCCCAAAGTTCAAGATTTCTGTCTTGTCTGTATTGAACTTGAAGCATTTATTTCTCATCCAATTGGCAATGCTGGCCATGCACTCTTGGAAGTTGGTTCTGGTGGTACTGACTTTTGGGAGAGGGAGAGGATGAGTTGTGTGTCGTTGGTGTAGGATATAATGTTGGGTCAAGGGGATCTGTCTATTTTGGCAAGGGGGGCTGGTAGATATTGAAGATAGTGGGGGTGAGTGATGAGCCTTGAGGGACTCTGCAGATGAATGATTTGAGTTCGGAGGTGAAGGATGGAAGGTGGACTCGTGTTCTGTCGATGAGGAAGGAGGCGATGCATCTGAGGACGGCTCCTTGGATACCTATATCATGAAGTCTGGCAATAAGCATGTGGTGAGAGATGGTGTCGAAGGCTGCTGAGAGATCAAGGATGATAAGGGCAGCTGTCTCCTTTGTGGAGGAGGGCCCAGATGCATTTATGGCCTGATCAGGGCTGTCTCGTGCTGTGGTTGCTGTGGAATCCAGATTGGGAATCGTCCTGGAGGTGATTGTGTTCCAGGTAGATGGTGAGTTGTTGGTTGATGGCTTTTTCAATGACTTTGGCTGGGAATGTGAGCAGGGTGATGGATCTGTAGTTGCTGTGTGCGTTGAGGTCCGCTGAAGGTTTCTTCAGAAAGGGTTTGATTACTGCATGCTTCCAGTCTTCTGGGAAGGTGGCAGAATCCAGGGAGCTGTTGAGTAGGATGGAAAGTTCAAGGCAGATCCTGTATGCTCCTAAGTTGAAGGTGTGTTTGGGGCATGAATTGGATGGGGCCCCTGAGTGGATGGATTTCATGATGGTGATGGTGTCCTGAGTGGTGAGATGGTGCAGATGGTTAGCCTTGGGATGGTCGTGTGTGTGTAGGTATGTCTGTTGAAAAAGTCTTCAGGCTTGAGTTGGGGGTTGAAGTTTCTGTTTTCATGGAAAAAATCTGCAAGGCTGTCACATAGAGCCTGAGAGGGAGAGAAGTTGCTTGTTGCCATTGCGGAGTTGGTGAATTCCTTGACTATGCAGAAGTGCTCCTTACAGTCATTGAGGTTAGCTTCAATGCGTAACGCAAGGGCTTTTTTTGTCTCTTGTAGTTGGTGGTGGTGTAGGTTGAGTGCTGGTTTGTAGGCAGTTCTGTCGGCTGAGTGTTTGTAGGTGCACCACCTTCTCTCGAGGTGCTTGCAGTGATGCTTGGCTGTCCTAAAGTCCTCTGTGTACCAGCTGGCTTGCTTGGTTTATCTTCCGTGTTTCTTGTTCTTGATGGGGGTGGCAATGCCAGGGCAGGAAGTGATCCAGGTGTTGAAGCTTCTGACGTCCTGTACACCTTTGTTGTAGGTGTTTGAATGGGTTGAAGGTGAGGGTGTTGGTCCATTCGGTCTCTGAGGCCTTGTTCCAGCTGCAATGGGTGGCACTGAGTTGCGTCAGGGGGTGGAATCGCATTGGGGTCGAGATAATGAAGTGGACAATTGAGTGGTCAGTCCATGTGAGTTTGGTGGTGTGGCTGTATTTGATTTGGTCACTGGAGGGGAATATGGGGTTGAGTGTGTGTCTTGTGATGTCTGTGGGGTTGTGTATGAATTGGGTGAGGACAATGTTGTTCAAGCTGTTGAGCAGGTTAGCAGTGTTAGGGTCAGTTATGTTGTCAAGGTGTAAGTTGAAGTTGTTGCCCAGAAACATGTAGTCCTTTGAGACGATGACAAGGGGTGATATGAAATCTGTGATGATGTTGCAGAAGGTTGTTTGATGTCCTGGCGGATGGTATGCAAGGGTTCCAAAATGGTGGATTTCTCACCTGTTTGGATAGTGAAGTTGAAGTGTTCCATTGCTGGGATGGTGTTGTTCGTGGTGGTGGTGCATTTGATGGAGAATCTGTATTTCTCAACCTGGCTTGTTAATGTGGTCATGGTGGGTGATTCTGTATCCTGCTGGTATGGCAGTGGCAAAGATGGGGGCCGATGCGGGGTTGAACCATGTGTTGGTTAGGAAGACAGTGTTGGACGCTAGATTGTGAATAAGGTCCAAGACCTTGATGGCGTGCTTGCTGAGTAAGCAAGTGTTCAGGAGGGTGCATTTGAGCTGGTGGGGGAGTCTGGTGTTGTGCATCAAGTGGGCTGGATGTTGCTGAGGTGAGGTGAGGGGGCATGCGTGTTGCAGCAGATGAAATAACAGAGGGTGCTGGTGAAAGGTCGTACTGTGGAGTGTGGTGCGATGTGATAGCAGTGTTCATGGCGGCAGCCTGAGTTGAGGATGCAGACAGCGAAGAAGTGTAGCTGAGCTAACCCGGCTAGACTAGGATTCCTGGTGCTGGGAGTGCTCCAGGTGCAAACAGGCTTGCCTTTGGCACACCAGCTGTGCTCCTGTTGCATGCGGCCACCTATAAATAGGTCCTAGAAGGTAGAGAGGGGCATTGGGAAGCAGTGAGCGGGGTTAGTGAAAAGGTGGGAAGGAAAGAAGAGGCGAGAGAGAAAGGACTAGGAAAGGATAAAAAGGGGCAGCAGCAAAAGTGGACTAAAAGGGTCCAAAGCGGGCAGAAAAAAGCAAAAAGAGAGCACAAAAGAATAAAGAAATAAGGTGAGAACGAAGCAATAGGGAAAGGCTGAAGTGTAGAGTAAGGAAAACGGGTGTGAAACAGGTAGGATCAGCAGCAAAAAGGGTGAAAAAAAGAGCAAGAGCAGCAAAAGTGTGGGAAAGAGAGTAGGGAGAGGCTTCAGAAGAGAGTGATGCAAAAGCAGAAAGAGGAAGAAGAATGCAGCAGAGGAGTGAGGACCTGGAAGAACGCAGATTCTACAACTGGCCAAGGGACAACTGAGGTAGGTGGAGAGTTGTGCTTGAGCACCAACATTAATTGGTTAGTACCACACTACTTCGTGGGTATGCTTGGATGGAAGAGTGTAGGTTTATGATGTAGCCGAAGTGGGAAGTGTTTCAATAGCAAGTGTTATGACCAGAGTTGTGTTCTTACAGTGTTTATGTTGCTGCACCCATGGCATGTACTGAAACGTGAGGTACGGGAGTTGGGCGCTTACATTTAGAGAACGCAAGCGTATGAGTAGTAAGGTCTATGAATGCAGTGTGGCCCAAATGGTAGGTGTGCATTTAATGCAGTCTGCTCATAATGTGTTGTTGCGCACAGGGAGATGTGCTTAAGCTTAGAGTGAACAGATGGAGAGTAAGTGGTTATGTCTACAAAGCTTTCTGGTGATTTTCACACGTATGCAAGATCCCAGTGATCACACCAACTAAAAAAGACTTTAGAAATGGATTTGAAGGCCAATTAAACAGGCTAATTAAACATGCCCAGTACAAAATAAAGTGCAATAAAATGTGACCAATACAAGTAAAGCTGCCTGGAATGAATGAATCAAATTTTCTGAGCTAACCCAGGCAGGCTGTTCTCACCTAGGGCCTGTCACACCAACTGAAGCTGATTGGAGGTTGGCATTCAAAGCCGTTTTAAACAATCCCAATTCAGGCAAAAATGCCTGTAATTAATGTATCAAATACACCCAAGGGCTGAGACAACTCCAAGAGGCAGATAACACCAAGGTCAATGCGCACCAGATAAAGACGATTCATGGAAGGGACTCAAAGCTTATGAAACATCTAAAGTATTCTCAACACAAACACAGTTGCCAGGTATTAATGAATACAATATCCCCTGGGTTTATGAGAGAAACCCAGGAGGCAGATCCCACTGAAGGCCACTCACACCAAATAAGCCAGATTTGAGAAAAGCCCATTTAAACATGCCCAGGCTAATTCAACAGTACCTAGTGCAGGCAAAATTGTCTGAAATTGTTGAATCTCATGTCTCACTTCAAGGGCTGAGGTAACCTCATGGAGCTAATCCCATCAAGGCCCAGTCTCACCATTTAAAGAAGACTTGATGAAGGGACTCAAAATCCATTTAACCAAACCCAAACCTAATTTACTTGTACCTAATACAGGCAAAGCTGCCTGTAATTAATGTATCAGAAGTCCCCAAAGTGTACACTACCAAAGCCAAAGTAGTAGAAGCACATTGGTGTTCCTTTTACTTCAGAAGCCCGGAAGCAAGGACAAGATCCACGTTTCATCTCTGACCATTATGCAGCTGAGACTTGGATACTCTTTACATTTGACTTATTTAATGGCAATTATAGACATAACAAGCTAAAAGAGGTTGGTCTGCAGTGTCCCAGCACTGACTGTCCCCCTTGCGCATGTTTTAAATCCCACATGTGGTGATGTAAGACTACATAGCATCCTAAGTTGGGTGTTCGACTTTTAAGTAAAGTTGTGAATTTGTGTATGTAAATTGTTAGGAATAGAAATCATTCAGTGAGAGGTTAGCCAGCATCCTCTCTCTACTCAAGGATAAAAAATGTCAGCTATGTAATAAAAAGCACAAAGGCGGGAACACATAAAAATATGGACTTTGCCATACTGATAATATGGTGACAGGAAGATGAGTGGGTGAATCATTGGAATAATTTATTATAAATGTAAATGTGAAATTATATCAATCAAGTACATTTGAATGGGCTAAACTACCATTTACACAAGCATTTTGTAAAGGCAATAGGTATATGTTTAATATGCCAATGCATGCAGCGTAGCACATTAGAGAGAGACACAAGTAAGAGGGCAGGCAAGAGTGGACAGAGAGGGCTATACTTGTAACTTAATCACTCACAAAACTTAAAGAAAACACTCTAATTGAGGTGGAATGCTGCACCCCAATAACAAATAGCATTAGATGAGAGATAAATACTACACTGAGATGGGCCAGGACGTGATTGACAAAGTGCCAAGCCAAAAAAGGCTGTTTGAAAATACTCCTTCATCAAGGCAAAATAAATTGTATGTTGCATCGCAGCTGAGGTCTTGATTGGTTGGAGGCAGGGCTGTTAGTCTCGTAGCTTCTGGTCTTCTTGTGCTCTGTCAAATTGCATTCTCCTTTTCTTTGTGAAATAATTCAATCATATATGGTTTGGGTTTGCCCAGCTACTTCTTCCTCTCAAAGTAGGGGTGTATCAATCATTGGTGCAACAGGTGCAGTGGCACTGAGCCCCAAAGACCTGAGAAGCCTATTAAACTATGATAATTGCTGTATTTACTATCCCAATAGTAGTCAATGGGACAATTTTTCTTGCTGCTCCATGGCCCATGGCATCCTTGCTACACTACTGTTACAAATTGATTAGATGTTTTGGGGTTTGGAGGGGTGATGTCAATCTTGCTTGAGTTAGCAATCATGCATTTCTGGTGAGCCTTTCCTAAGGATTATAAGGAGCCCAGTTATAAGGAGCAAACCAGACTCAAGAGGCTTTAAGGACATAACATGATTTCCTCTGGGGATCATGTTCAGAATAATCTGACTTGGACAATGGGTTCCGGAGCAATGCTGCTTGTTCTTGCATAGCATCCAAAAATCTGTGACATCGAACAAGTAGTAAATTAAGGGTCCACTTATGCAATTATGTTCTACAGTGTGTAACTATATAGACATGCCTCCTAATACAGTTCTTATATTTTAAAATGTGATTTCCCATAATATTTATTGATATGTTCTAATGCATGTGTTAGGACAGGAGGTCCTTTCATAGGTCTGGAGAGCCATGCTTCCCTGTGCTGCTTGACTGATGTTTCTGTCATTTTTCCTTCAGTGACCTGGTACTAATGTAAGTCCACTGAGAGTTCTCTCTGTTAAATTGATTCTGATGTTGAAAGAGAATCCAAAGTACTTACCTCTATGATAGAGTAATTACTATGCTTTCTACATGGGCTTTGTTGGTCTGGCAGTGTTGCACTGTGATCTACAGTGAACAAACGAACCTTCTCCCTGTTTACTTCAGGCGGAAATACCTACTGACCTCCATGCGTAAAAGATTTCCCAGAGTCTCTTAACGAGGTTCAGTTACCACCACACAAGTGGGGTATTTGGTGATGGTGTAGGTACACATTTGTGTATGTTGGGCATGTGTGTGAGTTCAGTGTGCATGTTTGTCAGAGTTTATGATGGAGTGCATTTTGACTGTTACAAGAGAGCTAGTTGACCAGCTCTTCTGTTACTACTGCTACAATGCACATGGGCACTCTTCTTCTGGATCTTTTTAGAGTGCTGAGGGACAAAGGAGTTAGCATCAACTTCACATTTACAATTTTGTGAAGCCCATTTGGCTAAACAAAGAGGATGTAATCACTCCATTATATGAGCATATCAAAGCCAGATTATAAAGGCACAAAATCAAAGTCGGCAAACTGAAGCGCCACAACAAGTTGAATCTCTTCAGTATAAGGCATATAAGAGTTATCGTCAGCAATGCAAAAACTAAGAAATAAGAATTGGCATTCTAGAGAGGAATTTAATTTCCTTCTAATTATCATAAAGAATAAATAGTAGGAACATTTAGCTAGGTCCTAGGCTAAATAGAACCAGATTGTAGGGTCTCTGGACAAAGCAAGGTAGGTGTCAGCATTGCAAAGACTTCAGCAGAAGGCTTCAGGAAAATAAAGGAGTAAGTGGTAGCATGAAGCTATGTACTATGGGGACAAGAGTTCTGCACCTCTCGAAGTCTAAAAGAATTCTACTGTACTCTAATAGTGTGAACACTATGCTAATGTGGAAAGTTCCAGGAGCATCCGCATCTTCTGAACGCATCCTCAAAAACCCAATCAGAACTTCTTCACACAGAGTGCACTTGCAACATGGAGTGGTTCTCCCATCCCACTCAACACTAACAAACAGATCAACATTGATTTTCTTCCCAGATAAACAATGAGTAATCTGCTAACCAAATGATCTTGTCTGTTGTAAGGGCTTCTTGCTCGGCCTCTCTATCTCAAATACACAATACTCCTTTCACTAGCTAAGCCATGAAGAATGCACACCTGCAAAGGAAAATTATGCAAAGTAGAGAGAGTACATTTCACATGTTAAATGTAGGCCTGCTTATGCTAACTTAACAAGCCACAACTAAAATGCACGTTTAAACATTCAGTTATAATTTTATGCATAATATTAGGATAAACAGAAAGCATGAGCAACTAATCATGAACACACCAACGTGGCTCTTTTCAGTAAATGCATTACTTTGAAATACAATTGTAAATGTGAATGAGAACTACAATTTCACGTTAATGCCAAAAAATAGAACTCACACGTATAAAGGAAAACGCTAATTTCTACAGTGAGTGCACTTTCAATAAAGTAGTTTGATGCCTCACTTTACATAAAAGGTTAAGACCCACAATATACGCGAGGTTGATTACATTGTTGGATCACTTTTGGTACGTGTAGGGGTGCAGCCAAGATCAGACTGCTCCACTACTGAGCATCTCCACCAGCACTATTTTACTGCATCTCTCGTCGCCCATAAAAAGACCTGCACACCAACGCACATGATTCTTGCCTGACTGCTACGTTCCTGTCAGACTGGGGACAAGCCTGACCTGCATCCTGAATGATGTGCTGTTGCACTGCCCTGCGAGGGAGGCTCTGCCTTCAAGGGAAAAGGATGCTGGGCTGTCCTTACAGAAGAGATCTTGTCTGTCCGTTCCCAGCTACTCCAGTTGTGAGGACCTGTGAGGAGCTGTCGTTGTCTGTTCTGCTCCAGACGATGCGTTCCGGAGGAAACCCAACTACTCAATTTTACTTTTGCCTTATCTCCTCGGTGCATAAGAGAATAGTTGTCGCTTCTGCATGTATTCTGAGTACCTTAAACATGGGCGATAGTGTCAATGTAAATTGTTGGCGCGCTAAGTGAGAAATGTCTTTTCAATGGCATTGAGAACCAAAAAACGTGTTTATTCAGTTCTTCTCGTGCCGAGGCGTCTCGCGCAGCGGTGCCTGTTAACGGCCATTAAGAGTCGGAGTATGGTGTGGCGCGCGCCTCATGAAACTCTGTTCACGGGGGCACACTCAGCTTTCTGCTGCCAGAAAAGTTCTTTAATGAGGGCGAAGAGAGACTGAACACAGCCAGCTATTGCTGCTGCAGTTTACCAACTGCTATACTCTTCAGAAGCACATATCTCCCTAAAGAGCATGTTTTTTATGGCAGGGAATAGGGGTTACCGCCAGCTCTTTGAATGTGAACTGGCAAAGCCAAGCTTCTTGGAAAATATTTCAGAGAGTTTCTAAACTTAATTCCAAATTAGGCTGTTTTTATAGCCAACGCGTTTGACTCAAGTACATGTTAAAGACAACTCATTATGAATTTATTCTAACAGGTGGTGGGTTATTATTATGAACCGCGTTTCGTGGCATGGCTGAGTTTTTTATGTTTGCATACTTACTGACAAGTTATGTTAGTAATGATTTAAACTGTCCTGCCACGTGTATGTTGGAGCACTGGGAGACCGTGTTGCTGTACTTGAGTCAGAGGGGCCTGTCCACAAATGCATTCTGAAGTACATAAAGCAGTACTACTGTCGTTGTTGTTACTACTCTTGCATGCCTTTGTGATTTTGCCCCAAAACATCTGAAATGGAAATAAAATAAGGATTCTAGGTGAATATTCATGTAATATTAGTGCAATAGAAAGGATTGCACCCTGTTTACTAATAGACAGACGCCCGCTTTAGGGCTGATTCACAAAGGCATGTTAGAGTATATGAAAGAGTATTCCAGCAGTACTACTTCCTCTACTCATGCATGTTCTCCTGAATCAGCTTTAGTGGCTTTATGCAGCCTACCCTGATGCACGCAGCTCTTAAGGCAGAAGGGCAGACAGACAAAAACTTTAGGAATCATCCTTGTCATAACTTTCATCTGCGTCAGTGTTACCCGTTCAAAGACACATATAGGGTTCTACAGCCAGGGCTGGTTCTAGGATTTGTGGGGCTCTGGGCAGAATATGAGCACGTGAGGCGTCTCTAATTTGCATAATATTTAATATCGCAGGGAATGGCATAACAAGAAGTGACATCTATTGACCATCCATTTTCTGGCATTTTTGAAACAGCTTTCCAAGATGCTGCCGATCTAGCGTGGATATCTGTAAAATGGCTGAAAGTACAAATAATAACCCTAATGAAATAAGTACACATATTTTAAAGCTCTGTTGTATGGAAATACAATACAATAACCAAAATGGAAAAGCTGGGCCTCTCTAGACCTGATATTTTTACTTCGATGCACTTAGGCCCATATTTATTCTTTTTTTTGCGCCACATTTGCGTCATTCTTTGACGCAAAAGCGGCGCAAACTTACAAAGTACGTTTCTGCCGCTTTTGCAAAAAGTATAAATATAGACCTAATTGTTTTCATATTAGTGCATTATTAAAATTCAAAGTCAAATTGTCTCAGAGCTATGCAACAGATCTTCAGATGACTCGCCAACCCTCCCATTACGTCAGTGAAGTTGGACGAAGAGGCATGTGGTTATCAGCAGACATGGGGAAATCCACTCTAAGGGATACATGCTGGTTTGGATGAGTGACCTGCAAGTGCTGCAGTAAACAACAGGAAGAATGGATTGCAGAAGTTAAGAAGCCACAACAGCACGGATGAAATACACAGGTGGGGTGAGTGATATATTCGCAGACAGGAGCACCAAAGGCTGGACCTCACATGCACATTGAGTTCCTAAACATAACAATTACTCTCAAACTGTTTTTTAGAATTTCAAATAGTTGAAGTGACTTAAAGATACAGAAAGGAGATGGCTAAAGAGGGAGAACAATTTGTAGCCAGGAACAAAACGTCCAAAGACTAGTCTGGGACCCAGTCACTAAACAGACAAGCAGTAAACTAAAGTAACAAAACAAGACAAACATATAGCCGATTCAGTGCAGTTTTCCTCGAAGAGGAAATTAAATCTAGCAGCATGGAATAAGTAGGTTAGGGGAGGTGGTGCTTGACTTTCAAACTAAAGCTATAATCCCAGAGATTTGCAGTTTAAAAAAGTTAAGTCATTACTATCAACGTAAATACATTGAGGGTTGGGGACGTGTTTGGCATGGCCCTGATTTGATGGATTTTGGACTGAGCCATGGAGCCTAATTTCTTTTTCCATCTGCATCCGACGAGTGATCTTTGTTTTTAGGATGCTTGGTAAAGTCCTTAGTTTCTCAATGATTTCTCCACAAAAACAGTGAACATGGGAAGAGGGGCTTGTCCTGTGGTAAGACACTTTGGGGGTCATTCTGACCTTGGCGGGCGGCTACCGCCGCCCGCCAGGCGGAAACCGCCATGCGGGCGCCAATGCGGCCGCACTCACGCGGCCCCCATTCTGACATTCCCGCTGGGCCGGAGGGTGCAAACCAAGTTTGCGCCCGCCGGCCCAGCGGGAATGAGGCCGCAACACAGGAGCCGGCTCCGAATGGAGCCGGCGGTGTTGCGGCCGTGCGACAGGTGCAGGTGCACCCATCGCGCTTTTCACTGTCTGCTATGCTATGCAGGCCCTGTTAGGGGGCCCCTGCACTGCCCATGCCAATGGCATGGGCAGTGCAGGAGCCCCCAGGGGCACCAGGACACCCCTTACTGCCAGCCTCTTCCTGGCGGTGAAAACCGCCAGAAACAGGCTGGCAGTAAGGGGGTCATAATCCCCAGGGCAGCGCTGCCCTGGCGGATTATCACCGCCGGGGCAGAAACGGCGGAAAACCGCCGGCCCCGGCGGTGCGACCGCGGCTTTACCGCCGCAGTCAGAATAGGGGAGAAAGCACCGCCAGCCTGTTGGCGGTGCTTTCAGTCATTATAGCCCTGGCGGTCTCAGACCGCCAGGGTCAGAATGACCCCCTTTGTCATCAAGACCTTGCAACTGTAGAGAATATCGATTTGTATGTTCATTTTGAGACACTGCAGGTTCAATGCTTCCACCGTTAAAGTAAGTAACTCGGTCATTGAATTCAGTTTATATCTGGGGAGACTGCAGATAGGGTCTCGGATGGGTTTCTGCGCCTCTTCCGTAGGTTCTGGCATAGTTGTCCTGGAGGTTATTTTGATTGTTGTTTTCTGTGGTATCCGTTGCTCCACTGTTTTGCTCAACATGATTAATGCTAGCACTATTTGGGTGGTTGTCTGGTCTATATAAATTGAATTGCCCCACTGTTTAATTGCTTTATTACTGGTATCTTCAGTGGGTAGTTATTCTCTGCTGTCCTCCCTCAGAGAAAGATCTGAGTTGTTTTTAAGATTATTAGGGGCAACTGTCTCTGTGTTTGATGACAAATGAAATAAAGTGAGTTGGGGAGCCGTGGTTAAAGTTGGGCTGTGACCTTACCCAGTGAATTTAAGCCTTTGTTGTGCTATTGTCCCCAAACCTGGTCAAGATGGGCAATGTCCCGATGGGTGCCTGATGCTCTTGTTACATTTTGTTGGACTTGGAGCTCCTGATGAACTGTGAAAACGTATCTCAAGTTTGTCTGTGTCAGCCGCATCGCCACTGGATCTTGATTAAAGAGATAACAATGCAAGAACATTTCCATCATCCCAAGTTACTTCTATCACACCCCAGGCTACCTAACCAAACACATTTGGTCCTTCAAACCTGTAATACATGATTTTCATCGCTGGAGCTACTGGTGGCATACTCACATAGGCTCAATGATCAATCCATGTGCATTGATGCACTCTGTGGAATGCCTCCTGCCTCAGTCAGCCCTATGCAACAGCACCCTTCTCCTGTACACTCCCTGCAAGGCCATTTCTAACTACTGCTTATGAGCAGCAAATTTCCCAGACCTCCCTGTCACTTCCTAAGATTTTGGATAATTTGTTGTGGAAAGATGCTCACATTATTCTGTGTTTGCCCAGGCCACCCCATTGCCATTCTGCACATGACAATGATCCAGCTGAATTTGTGAGCACAGGCAGGATGGAAATCAACCTTTTGGGTTGTGCACCAGCAGCCCAGTCAGGGGAAGTCACTCTATCCATAGTAATAAAAAAATTCATCCCACCAACCGAAGCTGGCCATGGCACTGTTGATCAACTGTTGATTCTCCACCTCGCCTATCCAATACTAGTCCCCTTCCCTGATACTTGCAGTGCTTAAGTCTTGCAGGGTGGCCTACTTTCCGTTATCACTTTGTAGAACACTTTACACACACACACAGGCATCTGAACATGTTTCCTGGAGATTGTGAGACTATTATCTAGAGTACACATTTTTTGTTGTTTCATTACATAACTACCTTCTCTAAATCAGACCCTTATAAAAGATATAAGTAGGCTTGCTGGATGACGAGCTTACTGGTTATGATTAGTGTAACATTGTGTTACACTACTGCTCTTTTTCCTTTACACCAGTCTCTTCCTTTCCACTTTCCCCAAGCCTCTTACATTTCTCTGTGGATTCTGCCCCTCTTATGTGCCTCTCTTTTGCATAGTATTCTTCTATTTCCTCTTCCTTTCTTCCAGCATCGTTATCTTTCTTGCTGTTCTGCTCCTTGCATTCACCTTTCCTCCCTATGCTGTACTCTTCACCCATCTTCCCACCATGCACCTTCTTTGACTTGTCTTACCCCTTTATATTTGTCCTCTCTCAATAACACTACCAAAAGCAAAACTGGGACCTCCTTAGGTATCTTTGATAACACAGGAAGTAGGGCATCATATGTGAACATGGATGATGCTGCGAATTAGTGCTATCTTTTTGGATGTGTAGAACAAGGAATGGTGTGTGCTTCATGGGTTATAGGCGTTGGGTGTGTCCTTGAGGGTTTGCTGTGCTCTCGGGGTGGTAATGATGAATATGCGGCCAATTCCCAATCCCCCTTCCCATACCACCCCTTTAACTCCATCTCTACTTCCTCTGTTACCTGCCGAATCATTCATTATTTCTTTGTTTCTCGTAAATTACACAAATGTAAAAGACAAGGCTCGCTTATGCTCAGCTAGAGCTAATGTTTATTTTTAATTCTGCGTTTACATTTTGCATGTATAAAAAACAATAAAAGAGAACTGTAAAAGAAATTGCCAGTCCCTCCTCTCTCTGCTGCTCCTCCCATCTCTTGGTGCCAGGTGAGCAGTGCCCATTGTGATGAGAGGTCATTATTTCTTCTGGTGCGAGCCCTGTAGGATACCTTGCTTTCCACTCATGCAAGGGCAGGGCTCACTTTACAACTAAGGCAACCTCAAATGAGCAGGATAATCGCTGTTGTCGTGCAGATGCAGCGATTAGGACGAGGGAGGGGCGCCAGCAAAGCGAGTTTGGCAGATAATGTTGGTAGAAAGGCGATTCAAATATTTGTATTGGAATTGGCAGCTAACTGGGCTTGGGACGATAATTTAACTATACCTATAACTAAGGGGGCCGAGATAGCGGGGCCCCATCCCTTGGGCCTCGCAGCACAGCACCAGGGCTGCAAGGAAGGGGTCTGCCGACTTGGAACTCGTAACACTGATGCCTTTATGAAGGGAGTGCTCTGGTGCAAGGGCCTGTAATTTTGAGCATGCGCGGGGCCTTGGACAGCTGTCTGTGCTGCCTGTGTCCAGCACTGGCCCTGTATTCAATCATTACAATTGAGTGGAACTGGATAACACAGAAGATTTGTATAGAATGCACAGTAAAATTGAAGCAGAAGGGATACTTAAATGTCATGTTAGCAGGATAGTAGAAGAAAATGTTGGAAAAGTCAAATGACTTAGAATGCAAGGTCGATTTCACTTCCAAATTATCAAGAGGTAGACAGACATTGAGAGGACTAAGATCGCAGTATTAGTTCTTCTTACTGACATTTTCATATACAGTAGCATACTTTATGGTACTAACTTTTGATACCTGTATTCTTGTGTAAGTGAGGACATGAAGGAGGGCCATGGAGTAGAAAGGAACAGTTTTTTTCAGTTTTCATCCAGATCAGATTATGTGTTATTGGACACAGAGAATGCATATGGACTGACATCACATGGGGATGTGCATCAAATTGCATCGGACCGCTGAGGATTTCTGCTGCAGCTGCCACCGTCACTAACTCACCCACCTCTAACCCCCGGACTGTTTCCCTCACTGTCTTACGGCACCTGCCTACACGGTCTGAGGGCGGTGGCCACCTTTTTCAAAGGCGGGTGTCTGCCCGAGTGGTGGTGACAAGTGTTGGTGTGAGCCGGAGGCGGGTTGAGTCACGAGGTGAAGCTGGGACATGCCTTCCCCTTGCATTCCCGCACTTAAAGTACCATAGACATGAGACATGTCAGCTGGTTTTGGTCTGGTCCCCACATCCAGGCTCTAGGAGCTAGGACCCAGAGGCATGAGGCATAACAGTATCTGCATCCACAACAGGTGAGCGAGGGGTCGAGATTGGTTGCTCCTGGTTCTCTAGGTAGCAGCGCTACCCTCATTGTGCAGAAGCGGCCGGGGTTAGGCCGGTGCAGCTTGCAAACAGTGTGGCAGTCACACCAACCTCTCAGTATTCCAGCATTCAGATCCCCAGCACCCCAGTCCTTTAGTACCAACAGGCTGCACAGGGCCTGGAGTCTACCAGCCCTAGCAACTTTTTCCCTCCGCTGCCTGTCCGTTGACATCTAAATGGCCGAAGCCGAGCACTCATAGATCGATCTGAACTTCTTGAATATATTGATTTGCACTCTCCATCAAGCATCAAGCAACAGGGCAGCAAAGAGTCAAGCAGCAGAGTGATAAAGTGTTAGGGCAAAGCTAAGCAAGGGAGAGCACAGCAAGCAATAAGCAAAAAGTAAAGTAAAATAAAGCAAGCGAAAGTGTGAGCAAGTAAACAAGCGAAAGAGTAAGTCATTTGGGGACATCACAAAGAGCCTAAATTATACCTGGTATTACTATCATCTCAACACATAAAGGTGAGAGGGCAGCCTGCGAGCTGCAACTATAATTTTGGTTCTGACAGGAACAGGTGTAAGTTGGGGAATCTCTAGGACCCATTGCAGGTTCCATTACTGAAAATTTCAGAAATTGCAGAAGTGGCAGAGGCTGCAAAGCCTCTTGCGCTGCAAAACCCTGGTCACGACAAACATGTTGGCCTCAAACACTGCCCCAACCACAGTGCAAAATTAGTAAAAACTATCCATATGAGCATCCCTGTCACAAACAGCACTGTCCCCAATTTCATTAGTCGAAAACGACTGGTACATCTCAGACACAGGGAGCCTGGATTCGCCCAATATGGAGCTTTCCACACTAGATAACTTGGGTAGTAACAGGATTGATTCCCGAATGGACAGTATAACAACTATGACTTAAATCTGCTCGACATAAGCCAACAAATTTATGCAAGCGATATGGCTGGTGCTCAATATATGGCCCAAGACCTGAGTATTCAATGGACCAATCAATATTGAGCATCATGAAGATTATGCGCAAAACAGTGGATACAATTGAAAGTGTAATTACTACACTATCCTCAAAACTTGACGCCCAACTTGCTAAGCAATTTTCCATAGTGAGAGTTGATCACAGGATGACTTCAGTTGAAGAAGATATAAAGGAAAATCTAAGGCCACATACCATCTAAGGGACCCAAGAAAATCAAAGCTGCACCCCTGTATTGGAGGAATTGCTGGAAGTCCCAAATGGTCATGAATGGCATCATCAAAGACTGTAGGCAAAACTTAACAAACTTAACAATCTTAACAAACAATTGATTCACCAGCTAAGAACCAGCTATCAAAAGTCTAACAAGCAACGTAAAATTAGCATCCTCCACCCAAAAGCCTACGACCCTGATGAATCGCTACATTAGTACTGAGAATTCAATAGAGGAACTAAGCAAGTCCTGCATGTCCATTGCTGACGCCCCCCCCCCCCAAAAAAAATAGACCCAAAAGAGGAGGAACAAATTAAAGAAAAAAACAAAAGCTCCTGGAAATAAAATCATATTTAAAAAGGCCGCCGCAAAAAAATCAAAACATTCTTGCATCCAGTCAAATATATCACAATTTTTGCAAACTATTATACAAACTCCGGGGAATTGAAACACCCAAGAACAAAGTGGAGGCACAGAAAAGCTTGCCAGCAAAGCAATGAAAGGCGACGGAACCGAAGTCTTTCAAACCAAAATTCAGGTCTGTTGTGCAGCAAAGCATGCACTCTCCACTCACATATACATTGAATACCAACAGGATTCAGTTCAACTTCCACATTAAACCCAGAAACCAGCAATGGAGACAAACCAACAACTATAGATGTCACAATAATACCAGCATATACTGAGGGCAAACATCATAAATCTGATTTAAAATTATGCCCAATCAAGGCAAACAACTAAGCATCACAAACACTAGGGCAATCTACAATTTCCCTGTAGTATCACAGTCAGGGAAAGCCTCTGGGACCCAAAGTCACAGACCTGCACCGTCCATCCAAGCTCACGTACCGCAAATGAAGGACCTTGTTCATCAATTGAATCCAAGTTGGATCAAACTGAAATAAGCATCAGAAAAGCTATTCATGAATCTCCCAAGATCTGCCCTCACTAGACTCAACTCTATCCTCTGGATCAACTCAAGTTGACTTTGAACGCCCCTGGGCAAAACCAACAATTGTGATGCATGATAGGGTCGAACTATCAATATTAGAACCCAGGAAAAATACTATAAAGGAACCCAGCCAAAGCCACATGCAAATAAGTATTTTGCGTGGTGAAACTCAGGGTACTTGGAGCACCACCGAAGAACAGGAAATTATCATATTCACCCCAGAATACACTTTGAGAGGGATCCAAGAAAACCTCAATAGAAGCAATATTCTGTGACTTATAAACTCCTTTCCAGGCCTGCAAACATAAAATCAAATCATCTGCTAGCAGTAAAAATTATTTAATCAAACAAGCTAGGTGAAAAAGAGTCTACACATGCAGTATGATCCAGTTCAAGGATAACAAGTGACATTTTCAATCACATGAATTTAATGAATGCTTGGGGCATTTCAGTAGAGCTACCGAAAAAGTAACTGTATCTACTTTTCTTCTAGAGCACCCAAGTGTGAACTTTCACAAAAATAAGCCCAAGTCTAGTCGAAGCTCAAATTCAGATCTACAAGATGCATTTAGCTCGCATCAACTCCTTCCTCAACACGCCTATTTAACCAACATGAAGTTTCGTAGGGTAAATACCTCAATACAAAATCAACAAAGCTTTGATTCACTGTCATCTACAAGACCTTCACTGGTCAATCAAGTAGGAAACAGCCTGTAGGATAAACCTACATTTTTCAAGGCGGAAATTGGATCGAAAATGCATCTAAAAATCATGAGCTGGAACATAGCGGGCCTAAATTTAAAATTGGTGGAAAACTTTTGACTGTTCTTTTTAAAACAACAGGATATCTGTTGCCTGCAGGAATCATGGTCCATTGATGATATCGACCTAGATAGTTACTCAGCATACCATCTACCTGCAATCAAGCAGAAAAGGGCAGACCCACGGGGGGCTTGACCACTTCAATAAGAACGTCATTGCTAGCAAATACTGAAAAAAAAGTACTACAATAAACAAGACTATACAAATCATCAACTTAAAGAGCAAGGCATGGCCATGCAACATCCTGAATGTCTATTTCTACCAAGCGGATGGGCCCTGGTCAAGTTTGTCATTTTGCCCTTAAAAGACTATCTTCTGATGAAAAGATTGTAAGAGGTGCCAAAATTTCTACCTGAAAATACGCCAGAAGGGTCAAGTGGCTTCAAAAGTAACTGTGTATTAGTCTGTGGTGATTTTAACACAAAAGATCACCCCTTGATGCTGGAACAGTCAATAATCGGCAAAGAGAGCACATAGAATAAACCCTTACCACCTACAGAGCGCTGCATGAGCACAAAGAAGGATGTATTTGTCGAGACAGGGCCACTCACTTGAAAAGCAGGATGTCTACAGGGGTGATGGTGTGCCCCCTGACCTCCAGGAACACCTCTTGGCACTTCCTGGTGGACACAGAAACCCCAGCAGGTGTCCCAAAAGGAAAGTGGGAGTGGAAGAGAAAAAGACAAAACACTGCCACGTCTTACCGGTCCAGCCAGGCACCCTGTATCTTCGGGGCAGGCCATTGTTGACAGAGTGATAGTAAAGTTAGTGCACTCAACTTCCTTGAAACTGAATCTCTCTTTCTGATGTGGGCACGGGAGTGGTAGAAGAGCACCGGGATACTTCAGCACTTCTTTTCTTGGATAATAATAACTGTTGGCACAATTACTATCACTACTGCATTACCAAAAACCCAAACTGAGTACCATAACAATAAGTACTGCAACACTAGGGCTGGCTTCACAGAGATTCACTGTTGCACACTACAGTTAGAACTGTGATTGCACTTATCATGCACAAGAAAGACAAACAAGGTCATTAATCATATCACATATAACTTTCCTGCATGCATAGGGTTAAACTAAAAGGAACAAAAACAATCCAAGAAATACAAATGTCCACTCTGGGTTTAAACAGTTAGGGTGCCACAGTTTGGTTTGATTTCACTGTGTGTGTGAACAACCCTTCAAAAGCAAATTCCTCAAACCTGAAACACAGGCATGAATGACACAATTTAAATCCAAATGTTACGCTATTAGACAAAGAAAAGTCACATAAATGCTCTTTTAAAATTGCACTGTCACTTTTTGTAGTACTTTAGTTCAAGCAGATTTCCTGAAGCACATTTAGGCAAGTAACTACAATAATAATGTAGAATGTTCAGCAATGCATTTGTCTCTTATAAGATAAGCACTCTGCCAAAATACGAGGTCTGAAATACACCAGCTGTTCTAGGAAAGCGCATCGCTCAAAGAACAAACTCCTTGGAGAATACTAGTCGCTTAGCTGCAGTCTTTTCCGGAGTGCTGGAGGAATGCCTGGTGTCAGCTGGTACAGGAACAAATAAAAGAATTGCCTCGAAAGTCCTGAATACGAGGAGGACAGCAGTGGCTGGACTGCCAAATCAGATGCTGAGATCAGGAAGCAAAACAAAGCCAAGCAGAGAGGCATGCTTCACTCTGCTATTTATAGCCAATCAGGAAAGCAGTTGAATTTCCACATGTGGATGAGTCACCACACCCAATTAGAAGCACATGTCTACACCACACCCAATTAGAAGCACATGTCTACACCTGCTCACATTAGAAAACAAGCATTGGTAAAACAAGCATAGATAAAACCAATTGTGTAACAGAGCACATTATGTTTACTTAGAAACATGAAAGTTTAACCAAGAACAGAGATATGATTTAACCCTAATCCCTGGGGATGCTGACAGATAATGCAGGAGGCACCCTGGGGATTCCTGACAGTATTCACCTTCAGTGTTCTAGTCGAGGGAGGCATGTACCTACTGAACAGCCAATAACCATCAGACAACCCGCCAAACTCCACCTTTAGAGCTGGCAATAGGCAGTGTCATTAACTGTATATGGCTATAAACATTGTTGCATGGCATCTTATCAATGATATGAGGGTGCTTGGAAGTATTTAAAGCAATCATGATCCACTACTCCTGTAGCACCCCAATTCGAGCACCTTCAACTATCTCCAAACAACAAGCAAGTGGCCTCAAAATTGGCTTGAAACCAAACAGGAAAATCATTGTTCCTGTCAATGTCAACTGTGAGTCATAAATAGTTAACATTACGCCCCATGATCCTAACTTTACCTACAAATGAGGCCATGCAGCAGCTGCAGCAGCTGCAAACATTTGAAGTGCTGTTGGCCCAAACGGCTAAGGCAAGAAAAAATAGAATTCACTGTGTTTTTTACCACTCCTCCCCGACTGTCTGGATTGGTTCGAAACAGAATGTATAAAGCTATAAAAAGGTCCTTTCCACTACTCTGATGAACCAATATTTGTCAGATATCAATGAACAGCTATTCCTTGACAGCAGGAAGCACTATAAAAAGATGTTCCAGAAGAAGCCTCGCTCGCATAAGCTTTGGCAAGTTTTGGTGGATGCAATATCCTTATGAAAATCCAAGAAATTTTGGGAGCTTGTAAAATGGGGTGCGAAGACCCTCCAAATGATCTGGAGCTGAACATTAGCCCACAACTCTGAATGAACCACTTTACAATTGTGCACCCGAAAGATGGCAAAACTGTACAGTACAAAACAAATGGGCAACATATACAAAATCAGGTCGCAATCGGAGGCAACCTTAATCCAAATGAAATGTAACAACCAAAACACCACAGTGGGAAAGTTGACTAAAAGCCCAATGTGAATGAAAGTAGTAGCCTAGACCAACACTTCCCGGATCATTCAACACCTACAATAGCCACTTCCAACTCCTGAAATTCTGTAATTGTTTCCACCAGCCCCCTTCCCCACTACTCATTTTTGGGGGTAATGGATAAATATAGTGAAAAATAAGCTGTCTAAGCAATTTAGGTCCAAAAACCACAAAAAGCCGCCAACCCAGATAAAATTCCTTTGGATGTTTATTGAAACCACATAACCGTATGGTTGCCTATTTTGACTCGATCTTTTAACAACATGTGGTCTCTCGAGGAGATTCCATCCTCATGGAGAAAATCAATAATCTTGCCTTTAGACAACAAAGGGCCTAGAGACGCTGTGGGCAATTATTGGACCATTTCATTGCCTGATGGTGAAGATAAAATATTTGGGAAGCTGGTACTATCTCACCTGGACCAGTGCTTGGAAGAAAAATGTCTAATAACCCAATACCAATCTGTCTTTAGGAAAGGCCAGAGTACAGTGGACCAAGCATTGAGATTAATCCTCATCTGTTCTAATTAAACACGCGATAAACGTTTGTCACTAGATCTGATATTTGTCGACCTTCAAACAGCTTTTGATAGCATTACCCGTCCCACACTTTGGCAAATTTTAATAGAGATGGGAGCCTTGTAAAAGATCCTGAAGTTATTTATTGCACTGCATTCTGGGAACACCACTAGAGTTAGGCACAGCACCAGGGGTGAATGCACAACAGAGATCCCAGTACAGTGAGGCATCAAACAAGGCTGTGTTCTACCACTGACCCGTTTTAATTGCTGTATAAATGATGATGTGAAATCTCTTATGAACCTAAACCTTGATGTGCCCAAGATGAGCAATGAACCAATCCCATTACTACTCTTCGCCGATGATGCAATGCTGTTGTCCAGCACAGAGATATCACTGCACCAATTACTGGCAGGATTTGAGTCTTTTTGTGCCTCTAGAAGTCTAACCATCAATGTTAAGAAAATAACACATGACCCTTAATCAAAATCAGAAATTTTGAGCAACCTTTAGGGTCTACAACGAACCCTTGGATCATGTGCCCTGCTACGACTGTCTAAGAATCAGTTTTGATGGCAATCTCTTGTGGGCTTTGCAGATATCTAAGAGTAATACTATCTTGGCTCAGCAAGCTGGAGTGATGCTGAGATTTACTAAATCCTGCGGCAACCACTCAGTAGGATCAGCAATAATGCCACACAAAATGAAAGAAGGGCAGCAAGTATATATGGTGCCGAGATCTGGGGGCACAGAAAAAGTTCATCAATGCAAATTACTGAAAACACCTTCCTGTGATGTTTACTGTGCCTGGGCTGTGGAACACCAATGGACGCCCTGAGAACAGACTTAGACATTGAAAAAAATGAGGAATACATAGCACTGGCACTATTAAAATATTGAATTAGTATTAAGTCCAAGAAGCAGCTCACCTCTTACAGATCCACATCAATGAACATTATGAAGATACAAGATTATCACATATTACTGTGGTTTGCCCATTTGTTAAATATCCTATACAACATTGGTCTCAAAAATCTTTGGCTCCACACAGAAAGCAATACGAAGGCCAGCCTTGATATAGTCATGACGGCCTATTGGGAATATTAGCAATCAAGTGAAGTTGAATCAAGCAGGCCCCTTGCTAAAACTTTATGTGTCACGCAACCAGGACTGTGGCCCTGGAGCTTTTATTGGCAACATCTTCCCAGCAGAAAGAAGATCTTGTTGCCTAAAATTTCAATTGGGTACATTGCCAGTGGGCTCAGTAACTAAAAGGTGGTCATCAAATACTGATGAGGGGTCAGAACACTGCCTGTGCTCTTTGGGAGGCCAGGAAACATCATCTCAGTTCCTCCTTCTGTGCCACTCTAGTTAAGCCCACATAAAAAATACTTAGGTCCTCTTTTTATTAAGTTCAACATCAGGAAGTCTAACAAAGCTGAAGCTCTTTGCATGAGATCAGATGACAAAAACAGTGTCTTAGCTGCTTTTTCTTTCATTTACACAACCTCGAAATTAAGAGCAGGAGTTCAGAAAAACCATGATCAATGACCGACAACCCTTGATCACAAAGGCGTGGATAGGCTGTCTTTTCAAATGAGTTCCAATAAAGCCTCTAGCCTGGGCTGAGCACCTAGTAAAGCCTTTATGAAACTGTCAACCTGTGCGTCAAAGTTGCCTCGTGTCTATGCACTTTATGTTATTAGCATGTTGACTTTACAAACGATTGACAACAAAATCTTTAGTCCGGGCTCAGTGCTTCTTAAAGTCTTGATGAAAGTGTCAAAGCTGTCTGGGTGCTTATTCACTCTATGATTATAATCATGCTTTCTTAAAATGTAAAGTATGGCTCTTCTGAAGCACTTTAATGAAGTTAGCCCACATTTTCCCTGCTGAATACCCTGATTTGGCTTAGTCCGGCTTTATGGCTACTCTTGTGCAAAGCACATATGCAATGGCACTTTAACTGGGGCTTTTTCAGTTGACCTCTATATGAAAGCACTCCCCTGATACTTATCTAATTTTAAGTTAAGCAGATACTTTTTACTGTGGCATTCAGTGAAAGGTTCACTTCCGAGGGTAGGGCAAATGCACTTGCACTTTCCAAGCATTGTACTTTATGGACAGTTAGCAGCCCCACTTTCTTCCCTTTAATTAGCCAAGCTATTTCTCGTACTGGTATTGAAAAAGCACATGAAGTTTTGCAACCATTTTTTCTATACACCTTCCTTTTTATTTTACATCACTCACCTAGCATATCAAAGGGAAGCACGTGGGACTGTACCATTGTTTAAGCTGATGACTCCTAGTAAGAAAAAGTTTAAGTAATAATTTGGTCACATGACCAAATTTAACCATTCCCTCTAATGTTGCTGATCGCACTGAATTATTGTATTTTAACCTCATGTGATTTTAAAAATCAATTATGAATTTTTATCATAATCATCATGTTTTAATTTGTATTATTAACTGATAGCTGAAAACAATAAAGTTTTGATTTGATTTGATTTAAGTTTTATGGAAGCATTTACACACATTTCATAAAAATAAACCTACGTTAATAAACAGCACATTAATTGTAAAAAACTTAGGCCCATATTTATGGATGGTTAGCGTCGCTACAGCACCATTTATTTTGGCGCTAAAACAGAGCTAACCTAACCTAACTCCATATTTATATTTTGATGCTAGACCCGTCTAGCGTCAAAATATTGGAGTTAGCGCCATGTTTATGATGTGCGAACCCACTGCGTCAATTAGATGCAAGGTAGGCATTCCGGTCCTAAACACAATGCTAACCCCCTAGTGCCATATTTACCTCCCGGTGCAGAAATGACGCGCCAGGAGGAGGCAGACCTAAATAATGATGCTAGGCCCGCTTAACGCCATAATTTAACGCCTGGGTCAGACCAGACATTAGAGTGTAGGTAGGCCCATTTCCATGGTGGAACACCATGGAATGGGCACAAACATGCCCACTCCAGCCCCCAGCAACACCACCACCCACACCACAGGGACACTAAAGGAGGAGGGAGCTCATCCCAGGGTAAGTTGCAGGTGTTTGTGAATGTGTCTGTTATACCATAGGGGCCCCCTACATGGGGCTTCCTACCTGGAGTTATTTGGGCTTGCCCAGGGGACACTGGTCCCTTGTGGTGGGCATTGGAGTGGTGAGCATGACTCTTGTCTCAACTTAGACAGGAGTCATTTTTTGGCTGCTTGTGGGTCAGAATATGATGCTAGGCTGATTAGCAGCAGTATTTCTGCTGCTAACCAGCTTACTGTCATTTCTGACCCACTAGCGCCATTCCCCCTAACGCCACCCCGTCCTGGCAATCAACTTTTTTTTTTTATGCTAGCCATTCCTTAGCGCCATCGTCATTACTTAAATATGTAATGGCGTTGGTGTGAGTAAAAAAATTTTTTTACAAAAATGTGTGGCTGTCTAGGAATACGCGAAATTGTCATATATACCCAGTCATGTCACCCAGTCTCAAGCTGCGGGCACTAAATGGCAAAAGCAGGCAAATGCCAGTTACCTGCTTCCACTTGGAAACTATCACTAAGCTCCAATTTTATCCCATGGGAGAGGTAGGCCTTGCAGTAGTTAATAAAGAACTTATGAGTTTTTCACTACCACTAAAACATACATGCCCCCTTTTTTAAATGCACTGCATTTTGCCCTGTAGGCTGTCCAGGGCCAACCCTATGGGTGACTTACATCCATTAAAATGGAAACTTTGGGCCTGTCAAAAGGTTTTGTTTGGCAGGTCGAAATTGTAGTTTAAAACTGCACACACAGTCTGCAATGGCAGACCTGAGACAGGGTTAAAGTGCTACTAAGTGGGTAGCACAATCAGTCGTACAGGCCCCCTAGTAACATTTAATTTAAAAACTCTGGGCAATGTTAGTGCACTTTACTAGGGACATATAAATAAATTAAATATGTCAATTGTAGATAAGCCGTTATCATGTTTTAAGCATAGAGCACATGCACTTTAACACTGTTTAGCAGTGGTAAAGTGTCCAGAGTCCTAAAGCCAACAAAAATGGGGTCAGAAAAACAGGAGGAGGAAAGCAAAAAAGTTTGCGTTGACTCTACAGAAAGAGCCAGGTCCAACAATAATTAACATAATGACACGAAAACAAGAAAAATCCATTAAGGAGAATCAGCGCTATGAATTTTTAAAGATTTAAGTGAAAATAATACCTGAAGCACCAGTGATAGTCAATAGTTGCAGTAGACTGGATAGAGGCATGATTAGAGGCCAACCGAGATTGAGCACAGGTCATATACACCAAGTAAAATGGCCCAGTAGGCCTGGAAGTAAGGAAGGCCGAAAAACTTTCTAAACTCTAATCTAAAAAGAGACTTTGGGCCTGATTTAGGTCTTGGCGGAGGGGAATACTCAGTCACAAATGTGATGGAAATCCCATCCTCTCTACTTCGATCCCATTACATCCTATGGAGATCGCAATATGATGGACGGGAGATTCATTAGTGACAGTGTATTCCATCTGCCAAGATATAAATCAGACCGTTTGTTTTTTCAGAGTAAATATTTTTTCCCTGTGTAGGACAAACCTGAATTTCAATCGGACGCCAAGGAACTGTCAGGCGGATACTCCTCATGGTTAGTCTCCTTGTAGCTCTGGAACAAAAGGTTTAAAATATTCCCAAACTTCTTTTGGTGCCCAAACAATTGCAAGAGTACACTATGGCCCCTGGGACATCAGGGAGGAGCAATTAGAGACTCCGATGGTGCCAAGAAGAACAGCAAAGTCTAGTCGTGGCCAGCTTCTTTACAGGGGTGTCCTCTTCAGCTTTTTGTTTGTTCCTGGAGCTTCCCAGGGGACCAGCCTAATGATCCTTGGAGATATTTCTGTACTTCTGTTTCAAGTGGAAGGGTGTCCAATCTCTTCATGTCTCCTCAGATAAGGGATAGACAAAAAGTGACAAAACAAGAAAAGAAGTGTTCTGTCATCTTGTTCTCTCCCTCCCTTTCAAGTGTGTCCTAAGTGTTACATGTGGCTCAAAAGACCTGTTAAAATAGTGGTTTAATTATTTTTCTATCTTGTTCCTTTCCCGAGATACAGTATTAGTATTTTAATCTGTACTCTGGTTTTCTACATAGGACAGCTAGGCCAGTCTCTGTGAAAATAGCTTTTAGGGCCTTGTCACTGTACGGACATGGTAACATTAATCCTGCACATGTTCCACTTTTAAATACCATGCATTCAATCTTGTGTGATACAAGCCTTACAGGGGTGACAATAGTTTTTAAAAGGGAGGTTTTTCTGCACCATATACTATGGTTTTATATAAAAATTAAATAAGCCAATCATGGATTAACCAATTTCCACATGTTTTAGGAATCAGAGCACATACACAGGGTACTAACAACAATGGCCAGTCAGGATGTCCAGACAGAAGTACAGGGGAAGAGTAATTTTAGTGAGGAGGAGAATCAAATATTCATAGCAGAGGTGACAAAGTATAAACATCAAGGGGGTTATTCTAACTTTGGAGGAGTGTTAATCCGTCCCAAAAGTGACGGTAAAGTGACGGATATACCACCAGCCGTATTACGAGTTCCATAGGATATAATGGACTCGTAATACGGCTGGTGGTAAATCCGTCACTTTTCCGTCACTTTTAGGACGGATTAACACCTCCTCCAAAGTTAGAATAACCCCCCAAGTCTTTATTGCCTCCAAATTGCCATTAAGGAAGAAATAGGCAATATGGAAGACCATCATGGATTAAAAACAACAGTGTAGGGCAAGTCAAAAGGACAGTGACAGACTGCTAGAAGCACTAGCATGATTACAAGCGCAGGACCAAGGAGAAACTGGCCAGCAACCTGGGCAGCCATTTAGACAGGAGGAAGAGGACCTGAGGTTCCAGAGGAGCTGACGTCCTTGGAGGAGCAGGTGGCAGAAGTCATCCCAGTGGAGTTGGTGGTAGGAGTAGAAGAAACTGACAGTGCAGCCTATGGGGACCACCAAGACCTACAGGGTGAGTGTCAACAATGGACAACATAAACAAATATGTCATGCTCTGCAGTGCAGCATGCTTCGTTCCATCACTGCACTGTGCTGTGGGTAAAGGAAAGGGATGAAATGGCCACATGTCCAGTCATACATCTTAGAAATATAATTCAAAATTACCAGCCACATGATGCACAGCCCAGTCAAGTTCCATTATGTTTGTTCAGTCCATGTGTGATGTGCTACACCAGTCCTTTTTCACCTTTGTATAATGGGACATGTTGGGCAAAAAGAGTGACCAGGACTACAAGTCGGACAATACCAACCAAAAGATCTGGGGGCATCTTTATAACACAATCGCGCAGGGCATCACAGCAAATGACCTTGCTCTGCTACCCTGCGCCACAGGGAAAGGTAAAAAATGCGCAGTATTTACAAAATACAGTGCATTTCTGTCCCTTCCCCCTGCACTGGCGCTCAATTGGCTCCCTAGCGCTAACACATGCACCGTTGCACCATGGTGCAAGATTGTCTACGTTGCATGCAGGATTGTTTTTGGGCAGGAAGGGACACCTTCCTGCACAGAAACTGAGGTGAAAAAAACGAGGATAAATGAAAATACTCCTCTTCGTTATGCCTCCCCTGGGGAGGCAAACAGTTTTGATGCATTCCCAGGTTTACATGTCCTTGTAAATTTGGGAATGTGTCAAAATACACAGGTGTTGCATGTGAAAACCCACCACAATGCCCAGGGAACAATCCCTGATGCAGAGTAAGGTAAAGCAGCGACTTGCGCGGCCTTGCCATACTTCATATCTACAAGCCCATGAAAAGCCACGCAAAGTGGCTTTGCATGGTGTAAGAAGTTGGCTCTGTATATACTATCTCAAAGTGAGAGATAGTGTGCACAGAGTCCAAGGGTTCCCCTTAGAGATTGATAGTGGCAAAATTAGATAATTCTAATGCTCTATTTTGTAGTAGTGTGTTCGAGCACTAGACTTATCAGAGGGTAGTGTTAAGCATTTGTTGTACATACACAGGCAATAAACAAGGAACAGACACTCAAAGACTTAACTCCAGGCCAATAGTTTTTATAAAGAAAAATACATTTTCTTAATTTATTTTAGAACCACAAGATTCAAGATTTGAGGTAAGTACATAAAATGCAAGGTACTTCACACAGGTAAGTATAGAACTTTGATTTAAAACAGTAGTACACACAGTTTAGGTTAAAATGGCAATAAGCTATTTTAAAAGTGGGCACTGCACAAATCAACAGTTCCTGAGGGAGGTAAGTTTGGTTGGGTTTCTCAGGTAAGTAAAGCACTTACACAGTCAGTCTCCTGGGCATAGGCAGCCCACCGTTGGGGGTTCAAGACAACCCCAAAGTCACCGCACCAGCAACACAGGGCTGGTCAGGTGCAGAGGTCAAAGGAGGGCCCAAAACACATATGTGCCTATGAAGAACATGGGTGCTCTGGTTCCAGTCTGCTAGCAGGTAAGTACCTGCATCCTCGGGGAGCAGACCAGGGAGGTTTTGTAGAGCACTGGGGGGTGACACAACATGCACACAAAACACACCTTCAGCGGCACTCGGGCAGCTGGGTGCAGTGTGCAAAGTAGATATCAGGTTTGCTATTGAAAGCAATGGAGGGGCCAGGGGGTCATTTAGGCGATGTAGGCAGGGCACAGGGGGGCTTCTCGGGCAAGCCACCGACTGGGCTAGGAAGAGGGCCACCTGCTGGTCACTCCTGCACTGGTAGGTGGTTCCTCTCGGTCCTGGGACCTGCGGGTGCAGTGCTTGGTCCAGGCGTCGGGTTCCTTGTTACCAGGCAGTCGCGGTCAGGGGGAGCCTCTCGATCCTCTCTGCAGGCCTTGCTGTGGGAGTGCAGGAGGGTCGACTCAGGGTACCCACGTCGTCACCTGGGAGTCCTCTCTACGGTGTTGGTTCTGTGGAGATCGAGCCGGGGGCGTCGGGTGTAGAGTGTGAAGTCTCATGCTTCCGACGGGAAGAGAGAGTTCTTTGAAAGTTGCTTTATAGTTGCAAAGTTGTTGCAGTTTTTTAACAGTGCCGCTGTTCTCTGGAGTTTCTTCGTCTTTTGGGTTCAGGGCAGTCCTCTGAGACCTCAGAGGTCGCTGGTCCCTGTCAGATGTGTCGCTGTGCAGGTTATTTGAGCCTGGAGACAGGCCCGTAGAGCTGGGGCCAAGTCAGTCTTCGTCTCCGTCATCTCTGTGGGGCTTTCAGGTCAGCAGTCATTCTTCTTGTTCTAGGTTGCAGGAATCTGATTTCCTGGGTTCAGGGTCCCCCCTAAATACTGAATTTAGGGGTGGGGTTAGGTCTGGGGGCAGGAGCCAATGGCTACTATCCTGGAGGGTGGCTTCACCCTCTTTGTGCCTCCTCCCTGAGGGGAGGGGGGCACATCCCTATTCCTATTGGGGGAATCCTCCAAAACCAAGATGGAGGATTTCTAAAGGCAGGGATCACCTCAGCTCAGGGCACCTTAGGGGCTGTCCTGACTGGTAGGTGACTCCTCCTTTTTTTTTCTCATTATCTCACCTGGACTTGCAGCCAAAAGTGGGAGCTGTGTCCAGGGGGTGGGCATCTCCACTAGCTGGAGTGCCCTTGGGCATTGTAACATGAAGCCGGAGCCTTTGAGGCTCACTGCTAGGTGTTACATTTCCTGCAGGGGGAGGTGTTCAGCACCTCCACCCAGTGCAGGCTTTGTTTCTGGCCTCAGAGAGCACAAAGGCACTCACCCCAGGGAGTCAGAAACTCGTCTCAGTGGCAGGCTGGCACAGACCAGTCAGTCCTGCACTGAAGGATCAAGTAAAATTCAGGGGGTATTCCTAAGATGCCCTCTGTGTGCATTTTTTAATGAATCCAGCACTGGCATCAGTGTGGGTTTATTATTCTGAGAAGTTTGATACCAAACTTCCCAGTATTCAGTGTAGCCATTATGGAGCTGTGGAGTTCGTTTTGGCAAACTCCCAGACCATATACTTAATATTGCCATTCTGTAGTTACAATGTCTAAGAATGGACTTAGACACTGTAGGGGCATATTGCTCATGCAGCTATGCCCTCACCTGTGGTATAGTGCACCCTGCCTTAGGGCTGTAAGGCCTGCTAGAGGGGTGCCACAGGCAGTATTTTGTGTGCATGGCATCCTGAGGGGGATGTCATGTTAACTTTGCCTTTTTCTCCTCACCAACACACACAATCTGCAATGGCAGTGTGCATGTGTTAGGTGAGGGGTCCCTGCGGGTGGCACAACACATGCTGCAGCCCTTAAGGACCTTCCCTGATCACAGGGCCCTTGGTACCACTAGTACCTCTTACAAGGGATTTATCTGTGTGCCAGGGATGTGCCAACTGTGGAACAATGGTACATTTTTAAGTGAAGGGACACTGGTGCTGGAGCCTGGTTAGCAGGGTCCCAGCACACTTCTCAGTCAAGTCAGCATCAGTATCAGGCAAAAAGTGGGGGTAACTGCAACAGGGAGCCATTTCCCTACACATGGCCTTGTAGATATGGTTATGCACAGAGCATCAAAAAAGTGATGCACCAGTGGCACATGGGGCTTGTCAATATGCCACCTGGACTGAAACACCACAACCTGAAAGAACACTGTAACCCTGACCACCCTGACTTGGATAAAGCATACCCCCTCGCACCATGAGGCTAGTGTGTTTGTCTTGGGGCTATGCAACCAAATCTGAACTGCAAAGCAATGGAATGGAATGGGGTTGTCAGAGGATAAACTCACCTGAGAGGGGAGTCGGGTGTTTGGCATGTGAGGTACCCCCACATAGGAACATGTAAAGAGCCATGTCTATAGTCCCTAGCATGAAACTACATTGCACACAGCTGCCCTGCTGTGAGGGCTGTAAGCACACAGGTGTAGCCTGCTATGGTAGTCAACACCTTAACACTTGGTATGTACACCATCTTAGGGGGGGAATGCAATTGATGCATAAAGTAGGAACGTGTGTTTGCACATACAGTTGACGGTATGAGAGATTGGTGGGCCCCTGGTAGTGCTGTTCAACGTAGGTGTGGCTGAGTACACTGATCTGGGAGTGTGTTGAATGGGGGCACATTGCATAGCAAGGAGGTGAGCAGTGGCATGTGTACTGCAAGGTAGCCTTAGCAATACACATGCACTGCTGTGTCTGTGCATGTGTATTGATCAGGGCACACTTCTGTTGCAGCTGGGAAGGGATGACATAAAAGAGGACATAGGTGTACTACATTCTACATGTAATGTGGACCAGGGGGAAGATATAGCATGTGTCAATTGGGAGACGGAAGAACAAATCTTATACTAGACTACATATGTCAAAGCAGGAGGATGTCAAGCAGAGAATTTTGAAGTGACAGGATGAGCCATATGTAACAACTATGGGGGTCATTTTGAACTCGGCGGTCTTTTGTCAAGACCGCCGTGCTGAAGACCGGCAGTGGTGGCGGTTTTCCGCTCGGTGTATTATGACTGTTGGCAGCTCTCTGTCCTTTTTCCGACGGAGAGCCGCCAACAGCCATACTGGCGGTCGGCGGGGAAGTGGAGGTTGCTCCATCTCCACCGCCACGTCAACAGAACACCGGCCCCCGAATCACGTCCTGTGATTCGCCGTGGCGATATTCTGTTGACGGTGTGGTGTCGGCGGGGTAGCCCCCATGGATCCCGTCCCCTCCCGGAGGATCGACGGACCAGGTAGGTCGATTGTCCATTAGGGGAGGGGGGCGGGAGGTGTTGTGTGTTGTGTTCGTGCATCGGGGTGTGCATGTGTGTATGTAGAGGGGTTGTGTAAGTGCGTGTATGCTTGCGGGGGTGTTGTGTGTTTGGGAATGAGTGCGTCTATGTCTGTAGGTATGTCTGTATGGATGTGTGCGTGTATGTTTGAATGTGGGTGTGCGTGTCTGACTGTGTGTGTGGATGTTGGCATGTATGTCGGTGTGTGTGCGTGTATGTGTGTTGGTGGTGCCTGCGTGCGTGTCGTGTGTGAATGAGTGATGTGATGTTGGGGGTCGGGGTGGGGAGGGGGGTTCTGCCACCTTTGAGGGGTGGCAGGGGTGGTGGGGGGTGTAGGGGAGGGAGTCGGGTGGGGGTGGGGGTTGGGGGAGACCCCTATCAGTGCCACAGAAGGAATTCCCTGCCACTGATAGTGCTTACCGCCATGGATTTCATGGCGGTTCCAAACCGCATGAAATCCATGGCGGTCAGCCGGGTCCAAATACCGCCGGCGGTATAGTGACGACTGCCGGACTGGAGATGCAGGTCTCCAGCCCAGCGGTCGTCTCTGCCCTGGCGGGCGGAACGGAGAAGCGTCGGATGACCATGGCGGTAACCGCCATGGTCATAATTGCAAAAATTAGACCACCAGCCTGTTGGCCGCTTCTCCGCCATCCGCCAGGGTCGTAATGACCCCCTATGTGTCTGATTCTGTGATGATTGGAGGCTGAGAAGTATGGGTCTGGTTGTGAGGCAAACCAAGGTAGGTACATCACTGATTATCAAAACTACTAGCATGTGGGCTACAGCTTGCCACATAGCCCTCAAATACATGCAGCCATGTTGGGCTCTTGGAAATTATGAATATTATTGTAGGGTTTGGCATCACATGAGAGTCAATGTATGGTCAAGCTTCCATCTATCCCATCTGTGTGTGACAGTAAGTGGAATCCCTGATCCTAAATGAGGATTGCCAGAGGAGTCATGTACATGTACAAGTGAGTGGCGTTGTGTCAAACAATGTACAATACTCTGCAGATAATCAGCACTGGCAATGATGCAATGGGGTGAGCATGAGTGCTAGCCATCTACCTAGTTTGACTGGGCCTATTCCCCCAGGTACTGGCATTGTAGGTACATGAAATGACAGTTCCACACAAATAAAATTATAACCTTAATCATACTGAGACTAATTTGGAACCATGATGTGATGTACACATGGAATGGAACACATGGTCTACCTAGGGACTCCCTGGTGTTTGTTAAGCAGCATGCAAAAGGGTATATTCTATGGTCAATAACCTATGTAAAATTAGTAATGTCCAGCAAGTACAGGTATTGTGCCTCAGAGTTGGTTAACTCATTTGGCAAATACACAAGGCAACACACATTGCTGCATTGACTGACTCTGTGCCAGGTAGTTCAAACATAGATGAATGGTGGCTAGCGACCTCCCATTAAACACACATTTTAGACACTTCTCCAAAATTGACCCATGGAAATACAAGGAATCCTAAAACATAGCTCATGTCATGAATTTCCAGCAATACCATGGAGACCTTTACAAATTCTAGTGTCTTTCCACATATGTCAGCAAGGATTCTTTCCTTGATGCACATTACCTAACACCATATTCATGTAATGAGTGTGTGCATGCATGATAAAGATCCCATATCTTGAAGTACCTAGTGCTGTATCTTGCAGGTAATCTCCAACTATGATTGAAGGGTGACAGGTTTGGTGTGAGCCAGTAGGGATAACGCCACAAGTAGGTGAACTGTGTAATGGATGTTATGCTGCCAACACAGTGCAGACTTGCATGAAATCCTTTCCACATTGCATCTTGTTTTTAAAAACTCACTACAATGGTATGGGCATGTGTCTAAAATGGGACACTGAGTGTATGAGACCATGAGTCAGGCATTTAACTTAATTTCCATGTGTATACTGGTGACATGTGCCACATGTACCCATAGCTATTCTGTCTGCACTGAGGTAGGAATCCTCGCATCCTGTCAGGACCTGCCAGGCAAAATGGCCATACCTTGCCATTTGGACGACTACACCAGCAATGTGCATCAGGCAGGCAGACTGACGATGAACCATCCAAAACCATGGTCAAATAGAGTTTGGAAAATGCTCCTCTATCCCCTCATCTCACATGTCTATGATATGCAGTACTCTGAGGGATGCTCAGGATACCCATGAGACTGGATTAGAGTTGCCATACATCATGATAAATGTGGCCTACGTGGTAAAACAAAGTAAATTACTGTGAAAGTGGTAAAACAAAGTAAATGACTACTATGGCCACTGTGATTGGAGGAGGTGTTACTACAGCACAAATGTGACGGATATCCTGTCTGCCGTATTGCAAGTTCCATAGGCTATAATGGAATTGTAATACTGCAGGCAGAGTATCTGTCACATATGTGATGGAGTATCCCCCTTCAACAAACTCTAAGTCAGGCCCTAAGTTTAACTTTGCTCCCTCACAACTGCATATACAGCACCTATACTAGGAAGGAATGTTGTTTCGTGATGCCTAGAATGATCACTTGGTCACACAAGTATATCTGATTCAGGAATTTGGCTACACGGCTAGCTACTGGTACATGTGTGGATCCCAAAAACATTTTGGTTTTTGAATAGCATGAATGTCTGATCATGTCTTTAATCTTTCACACTGTACCAATTGTGGTAGCGATAAAAAACGTCTTCTGCATGTATGGGCATAGTATGAGGTAAACTCACAATGGTAGGACTATTACAGTTGAAAAGATGTTCACTGTGCATAGTATCCCATAAACATGTAATGTTGACTATTGGTAATATTGATTGGGATATGTGCTGCACCACAATCCAAACCTGTTTCATGCTCAAATTTGGACTTTGGCAAACATACTTTGTCTTGAGAATCTCAGCCTATCTCATGCAACTTTTCTGTCACATATTTTTGGGAAGTATTTGTTAGTTTCTGTCCATGGTATGGGTGCTAGAGCTTTGAACGTATAACCATCTGTAGGTATTGGGGCTGATGATGGTACATGTGCCATAAGCATCCAAACCATAACTGGCCAAACATTACTGCAGCAGATAAATGAGCCATCAGTCATGTGGGCCTGCATACATTGCCAGTACATGCAAATTGACATTTGTCCCTATTCATTGCACATGCCACTTTGTGCTACTTCATTCATGATTTGACATGTAAGGAAAATTGTTTACAGATGAATGATAATAGCCCTTGCACATCTCATTTTTAATAATATCATAGCTCACACTCAATCCTTACAGAGATGACAAACAAATTCAGGTGACACTCACTAGTAGCATCAGGATTCCTGAAGGACTTCACCTCGGCACAGTATGGTGCAGGTCCACCTGCAAGACAAAAACACAGTACATTGCTCTGTGAATATTGAACATGTACACTGTGTACATATGAAGCACAATACATTGACTTCACAAATGTCTGGTATTGTCTGCATGTTAGACATGTAGCATATGGCAAAATTGACATGGCTTAGTTATGAACAGATGATTGCAATGTTGCAGTGTTTAAGGATATTATCAAGCAAATCATGTCTCTAGTGCACAGAGTGCAGACTATGTGCAAAACCATCCCTCCTTGCTACGTGGTGCAAGGATGCAAGGCTTTGATGGCTATATGAGCAGTCAAATTTGACAGACCACACTCTGCAAGATGTGTGTTTTGCTGGGGTGTGCTCAACTGTATACCTGTTCTGAACAATGCAACACAATCAGACAGTCAGCTTCTTCCATGGTACAGGTGCAGAGTACATACACATTTACCACTCATGCCCTCTACAGGCTCATTTCTGAATTTTGAGCATGTATCCAAATACATGTATGTGAATTTCTTTGGTGTGAACCAAATACCCTGTCCAGCCTGTGGCATGATGAAATAGGAGTGTGCCCCCCTGAAACATACACAGCGGGTAGCCTCCACAGTCTAGATTCAACCATGAGCTCGCAAGCCAGGGGACAACATTCCCTGCACAAGGCCTGAGGGACTCACTCGCCCTCTGGACCTCCCATTGTCTGTCGGGGCTATTGTTATGCCACTGTGAACAGGCCGTGGGGCATGGTTTTTGCATTTCACAGAGTTAGCCTGTATTATGGATACTACCCCTCAAAATAGCTGACCCTTCCAGTCGACAAAGCAATACCAGAATTTTGCAAAAGACACATGTTAGAAATGGGGTTTTTGGTTGGCAGTCAGGTTACCCTCTGTCCAAGCAAGAACCCTCACTCTAGTCAGGGTAAGTCACACACAATCCAAATTATCCTGTGCCCACCCTCTGGTAGCTTGGCACGAGCAGTCCGGCTTAACTTATAAGGCAATGTGTAAAGTATTTGTGCAATAAATCATACAATAACACAATATAGCACCACAAAAATACACTACACAGTGTTTAGAAAAATATAGAATATTTACCTGTATATTTGTAGATCAACACAATAAAAGATTCAATAAGAATTTGTAGAAATATCACTGAAAGGTGAGATAAAGGCCCTCATTCTGACCCTGGCGGTCGGCGGAGAGACGGCGGTCGGACCGCGAACAGACCGGCGGTATTAAAAATGGCATTCTGACCGCGGCGGTCCCCGCCGCGACCGACCGCTACTTCTCCACTCCGACCGCCACGGCGGTCATGACCGCGGGGCTGGAGTTTGCGCACTCCGGCCCGGCGGTCGTCCGAAGACCGCCAAGGGTATTATGACCCTGCCTACCGCCGCGGTTTCTTGCGGGCGGGAACCGCCGTGCGAACCATGGCGGTAAGCACTATCGGGGCCAGGGAATTCCTTCCCTGGCACTGATAGGGGTCTCCCCCACCCCCCACTACCCACCCGAGTCCTCCCCCCACACCCTCCACCCCCCTGCCACCCCCCAGAGGTGGTACGAACCCCCTCCCCACCCCCACCCCGACATGCACATACATGTACCCCGACATGCACACACCCCCAACATGCACATATACACACCCCCTACACACACATACACAACGGGGACACATACCCGCACACATACATGCCGACATGCGCACCTGCCGAACAGCACACATTACCCATAGACACAGCAGCACCCCCCGCCCACATACACGCACTCACACACTCCCTCTACACACTCACACGCACACCCCCATGCACGCCCACATCACACAACACCCCCCCACCCCCTCCCCTCACGGACGATCAACTTACCTTGTGCGTTGGTCCTCCGGGAGGCGACGGGAGCCATAGGGACGTGACCGCCAACAGAAGACCGCCAACAGAAGACCGCCACACAGAAATGTGGGTCGTAATTCTGTGGGCGGTGTTCTGCTGGCGTGGCGGTGGAGGTTGACCAGTCTCCACTTTCCCGCCGACCGCCAGTGTGGCTGCTGGCGGTTTTCCGGCGGAACGCTCCCAGCGGTCAGAATGCGCACAGCGGCACACCGCCGCGGTCGGCGGTCTTCACCGCGGCGGTAACTCAGCGGTCTTGCGAAAAGACCGCCAAGGTCAGAATGAGGGCCAAAGTGTCTTAAGTCTTTAAAAAGCAAACAAAGTCTCTTTCAAGCACAAAGTACCTGGTTTGGAGTGGAAAATCTCTGCAGAGGGCGGCAGAGGAGGGGATGCGTGGAAAAATGGTGTGTGCGTCAGTTTCGCCCGTTCACACACAGACTTGCGTTGTTATTTTTCACGCAGGGAGACGTGTGTCGTTCTGCGGGAAGAAAAATGGTGTGTGTGTCGGTTTCGCCCCTTCACACATGGACTTGCGTCGTTATTTTTTACTCGGGGAAGACGTGCGTGGTTTTCCGGCACGCGGGCCGACTCCTTCTGTGGGTCGCGGGATTACCAGATGTCCCAGGGTCTGTGCGTGGAATCTTCGACTTGTTAACCGGCTGCGTGGGGGCTGTGCGTGGAATTTTCTTCCTCACAGCAGGCGTCGCGTCGATTTCCTCTCTGGAAGTCGGGCGGTGTTGTCCAAGCGAGGCCGTGCGTCGAAGTTTTGGTCGCACCATAGGCGTCGCGTCGAGCGGCGTCTTTCCGGATTGGCATGCAGTGAATTTCTCACCACGGAACAAGCTGTGCGTCTAATTTTTCAGCACACACGGCGTCCAGTTGAAAGAAAGAAGTCTTTTTGGTCCTGAGACTTCAGGAAACAGGAGGCAAGCTCTATCCAAGCCCTTGGAGAGCACTTTTACAGCCAGACAAGAGTTTAGCAAGGCAGCAGGTCAACAGCAAGGCAGAAGTCCTTTGTAGAAAGCAGACAGGTGAGACCTTTAAGCAGCCAGGCAGTTTTTCTTGGCAGGATGTAGATTCTGGTTCAGGTTTCTTCTCCAGCAAGTGTCTGATGAGGTAGGGCAGAGGCCCTGTTTTATACCCAAATGTGCCTTTGAAGTGGGGGAGACTTCAAAGAGTGGCTAAGAAGTGCACCAGGTCCCCTTTCAGTCCAATCCTGTCTTTCAGGGACCCAGTAGGGGGCGTGGCAGTCCTTTGTGTGAGAGCAGGCCCTCCACACTCCCAGCCCAGGAAGATCCATTCAAAATGCAGATGTATGCAAGTGAGGCTGAGTACCCTGTGTTTGGGGTGTGTCTGAGTGAATGCACAAGGAGCTGTCAACTAAACCTAGCCAGACGTGGATTGAAGGGCACAGAAAGATTTAAGTGCAGAGAAATGCTCACTTTCTAAAAGTGGCATTTCTAAAATAGTAATATTAAATCCAACTTCACCAGTCAGCAGGATTTGGTATTACCATTCTGGCCATACTAAATATGACCTTCCTACTCCCTTCAGATCAGCAGCTACCACTTCCACAATGTATGAAGGCAGCCCCAATGTTAGCCTATGAAGGGAGCAGGCCTCACAGTAGTGTAAAAACGAATTTAGGAGTTTTACACTACCAGGACATGTAAACTACACAGGTACATGCCCTGCCTTTTACCCACACAGCACCCTGCTCTAGGGGTTACCTAGGGCACACATTAGAGGTGACTTATGTGTAGAAAAAGGGGAGCTTTAGGCTTGGCAAGTACTTTTAAATGGCAAGTCGAAGTGGCAGTGAAACTGCACACACAGGCCTTGCAATGGCAGGCCTGGGACAAGGTAAGGGGGCCACTTGAGTGGGTGGCACAACTAGTGCTGCAGGCCCACTAGTAGCATTTAATCTACAGGCCCTAGGCACATACAGTGCACATTACTAGGGACTTATAAGTATATTAAATAGTCCAATTGGGTATGATCCAAAGTTACCATGTTTAAAGGGAGAGAGCATATGCACTTTAGCACTGGTTAGCAGTGGTAAAGTGTGCAGAATCTAAAAGCCAGCAAAAACAGAGTCCAAAAAGTGAAGGGAGGTAGGCAAAAAGTTATGGGTGACCACCCTAAGGCATGTCAGGTCTAACAACACACAGCTACAAGTTTATGGAACATATGTACTTACAACTGGGGTAACCAACTTCCATTCTGAGATGATGAAGCAGATCAGCACCACAGCTAACCACATCTGCCCATCTGTGCTTCTATTGGTGGACAGTGCGCTCTACTCCGAAAACCTGGCTCATATGCCAGCGGTCTTTCTCCCACCACTCCTTGTGATCTTTGGTAGGGTACCACTGACTGGCCCCACTTCCAGTAGCTATCATATTGGGGATGTAATGGGCCAGCATCCAAAGCAGGCCCCCAGACACTCTCTCGCACAGGTTCTTGGCTCTGCCCTTCCCCGACATTTCTCTACCAACACTCCTCACCCTTAATAGTAGCTAAACAAAAACTAATCCTTACCCCCTACCCCTAAAACTACAAAACTCCTAAATAGACTTACATCTAAAAATACATTAAAAAAAACAATACAAGTGACAAATACAATACACAAGTAACAACTTTTACACACAACAGGGACAGCACAGACCCTGACATGACCGAATTTCACAAACCAGAACAAGAGCAAACACCAAACACCCCCAACAGCCATCAGAGACAAAAAGTCTGTAAGTAAAAGTGAAAGTAACTTCACACTCCCTAGTTTACAGCATGGCAGAGCCATTGCGTCCTTTTCTGGGTATATCATACCCATTTTCTACAAATGCATAGTTTTTTTCTGACACATCGGTAGAGAAATAGCCAATGCGTGATTAACGCACAATGCATTGTTTTTGATGGATTGGTGATGATGTGGTTTCTGTCCAACACTCCGGGTGCAATGTGTCACGCTAATGGCCAATGCATGTGTTTTGATTGACACAACTAGCCTATTGTGTGTGGTACAGTGTAGTGAATTGTGCAGTGCAGGTAAACACTCCCAGGGCTCAATTTTCTTGCTCGTCTTTTCTTACCTGACATGCTCAAAGGCGTGGGATGTGTTGCATGTCTGTATTAAAAGTGAGCATCGGTGTGATTCTGTTCATGGGGTTGAAATTTCGATTGAGAATAAATACATGCGAAAAACACATACATATTGCGAATTGTAGAGATCTTTACATAATTTATGTGTATTAAAGTTTGTAGTATGCTTGGGTGAAAGTAGGTAGTTGTGTAGAAGGCATTTTTTATTTCTATATTGCAGTCCTATTCGAATTAAATACACATTGTTATGCCTGACTATGCACAAAGTAAAAAATCATACTGTCTGCATTCCTGCATGATGTCTTTTGGATGCAATACATGCTCAGGGAACGATATACACTGGCTGCTTCAGCCTGTCTACAATGTATGTGTTATCCAGCTCACAAATTGACTGAACTTTATAGAAATGAAAGGTTTGGGGTTAGGCCAATATCACACCTGTTATTGTGGCGCAGACATCATTTACCAGACTACAATACCCAACGACCACCATATAATATTGTGGTACAGACACATCTGCTGCCTGGGCTTGGTGTCTGGCACAATAATTGTGGCATATGCACAATGTACTTGCTGAAAAGTGTTTGCTAAAACTGTTTGCCTATAATTTGATTATCACAAGGCAAGCTTGAGTGGGCCAAACAAGTGATGAATCCCAAGTAGCAATATGTTTCAAATGTTTTACAGCTATTCACACCAGATGGTCATATGTGCATTTACTGACAGATAACACCACTCAAACCTGGAATGTGTCAGTGCATGCTACCTTGACAGGAGTGATATTCCATGTAGTTATACTTTGACATCTTAATTTTTTTATTTTTCTGTTTCCTGTTTTCAGCAGCACACATAGGTTGAGCACTAGGACTCACTTCATTGTTTGCTTAACAGTAAGACACACCAATATGGTCACATCCATTCCTGCATGTAATAGTTGCATCCTTGCTTAATGGGGCAAGTGTGCCTGCATTGGCACAGCTCAAAATTCAACATTTATGTGTATTAGTAAGAAACTGCACTTATTTTGAAATGTGCTTGAAAACATTGATGTAGTATAGGGAGACTATCTTGGATGTACTGTGTGCCCATGCACGTTATATTCCTCTTTGTTTAAACTCACAGGACAACATGGGAGCTATACTATGAATGATTTAGGTAAGCCAGAAACATACATCATGCAGTGCATGACACACACTTATCCATTAAACTCTATTTGGTATCACACTTACTTGGACTGTGGCAGAGGTTTTCTGCACACACTTTAAAAGCATACACAATCTCTGCACGTGTAGACAGTTAAAAGTTGCTATATTTTGCTTTTGAATGTCTTGGCCAGGTCTACATGTGCTACAAATGGTGTTGTCACAACACACATATATCATGAAACATGATGTTAATCTGAGGTGATTGTGTCACACAGCAACATACCTTGAGAATATGTGAGTTAGCCATCTTTCACCCCTACAGTAAGACATGTTGTCCATTGTATTTCTGACGTTCAATCAACAAGATGATGCCATGCACACATGATCTGCAGCTTACTCCTGTCAACATTAGTGGCACTACATAGACTCAGAAGGCAAGACTTTGTCTGTTTCTCCTGGTCCAAGGAGACAGCTTTCCCTGACAAAGGTATGTGTAATGGGACACATTCGACTTTCTTTTCACTTTTGTGTTGATACAAAATGTGTGAACCACATTACTATGCACTTGTACACTCAGGTCAGAGGTACCAAACTCTTGCAAAGCAAAGTGCATGACAAAATACATCCATATAACTTGCAATTATGTGTTGACATGGTTTATCACAGAACAAATTATTAATGAGAACAAATGTTGCACACTATGGCCTCATTATGAGTTTGGCAGAGGGGATTACCCGTCCGCCATATCACAAGTTCTGTAGGATATAATGGAACTTGCAATTCGGTGGGTGGGATATCTGTCACATTGTGACGGAGTAGTCTCCTCTGCCAAACTCATAATGAGGCCGTATATGTGCCTTGCCTATTGCCAACAACTGTGTTTGGAATGTCTGCAGCATCATCCTCCTGGTCTTCCTCCATTGTGTCCTGCTCTTCCTGGTCCCCGTCCCATGGGACATTTGTCCTGACACAAATAATGTGGAGGATGGTGCAGACAAGTATTATTTTTCAGACAAGAGGGGGGGAGTAGAGCAATCTGCCACCTGACACATCTAAAATCCTAAAGCGGGAAGGTCCGTTCCACAATGTTGTATTTCTTGATAAGTGCATTGTTGTAATTTCTCTCCGGCTCAGTCTGGAGATGCGGTATTGGGGTCATGACCCATGGCTGGAGCCAATATCCTTAGTCAGCTGGAAGTAAAAGAGAAATGACAACTGTAAATGCTGTTGAACTCTGTTAAAGCTCCATTCCTGTCCATGTGTGTTATGTGTACTCAAATAAACATACACAGTTCTTACAGTATCTCACAATATGTGTTAATTATACAGTTGGCCAGGGGTTTACACATATTGCTTCAATTTCTCTGTGTAATAGCAAGTGATGGGCCGGGCCTGATACATTATATAGCTCTACATCCTGACTTTCATGGTAATCTGTTATTTTTCTGTGCTGGCTATTTGGATATGTTCCTGACCACTTTATGTTATGTGCACTCACAACATGTGTGAAGTGACAGGTTGAAGAACCACTATTTGGCTTGTTGATCCACCCCATATAGGTAGTCACTGTAGGAAAGTACCATCTTGCCTGGCATGTTACCCCCATTTGTCACTGTATATATATTGTTTTAGTTGTATGTGTCACTGGGACCCTGATAGTCAGGGCCCCAGTGCTCATAAGTGTGCCTGAATGTGTTACCTGTGTTATGACTAACTGTCTCACTGAGGCTCTGCTAATCAGAACCTCAGTGGTTATGCTCTCTCATTTCTTTCAAATTGTCACTAACAGGCTAGTGACCAATTTTACCAATTTACATTGGCTTACTGGAACACCCTTATAATTCCCTAGTATATGGTACTAAGGTACCCAGGGTATTGGGGTTCCAGGAGATCCCTATGGGCTGCAGCATTTCTTTTGCCACCCATAGGGAGCTCTGCCAATTCTTACACAGGCCTGCCACTGCAGCCTGTGTGAAATAACGTCCACATTATTTCACAGCCATTTTACACTGCACTTAAGTAGCTTATAAGTCACCTATATGTCTAACCTTTACCTGGTAAAGGTTGGGTGCTAAGTTACTTAGTGTGTGGGCACCCTGGCACTAGCCAAGGTGCCCCCACATTGTTCAGGGCCAATTCCCCGGACTTTGTGAGTGCGGGGACACCATTACACGCGTGCACTACATATAGGTCACTACCTATATGTAGCTTCACAATGGTAACTCTGAATATGGCCATGTAACATGTCTATGATCATGGAATTGCCCCCTCTATACCATCCTGGCATAGTTGGCACAATCCCATGATCCCAGTGGTCTGTAGCACAGACCCTGGTACTGCCAAACTGCCTTTCCCGGGGTTTCACTGCAGTTGCTGCTGCTGCCAACCCCTCAGACAGGCATCTGCCCTCCTGGGGTCCAACCAGGCCTGGCCCAGGATGGCAGAACAAAGGACTTCCTCTGAGAGAGGGTGTTACACCCTCTCCCTTTGGAAAATGGTGTGAAGGCAGGGGAGGAGTAGCCTCCCCCAGCCTCTGGAAATGCTTTAATGGGCACACATGGTGCCCATTTCTGCATAAGCCAGTCTACACCGGTTCAGGGACCCCTTAGCCCTGCTCTGGCGCGAAACTGGACAAAGGAAAGGGGAGTGACCACTCCCCTGACCTGCACCTCCCCTGGGAGGTGTCCAGAGCTCCTCCAGTGTGCTCCAGACCTCTGCCATCTTGGAAACAGAGGTGCTGCTGGCACACTGGACTGCTCTGAGTGGCCAGTGCCATCAGGTGACGTCAGAGACTCCTGCTGATAGGCTCCTTCAGGTGTTGCTAGCCTATGCTCTCTCCCAGGTAGCCAAACCCTCTTTTCTGGCTATTTAGGGTCTCTGTCTCATGGGATTCCTTAGATAACGAATGCAAGAGCTCATCTGAGTTCCTCTGCATCTCTCTCTTCACCTTCTGCCAAGGAATCGACTGCTGACCGCGCTGGAAGCCTGCAAAACTGCAACATAGTAGCAAAGACGACTACTGCAACTCTGTAACGCTGATCCTGCCGCCTTCTCGACTGTTTTCCTGGTGGTGCATGCTGTGGGGGTAGTCTGCCTCCTCTCTGCACTAGAAGCTCTGAAGAAATCTCCCGTGGGTCGACGGAATCGTCCCCCTGCAACCGCAGGCACCAAAGAACTGCATCACCTGTACCTTGGGTCTCCTCTCAGCACGACGAGCGAGGTCCCTTGAATCCAGCAACTCTGTCCAAGTGACTCCCACAGTCCAGTGACTCTTCAGTCCAAGTTTGGTGGAGGTAAGTCCTTGCCTCCCCACGCCAGACTGCATTGCTGGGAACCGTGACTTTTGCAGCTACTCCGGCCTCCGTGCACTTCCGGCGAAATCCTTTGTGCACAGTCCAGCCTGGGTCCATGGCACTCTAACCTGCATTGCACGATCTTCTAAGTTGTTCTCCGGCGACGTGGGACTCCTTTGTGCGACTTTGGGTGAGCACCGTTTCATGCATCCTTGTAGTGCCTGTTTCTGGCACTTCTGCGGGTGCTGTCTGCTGCTGAGAGGGCTCCTTGTCTTGCTTGACGCCCCCTCTGTCCCCTGACACAATTGGCGACATCCTGGTCCCACCTGGGCCACAACAGCATCCAAAAACACTAACCGCATGATTTGCAGCTAGCAAGGTTTGTTGGTGGTCTTTCGGCGGAAAAATACTTCTGCACGACTCTCCACGGCATGGGGGATCAGTCCTCCAAAGGGGAAGTCTCTAGCCCTTGTTGTTCTTGCAGAAACCTACGCTTCTACTGTCCAGTAGCAGCATATTTGCACCCACAGCTGGCATTTCCTGGGCATCTGCCCATCTCCGACTTGCTTGTGACTTTTGGACTTGGTCCCCTTGTTCCAAAGGTACCCTCGACTGGAAATCCATCGTTGTTGCATTGTTGGTTTGTGTCTTTCCTGCAGAATTCCCCTATCACGACTTCTATGTCCTTTGGGGAACTTTAGTGCACTTTGCACTCACTTTTCAGGGTCTTGGGGTGGGCTATTTTTCTAACCCTTACTATTTTCTAATAGTCCCAGCGACCCTCTACAAGGTCACATAGGTTTGGGGTCCATTCGTGGTTCGCATTCCACTTTTGGAGTATATGGTTTGTGTTGCCCCTATCCCTATGTGTCTCCATTGCATCCTATTGTAACTATACATTGTTTGCACTGTTTTCTAATACTATTACTGCATATTTTGGTATTGTGTACATATATCTTGTGTATATTTGCTATCCTCATACTGAGGGTACTCACTGAGATACTTTTGGCATATTGTCATAAAAATAAAGTACCTTTATTTTTAGTATATCTGTGTATTGCGTTTTCTTATGATATTGTGCATATGACACTAAGTGGTACTGTAGGAGCTTCACTCGTCTCCTAGTTCAGCCTAAGCTGCTCTGCTAAGCTACCATTATCTATCAGCCTATGCTGCTAGACACCCTATACACTAATAAGGGATAACTGGGCCTGGTGCAAGGTGCAAGTACCCCTAGGTACTCACTACAAGCCAGTCCAGCCTCCTACAGTCACATTGCCAGCATGTATAACATTTATACATTCAGAGGTCCATGGTAAACCACAGATGTCGCTGTTGGCCTACATGAGTTTGGCCCAGCTGTTTCATTGTGGACTTACTTGTCTATTTGATTTCTGAGCATACAGGGGGTGCAGTACACACATGTTATATGGATTGATATGTGATCATTGTCAGGCTTGAACTATTGTTTTTGTCAGAGGAGTTGTAGTGGTGCATTTGGATTAGCACTTATGTATTGCAATGTAGGCTATCTTCATGTAGGACACAGTGATGTTTTTACAAGCGGCTTGGTACAACAAAAGTAGGCACAATACAATTATTTTTTACATATATGTCTATGTGTGTAATTTGGAGTGCTGTGTGTTTCTATTGCTTTGTTAGTTCAACAGTGCGGTGGCAACTGAACATTGAGATTAGTATCCTGAGTACTCTGTGTTGGCTTGTCAAAGTTAGCCATTAACATATGTTGATGGCTTATGCATGACATGTTGGCCAGCATTGTGTTAGACTTCGTGAGTTTCACTATGCTGTATTCATGTGCTTTTCATTTGTAAATAGAACAGGTGAACCATACCATTGGTTACATCCTTCAATGTGGCCTACTGCCTATGTGTATGTTTGTACGTAGACTGTCATTACTGCCAAGACACATGTGTGTTTTGTGCTGTTGGTGTCACGTCGCCTTCCACAATTGACATTTACACTTGTCTAGGCCCTACACTGATTTAGCATGCTAAACATGGGCTTTAACCATACTTCTTCCTGTGTTGCTCCTACTACTTTGGTCAACATACAAGTATACTTGCAGGTGTAACACACTTTCTGATTTCCACAGTACTTTTTTGCACACCACTGAGCTTGTTGACCTGTGACTGGTACTAAGAGTTGTTACGCCATTGAGAGTACACTCATCTCAGACGTTTGTCTCGTGTTGACTTTGTACTCATATTTGGCTTGTCTGTAATGTCACATGATTTAATACATGATTCATTACCCAGTGCAGTGGATCTGGTTCCATCTGGTTCCATCCATCCACAAAGAGTGAAATGACACATTGATGCACACTGACAATCAACTACTATTGCTATTGACAGATTAGTGAGGGCACATCAGTGTGGCACATCATCATCTACACACTGCAGTGCATTCATCTCAATGTGTGCACAGGACACAGAAGCCTAAATATTTGGGTACTTGGCACTGTGCAGTGCTGCACATCATCTGTCTGCTCAGCATTGTGGCTCAGAAAAAGGGCATTTGTACACAGTCATACATGACATCTTTGTGCTCTACCCTACACTGGCACAACGGGGGCATCTTTATGAGTGGCTTGCCCCACCATGGCATCACTTCAGGGGCTTTGGCAGCCCAAGCCACTCAAACATATCTGTGATGCCATGCAAAGCCTCTTTGTATGGTTTTGCATGGGCTCACAAATATGGCGGCATATTTACATCTGATTGACGTAGGGTAGCATGCTTAGGTGAACATAAGTAAGTGTTTTTGCTATTATGCCTATGTCAATGTGAAATGGCAGGAATGCACAGTATTTATGTAAAACATTGCATTCCTGTTCTTTCACTCAGCGCCAGGACACAATTAATTCCCTAGCCACAAAGCTGGCACCCTTGCACCATGGTGCAAAGCTGTCTGCATTGCATGCAGAACTTTTTTTTGGGTGACATGGGGTAACATTCCTGCACATGATGTGCCCTCATAGCCGTGATCATCTGTGTATGTTTGCCTCCCTCCCTTGTACACGGGGATGGTACACTGCATTTGTGGAGCCCCCTCCCTTGTACACGGGGATGGTACACTGCATTTTGGTCAGCATTGCACTACTCTGTACCTTTACGCCATTCAAAGGCACTGAAAGTGGTTTTGCGTGTCTTAACCTGACTGAGTTGTAGGCTTACATTACTCGTGTACCATGATGCATGAGGCACACCCTTCAGACATATTTTCCTATGCTCGTCAGCAGACACAGAGATGGCTATTGTAATACATTTGTTACTATTAGTTGATATGTAATGTACTTCAGTTTTACTTACCAACCATTAGGCCATTCCCATATTTCCCATTCTAGAACTGCTCATTTGTGATGGAGTGCCGGAAGATGTAAGCATCACACGTGCTCCCTGGATATCTTGCCAGCACATTAGTGAAGATTCGCCTATGGCCCAAGTTGGACTGCACGTTTATTGAGTATATGTGCTTACGGTTTCTGTACAGATGTGATGTTGCAGCAGGGGGAACCAGTTGCACGTGTGTAGTACATTGCACCCAAGAAATGGAAAAGCAGCCATGGCATGAAAGCCTTGCTTAGTGTTCAGCTTTTGTTGCTGTGTCTTGGAGGAGGTACTGGGGTGTGAGGCTGATAATTGCATCCAGGAAAGAGGGTGGGAATGTGGAGAATGACGGCTCTGATATTCCTGCTACTCTGGCTGCTGTGGTCTGGAATGAACCAGATTCTAGCATGCCATCAGCTTTACTTGTGAAGGGATGATGGTGGACCTCTGCGATGTTGGCTGCAGCTGTGGTGCAATCTGGTTCAGTAGCCGTATTATGGACTCCCTCCAGAGTCTATAATAGGTGATGACCTCCTCCTTCTTGAGGTCAATGAGGGTAATCCGATGGCAGTAGACAAGCTCTCTCCTCCTGCGCTGACTACGTGGTGAGTGGTCTCCTCTCTACTCCAAGCTAAAGAATGAGCACCTGCATGGCGTAGTTGAGCTTGCCAATGTGCTTTCTCTGTGTTCTGTATATGTACCAGAGCCAATGCGTCATTTCTTTCTCATGGGTTGCTGATGCGCAGTAATGTTGATGAATTTCATATTCTGCGCGCCGTTTGCCGATAATGCGTCCCTTTGGCCAAAACTTGTAAATATCACTGCATCAGTTTTAAGATATTAATAATGAAGGAAAGCCTACCTTGCATATTTTAAGTTGTGTGATCTGCAGCCGGTTCTGGCGCAGTAATTTTCCAATAGATGCATTGGCCTAAACGCGTAACATTGTAAATATGGTGTAGTTATTGCACCGCCAGAGTGCCAGAAATAATGAGGCAACAGGGGCACAAGCTGCTTGTAAATATAGGCCTTTGTTTTCAAGTGTAGCTGGGGCTCCAGTACAAACCTGTTCTCCACACAAAGGCTCAAGAGAGGAGACTGGACAGTGTGGATGTGTGGGTGCTATAGCCTTGCTTTGGCATGCACCAAGAAATTAGGCTATCCGTAATAGGAACCCATACCTGCAAGATTTAACACAGCAGGCAGACTTGAGGTAGCCTTTAATGGCAGTTGGTTTGAGTTGAGCTTAATCATCATGGGTCTGCTTGTGATCTTCCACCCCACTTCCCTATTTGTGATCAAGTGACAATACCCATTCTGTTTGCCTTGAAATTGTGTATCACCAATTACATTCTTCTACAGAAAGCACATCTTCAGTGCTCTTGCTCTTAGCAATAAGCAGACGCTGGGTGAGTGCACTAGCAGGAAGTGCTTTAAGTGGCATTGCAAGTTGAGTTGGCTTTAAAAGAAACATGGGTGAAGAATCATAACTATTGATCTTTTCCAAGCAACATATAATTAAGGATATGGCTTAAATTATGTGAACTAAAATTCTGTGCTTCACCCATCCTGTCCAGTATTTGGGAGGGCTCTCTGTGAGTATTCTGCCATTGCACCCAGACATGCAACACAACAATGGACCTAGCCTATAACAATGCAGACCTACTGGCTTTGTCAATGCTTGTTATCAGTATCAAAATAAATAATAACAGCAATGATTTTGTTTTGAATAATTATGCCTGAAAATGTTCCAATTCTGAAAATATGACACTGTGAATTAAGCATTATTAAGGTCTGTGGAAGGGATAGTGATCTTTTGAGTGTCAGTCATTCTCATGCTCCCCTCTACAACACTTTGCTCTTGAATCTCACTCTGTTAGACACTTGCAACCTTTTTCTTCCCACATCTGTTAGATGTCCTATCTACATACTTTACACATCATCTCTTCACTACCTTCTTCTGTACTCACCTTTATCTCTTCCAATTTACTATCCCCACTGCACAGAGCCCACTCATTCACCTGGTGACACTGCGTTTTCTTTTCCTTTGGCGCTATCCACATTTATACAATGGTGTACCTTCTTTACACACTTTCCCACATTTACAATTGGCACATATGTGAACACTGCCCTCTTCAGAGAGGCCAAGGATTGGATTTGTATGCACTCTGAACATCTTCAGATCCACTGACAGTCACTGTGGCAAACTTGCGCTGCATTCATCCTCTGCTCCATAGCTATCACCCGTTTCCTGGAGACAACTAATTTCAAAGCCTGCACTATAGAAAATGGTATAGGTTGCTTGAAATAAAAACTACTGAAACATAGCAGATCGAAAGAGCAAATATGTTTAGGGAGTGCAAGATGACGTAAAAAGGCCAAAAGTGAACAGGGACTGCCTCTCTGACATTAGTTACCTTTAATGGTTGTTATAGTTACTGTTGAGAAATCAGTCACACTGCTTTTGCCTGTTAAGGTAACAACAGAGCCTCGTAGGGACCCCCTTGCAAGCCGTCCCGCGTAATGCCCTGCACCCAGGAACAAGGTACCGTCAAATATATGTCATACTGCCTCACCTACTATGTACAGCGTGATCTCTGTTTCGGAACTGAGGCAAGCAAGTGTTTAGGCTAAAGAGTTTGCTTTTTGTGTGCATGCTTAACATTCCTTTTGAAAGAAGCATGTTAACACGCTCCAAATGTAAGAAATTATGCAATAATTAATCATACGATATTTTCCTCCTTGACATTCATGTTTTGCTCTTGGACTGTGGAGCTGGCCTGAACATCAGTGACCTGTCCCATCAGTCCCAATTGTGCATTCTACGAGCTTTCTTCATGTTCATTTCTGCAAATGTCATAACTCTGAAAATCAAAGTTATAGGTAGTGCCCTCCTAAACTGAACTTCCCATTAAATATTGGAGGGGATAAACATGTTAATGTGACTGCAAGAGCACGTTTTTTGTTCGATAAAAGGTATAAACAAATCCTGGCCCAATCGTGAAATTTGTGGGGTGTAATTTGCAACTCGAGACCTAAGCACGTATCCCAGGTAAAAACGATAAACATTAAATGGTCGGCACTTTAAAATAGTCCTGCATTGACTGACAGTTTGACTGTAAGGGAATTTCTGACAGCAGGATGCTGTAACTCATGAGAATGGAGTTGAGCTTGACTGTGAAGCAGAGGAGGCCTACCCCTGTGCACAGGTTTCGACCTCTGGGACTCGCCTGATGGACACTGCTGCAAAGACAGCATGGGACACACGTGCCACTCAGTGCCATTACGGTACTCCAGCTCTAATAGTGCACTTCCAATTATAAAAGCAGGGCCTGGGATGACTGCAGCAGGCCCCAGGCTCACTGGCAGCAATATTTAGAGGGCCAGGGAGCTGCAAGTGCTCTCCAAGGCGCCACCGTATTCCTGCTGGCTGGGCTGCCGCCCTCTGAGTTTGAGGCCAGGGCCTACGTTTGAGCGGTGCGCCAGGAGCCACCTCACCGGATGCTGACTTCACGTGGGGGCACCGTTTGCAGGTATATTATGGTTTTAAAAGCACCTACTGCACGTTCCATGCCTTCAACAATTTTCAGGCAACAATAAATATGTCAAAATAACTGTGGTGATTAATGTTCTGCCTTGAGAGAGATCGAAGTTTTCTCTAGCTGAACTTTTAAGGTAGCACAGAGGGTTAATATGCCTGCTGCAAAGAACGTGTACCAAAAATGGTTCATTTGAGTGGAAATCAATTCTTATTATTAAAAAAAAAAATCAACCATGCATCACATTTTAAATTCAGCGATTGTGCGTCTCCAGACTAAGGGGGTCATTCCGACCCTGGCGGTCCATGACCGCCAGGGCCGGGGCCACGGAAGCACCGCCAACAGGCTGGCGGTGCTTCCAGGGCTATTCTGACTGCGGCGGTAAAGCCGCGGTCAGAAAAGGGGAACCGGCGGTTTCCCGCCGGTTTTCCCCTGTCCCAGGGAATCCTCCATGGCGGCGCTGCTTGCAGCGCCGCCATGGGGATTCCGACCCCCTTCCCGCCACCCTGTTTCTGGCGGTTCTTACCGCCAGGAACAGGATGGCGGGAACGGGTGTCGTGGGGCCCCTGGGGGCCCCATGAAGATTTTCACTGTCTGTATTGCAGACAGTGAAAATCGTGACTGGTGCAACTGCACCCGTCGCACCCCTGCAACTCCGCCAGCTCCATTCGGAGCCGGCTTTCTTGTTGCAGGGCCTTTCCCGCTGGGCCGGCGGGCGCTCTTTTGGCGGTCGCCCGCCGGCCCAGCAGGAAAGCCAGAATGGCCGCAGCGGCCATATGGCGGTAACAGCATGGCGGGTGCCGACCGCCGCCCGCCGCGGTCAGAATGACCGCCTAAGTACTCTTAAACTATACAGCATACGAATAGGGATCACATGTGACTCCTACACCTTGTAGTCCTTTGTCTTATGTAACAGTTATTATACACTGATCTACACACATATGATTAATTGTCTGTGTATGTGTGTGCAATGTAAAGTGCTCTGACACCGTACACTAGAATAAGTGGTGCTATAAAACTAGTTAAATGCATCTGAGGGGGTGTGGTTATGGAGACTTGAGGGGTATTGTTAAAGGGTAGCAGTGACAGAATCCGTGGCAGAGGTGGTCATTGGGGAGGTGCCAACAAACATTGTCGCACAGGGCACCACCAGTGCTAAGGCCGGCCCTGTCTGAGGCCATCTAATACAAATATTTTGTTTATTCAAAGAGACCAATGTAATGTACATAATTTTAATGAGGCCAGTAAACTTACCAGTGTCCTGAAAAAGGTCAATTGGAGCTAGGGGTCGCAAGCAAGTCACCAGGGGTCGCAATGGGTTGTCGAGGGGTCGCAGGTGCGATCCCTGGCAACCCCTAATTGACGTCCATTATCACGCTTATTACCCATTGATACCCAATTCCTGTAATCTTGGTGAAATGTTAAAATAATTAAAGTATGCCTGCTCTGACAGTAGGCATTGTGAGGTCAGAACTCAAATGTAATAAGTAATTACAATTGAATTCCGATGTCATTTCATTATAATAGGCGACTCAGTGCTTCACAAGTCGCCTATTATAAAGAAAGTAGAGACAGGTTTTTATACAGGGATTGCAGAATCTGATGTATTACACAGAGACTAGCACACAAACACGCACACACACACAATTGGAACCCAGTGGCCGTGGTCACTGAGTAGTTATTGTTCGAATCGTGTTTCCATAAGAAAGGTATTTTTTGGTTTGCTTATAACTTTGGTGCCGTTTGATGAGTCTTCCCCAAAATTTCAGAAGAAAAGTACCATCCACCCTAGCCCCGTCCAGGAAAGTTTCAGAATAATCCATCAAGTGGGAGGCGTGAAAAAGGAGGGTCACAAAACACATATGGCCCATTCATTTTTCCATAGGAAAATTGAACAGAGACACCGCAAAAACTGCTGAATGGAATTACACCAAATTTGGCAGAAAGTTAGATCTTGGTCCAGAAAGAGTGTTTTTTGTGGTTTGATGTAAATATGTTCAGTAATTTTTGAGAAAAACTTTCTATATTTCACACCGTGGAGAATCTGCAGAGCTCATGGATCCCAAGATGAGATCTCATTGGCTGCCACTGTCCCTATTGGACTCTCACTCCTAGGCGAGATTGCTGGTTGAGGGATGACAGCACTTTTGTTTGTAGGTGACTAGGCCAATCCTACAACAAGTTGCAACTGTCAGCCCAGCCCTTCAGGCTCACAAGCAGGACCTCACCAATATACACAAACAGTAAAAAGGTGATTTCTGGCAGCATTTGTGCATGGACTCAAGAGTGTGACATTTCAGGGGAGTCATGTTAGAACGGAGAGTACCCTTTACTCAAATGAACAATAAGTCTCAGTCACACACAGGCAATGAAGGAGATGCAGTAAGGTTTTCAATAGGTTTATTAACAAGACTGCAATCTACTGTAAAACGCATGAGCTGCAATGATTAGAATAATGAACAATGCAAGAAGCAGAATTGTAAACATGAGAGTTGTGAATACAAAGACCCGCACCATCTTGCAATAACATGAAATGTAAAATATCCCTAAGGCCCTAGCACTGAGAACCTAATCTCTAACCTAAAGAGAACTGGGTGCAATAAACCTAATCTGCCGGTACCCTGTCCACGAGAAGCACCCACAACCCTTGTTACCTTGGAATGAGATCTCTAGATCAGACTCCATGGTGACACGAAGGCTGGGTCTGCATCAAGGCGATGTGCAGCGTAGATGGCGTCGATAGCATCTGGTAGGAATCCCTCTGAAAACACTGTCTGCATGAGATGTATTTATAAAGATCTTGTAGGACCCCTGATACAGGTATGTTCCCAAATAATAGATAAGGAGGCGTGCTTGGGGCGGCAATTATATAAACAATTCCCTCAAGAAGTACATTACGTTCCTGTCATAAGTAATTGGGAAAGGGACATGATTTTAATACCTACGTGCCTCACTTAACTATGACGCTGATATTGACACATTCACAGAAGGACACTGATAATGTAAAATCAAAACATTTCACTAGCTATAAACATAGCAGCATTTTGAAAGAAATAATTAAATAAATAGGCTAGGACAGAGCAAGTTAAGTAGGTTAAAAGTCACTAGGTGGCAGGGGCACAGGCCGAAAGCCAGAAGGCTGAGCTAAACTCTTCATTCCCATTAAACTAAATAGGATCCACTACACCACCACATCAACTAAGATGTGCAGGAGCCATTTTGGGACCCAGGACCCTTGTCCTTGATGAAAGGTAAAGGAAAAGATATACAGGGAGTAGGTGGGGATGCCCTGCTACCATAGGCCTGGTGCAGTGGGGTCGCAGATGGACCTTACTGGGTCTAAAAGATATATGTTTTTGAAATATTGCTGCAAATTTGAGGTGGATCCGCTAATCCGTGGCTCCTACGCTACAAGAAAAAATCCTCCTGAGGTGGGCGAGGGAAGAGGGGGCTGGCACAAATGATTTAGAAGGGGAGAGAGGCACATGACACCCTCAATAAGTTTTCTTTATATCCCCAGGATTCCCATCCCTTGGGACCAAATTAAATAATAAAGGGATGGGGTGTGTGGACCCCCTCTTGCCTGTGCTCTCCCAGGCAGGGAGCAGAATTTTTCTCCTGCCTGGCGGCAACAGTTACAACATGCTGCTCCCCCCTGGGATAGGAGCAAAGGAAAGGTGCCGGCTTCTGCCAGCGCCCAGAATTGTGCTGGTTGGAGAGCCAGCAGGAGCTGTGGGGGCTGCGGGGGCTGCGGGGGCTGCGGGGCTCCTCTTGCTCCACCAACATGGCCAGCATTGTGGGTGCTCCGAGTGTGCAGTGAGCACCCATGTGAAATTTTTAAAAGTGCTTGCTCCTGCCAGGGTATCTGGATGGGGCTGTGGGGGCTTTGGGGCTCCTGCTCAGAACACCCAAACAAAGTGAGCTCTTGGTGCTCAGACTGGATACCAGGGCACCCACTTAAGAAAAAAATGATGTCTCTTGCCTGTACCCACATTGGGTGCTAGCTGGGGAGCTGACCAGGGCCACAGGGCCCCTGGGGCTCCACCTGCACAGCAAACAAAATTTTAAATGTAGGTGTCCTGGGTGGGCACCAGGACACCCACAAAGACAAAAAAAGAGTAATAAGTTAGCATTCACTTCTCTGGCAAGGAGTGCCCCATAATGCCATAGGGCTTATTTAAATAAAAATATTTTCTTGCTAGTGGTGCCTCTAGAAGAGATAAGGGCACTATCAACATTTTTTTATATAATGGTGAGCTGTAAGAGGTGCAGCTGTCCCGATCAACATTAAAAAGTGTGTCTCCTTGGACATTAAATCTATGACCCCAGAAGAACGTACCATATTTTTTTAAAGCACTTCTTTCTGGAGCTCTATGATCTTCAGCTGGAGTGCAAGGCCCTCTGGTGGCTTGTTATTATGGCTACATTTTGTGGGCTGAAAAATGTTAAAAGCATCACTCAGAGTCATGTTGATCTTTCTAAATAGACCTTTATCAAACACTTTTTGCAAGAATCATTTTTATTAAACGTTGCATTGTGAAAATTAGTGGTGATTTGTGAACAAATATTATAGATCTACTTTATATATGTTGAAAGGCTCACCCCTTCATAAAGCTAATAGGCTCCATTTTTTATATTTTGGTGTTGTGACACTTTGACAAGGTCAGCAAGTCTGACTGACTGTGGACAGGTCCTGCGACTAACTACATGCTGCTCATGGCAAAATACTGTGTGCTGCAGGACCTAGGGTACTTGCTTGGGGTAGGATCTGGCCACATGACAGGCCCTGCACCCAACGCCACATCCAATGCCCATGCAGAGGGGCGTGGTTTGGAGCCAGTGAGGGTTTGGACTCCAAATCCATGCTTCTGCGCTGGGGAATGGGCGTTTTCTGGGATAGGGTGCACGGCCTGGTGCAGGCCTCGCCCTACGCCCAACCCTACACCATGCAAGGTGATGGACATCCTATTTTTCATTAAAAGTAACATAGAAATTCACCAAAAGAAAACCAGATAAAATGATGTTATAGTTAGGAATTGTAACAATATGTTAGTTTACATTTACATAAAAACCTTATAAATTCACTGAAAATAAAAGGTTAAAGGGTTGTTATAGTTAGGTGAAAAGGCCAGTTGAGGCATGCCGTTTTAAATTAACAAAACCACTGTAATTCACCAGTTATAGTTATCTCAAGTAACTATAAAACTTGTGTACATGCAGTCTTGTAATAAATGATGTCATTTCAGATGTTTGAGTGATATCAACAATGATGTCACATATTATGTCATGATTGAGGTAATATGTGGAGCAATTAGCAGGGCATGGTAAGGGCCCAAGTTATAGTTACATTAGGGCACAAGTTATAGCTACTTATAGATATCTATAAATGGTGAATTTCAGTCTTTTCTTTGTTTGTAACGACTTCCCTCCCCGAGTTTCATTAGGCTCTGGGGAAACCATCCCCCAGGGCCTTATTTATTGTAATTGTAAGGGGGTCCATATGGCCCTCCCTCACCGAGTCTTTTTAGGCCCTGGGGATAACCATCCCCAAGGGCCTTTTTTAATTAAAGGGGAGGGGGCTGCATAGGTCCCCTCCCTGAGCCTTATTGGACCCTGGGGACCCCAACCCCCAGGGCAGATACTTCACTTAAAGGGCAGAGGGGCCACACAGCCTGCTTACCCTAGCTGCTATCGGCCCGGGCCCCAGCCACCAGGACCTGTATTACTTAAATGTGGGTGCCCACCCAAGCCACCCACCATACACTCATTGGGAACCACGGGGAGACCCAGGGCCCCAGTTTCACCAGCCAGCTCCCTGCATGTTTGGTCCTGTGTGGAGGGAGATTAAAAAATGCTCCCACCAAGTGGGAGCCAACACAGGTTTCCTTGCCGCTCTGGTGTGGGCAGAGAAACCGCTGTGTCCCAGGGGTGGGCTCCCCGAGACACAGCATGTGCAGCCCCGTTCCTTTTTTTAAATGTGTTACGGCCCCAGAGGAGGGCTCCCCAGAGCCTGTAATGGCTCTGGAAGGGGGTCATGTGGCCCCCTCTCCTCATTGGCATATTTCAGCCCCCAAGGGTGGGCTCTCTGGGGTCTATATGGCTTGGGGGCATGTGGCCATCCTCCTTTTTAAAAATATGTTTCGTACCCGGAGATAGGGTCCCCGGGGCCTCTTTGAGGCTTTGGGACGGGAGCCTTGTGGTCACCTCCCCTTTAACTTACATTTTGGCCCTGGGGGATGGGTAAGCACGGGAGCATCTGCAAACTTGTGGCAACATTTTTAAAAAAAACACTTTTGGCCCTACCACAAGCCATAGGGGCCAGAATATCCCAACCCTGTTCCTGTATGTCTTTTTTTAAAACTTTTTTAGGAGTTGGGACTGGGCCCTGAGTCTTAAGAAGCCAATTAGATCTCAAGAAGAGATCAGTCGGATTAGCAGAGGCTCGGCATCCCTAGATATACAACGTTTTTTTAGCATTAATTACTCAAAAACTACTGCACAGATTTAAATTATATCAGAAAAAGCACTGTTTCTGGACCAAGATCTAGCTTTAAGCCAAATGTTATGTAAATCCGTTCAGCCGTTTTGGTTGTAGCTGTGTCTAACAATTGTATGGAAAAATTAATGGGGAAAACGTGTTTTGGGACCCCCTCCTTTTTCTTTGCCCCCGCTTGATGGATCACCCTGAAACTTTCCATATGCAAACTAGATAAAAAGTAGCACTTTTTAAAAAGTTTCATGAAGTGTTGTCAAACGATGCCAAACTAATTTGCAAGATAAAAAATGAATTAACTATAGCAACATGATCCTAACTATAAATACCCAGTGGCGACCGCCACTGGGTGTTATGTATAGGCATAGCACTATGTGTACCAATGTATTTTATGATCAAATATGGATAATGTTCCTCACTGATCTGAGGTGTCCTTCGGCTTTAGTTATGCTTGCTAAATTTCAAGGTTATAGTAGGCTGAGTAGGGTACTACATTTACACATTTCTGCAAACTGTAACCTCGTTTTCAATATTGGGAGCTAGAAGTAGGCTTTTGAGAGGTCACTATTGTATTCATGAATAATATCTTCTCCTCCAGCACATCTTGTGCTTCCTCCAGGAGAAGTCCCTGCCACCTGTTTATTAGATTAGTTTATGGTAAAAGTAAGACATTTCTGTGACCTAACTGGGTTCCATAGAGTTGTACTGAGAGAAAATATATACGTAAACTGTCCTCAATGTAATGTATTTTAGTATTAGGCTTCAACTGACCCTCTTCTAGATAGAGTTTTGGCCAGCTAAAATTGCAATTGTTTTCATTATTTATTGCACTGCTTGCTATTTTTGCCTTAAGTGCATGTTCCACTGGAGGGCTTCCCGATGTATTTTTAAGAACATGAATTTTAATGGTGAATTAATAATTCCATTAAGAAACAAGGAAGCCATTTTGGTAGGCTCTGAGTTTTTCTTAGGAACTTGGCACACCCTGGACATTTAATGATTGGGAAGGCTTCTAGGAGAGGTAAAACAAACAAAAAACAAGAGGGGAGTAAAATCTTGCTGAATATTTAGTAAAAACAGGCCCTGGAAGTGAAGAATGTGTTAGCTGTGCAGTTTAAAGATGATAGTAATTGAAAAAGAATTATTCCTTCATGGACCAAAGCAAAATGCAGGGAAGGCACCTATAATATGGAGTGTATTTGTTTACGCAATGTCCATCTGGTCAATGTTAAAAAAGTAACTTGTTGAAATGTACCTGAAATGCTTAATGTAGATTTTCATAGTGAATTATGAAGGAAAGTCTTAATTTTATGAAAGTCACGGAGGCAAGTATTATGCTTTCTTTCCCTGCTGGGTCTCTTGTGTGGGCCACATTTCATTTTGCGAAGTACAGGACACAGCTTTTCCGGAATCTCGCTGTTAGTGACTTTTCTGGTCATTTGTCCTCGAAAGGTGTTATTTAAACAAATTGTTGGAGCGCTGCAACGCACTTTTTTTATTATTTAGTGGTTTGTTATGTTTTGGAGGAGCACCATCATAGCCCTCACAGATAGCAGGGGTGTATACTCTGGTAGCACCAGTGAGTAAACGAGTATTCTCTCTGTAGACTTTCTACCCTGACTAGTTGAGTATTGTGCACAATCTTTTAGTTACTGTCACAGATATCTATTTGCAGCTAACAAATCTAGAAAAATAGTCAAACGTGTTTAATTGATGAAAACTAGGACAACTACTCCCAGAATGCATTAGGTAGCTAAATGAACTCTCGAGAGTGAAACATTGCATCCACGATGACCTGGACTCTTCTGTGACGTTAGATAAAGTAAAGGTTACAATTTACTTTGGAATTGATGATCAATCTTATCAATATTCCTTCCTTAGTAGACAAGGTGAATTGTTAATCCGGAAGCAGGCTTTTTGGAGAACTTAGACTAAATACATAATACGTTATGCTCTGTACCACTGGCTTTGAGCTGAAAGACACTTTGAGAACTGTGCAGTTGTGTCCTGCAACAAAGCATAATATTTGTTCTTCAGGAGAAATGAGATAATATTTTTTTCTGCTACCAAAAATTGCAAGAGGAGTGTATTTTATCCTCCATCATCTTAGCCAGTTTCTGACAATTAATTAAAAAGTAACTCTGCCACGGATCATTGCAGTTCCTTAACAGTTGACTATGTGTGGGTGGCATTCTTACATTAGAGTGGAAACTTTCAGTGGTGGGCCAGCCATTGTAACTGGACTGTAGCAGTTTCTTCTTCCTATTAAATACTCAAACACCATCCACTATTTCCTTAGGGGAGCTCTTGTATTGTTGGCCTTTGGTCTTCTCTCTAGATTAACTAGTGCAACAATGGGGTGCATGTCAGAATATTGTCTACAGAAATATTGTCTGACATAAATCTTAATTTCACAATATCCTTTACAAAAAAAGTCCTGTTGGGTGCAGGTGTTCTGTCAAAAACTCCAATGGGGGACCATAGTTTTGCAGGTGGTACTGAGGTCATGGAATGTGTCTCAAGGGTATTTTGAAAACAATATTTTGGAACCAAACTGCTACATTGTATTGGTGTTAATAGTGCATGTTGTGAAGGAGGTGGGCATTTCTCTGGATAGGTGTATTTAATGAGCTCTCTTAAATAAGAGGTGAGTTCCCAGCGAGGAATCAGCCTGATTTCCTTCTTATGGCAAAACTGAGCACTGGTAGGTTGCACTCTGGATATCTCGCCAGACACACAAACTGTAGTGTGAAAGAATATTTCCTAGATTCTCATATTACCTATGATTTTTACACATACAAGAAGTGCATGTATTTTCACCTGACATTTGTTAAATGTTGATAGTGAGTTGAACTGTGCGACACGTTTACTGATACACATGAACACTGATGATAGGAATGCTTGCAGCCTATCCACTGACAATCACTCAGCATTCCCACCCACTGGCTTGTGTCCACTGTGCCTCTCTAGACAAAGGCCTGCCTCATGCAAATCAGTACTGACCCTTCTCCCCATGGCAACAGTCCATTTCCAACTTCCAGACAAGAATTCCTCAAGAAGGAGCCACAAGCAACCCTAAACCGATTTCGGCCTTAATAGACCTCATCATTGTAGGACAGCTTCGATACTGTAGAGCAGTGAGCAAGGCACCCACGTCTAGGCAAACCCTTGTCCACGTAAGGCATTACATAATACACACTAAAGCTGTTGGGAGGAAGGTTTGCAAATAGTATAACCACTGAAAATGTCTTTGGGTAGAATTTCAACCCATCAGTTTTCATTCAGCAGTTGCCTCTAGGCAAAGGTATGCCTTATGAAAATCAGTACTGGCCCTGCTCCTTATGGGAACAGTCCATTCTGCACTGCCAGGTGAGACACCCCCATCTAAAAGGGACCACACCATCACCAGACCACTTTTAGATGCATTAAGCCGCATGAGTGAGGTATAGCTTAGATTCTGTGGCACAGCAGGCAAGTTGACTCCCTGTCTGAGCATGTAATACTGTACAGCAGTTTCCATGTTGCATTGTTGACTTTTGTCTGGGTCACTTTTGGAGTGACCCTTGTCTCTTCGAAATAGTCTCAGCAGCTGAAGGGCTCTATAATGGACTTCACTACAAAAATCTTAAATATCCTTGAGTCAATTCCTAATCTGTAACTGGGTCAAACCGAGGCGCAGATGACCTTGTCTCTGGTAAATGAATTAGGAGTATATTTTCAAACATGGACGTTAAATCATGTACCACGCACACAGAGTGATCTTCTTTGTGTGCTGTTGTAAACCTTTTTGTTAATTCTGCTCATTTTGCTCTCGTATTGGCTAGTACTTTAATCCATGTGTTCGCATTTGCTATGTATTTGCTAATGGGCTAATAGAAAGGTAGAGGGGACTGTATGCAGATACTGTCTGGATTCAGTATAGGCAGCCATGTTTTTTTTCTCCTGCAGAGTCCAAGTTTACCTCATATAATCTAAGGGTAACAACCACGCGATAGAGGCATAGCGGCACATATTATAGTGTTTGAGAGGCTTTATCCAATGGCAGTGGTTCAAGACAAAGTTAGCATAATTAAGTTATATACATTTAAGATTGATATAAACACAAACAGCTATTCAATATTGGTTAGGTCAGTGGTACAGATGTTCCAGGAAAAACACAGATGCTTGCATTCTGTGGTGTGCAAGTCATTACAAAGTACATCCGAGGCTTAACAGAAGGCCAGTTTTGTGCTTATTTGCCACGCGATTGTGTAGCCCGAAGATTACCTAATGGCACAGAAAAGCTGAAATGAGTGAGCCAGGGAAGGAGAGGTTCTGCCCGACTGCCTTTGATCATAAGATCATGCAATTAAATTACGGTGCACAAGTTTTGTACAGAGGTTTCGGAATGCCTTGCTTAGCACAGCAAATGTAATTCCCAAAGAGCGGTCCATTTTAAACAAATGAGGTAGTTGTGAGGTAAACACGCAGCAGAAAAAAACATACCTACCATACAGCGTGCTATTGCAAATGTAAAATTTTGTGACTTTAGAAAAGCAGCATACGTGGGGCTTGATGCCTGCTCAAAGACCACAAGGGAATTGGAAAAAACTAAGTGTGTACATTCATTTACAAATTATTGTAATTTTCTGAATAAAGGGTGCTGTATATTTCAAATAGGTTTTACCACGGAGCTGCAGATGAGCTCTTAAATGTTCCCTTAGCAATAATCATTAATATAATTCAGAGGCTTCAGTACCAGCCCATTTTTGAGTCTTGTAAGAAAAAGTAAAATACACTAAGACCCATATTTATGCTTTTTAGCGCCGCATTTGCGTCATTTTTTTACGCAAAAGCGGTGCAAACATACACAATACAAATGGCGCAAACATACAAAATACAAATGTATTTTGTATGTTTGCGCCGCTTTTGCGTAAAAAAGCGGCGCAAATGCGACGCTAAAAAGTATAAATATGGGCCTAAGTGCAGAGATTGTAGAAAATGATCTTGTGGCGCATCTCTCTTAAGAGAGATATGGACGTTGGTTCACCAAAAGTTCAGGATTACCGTTTCACACTCATAGTGACATCAAGGCGCTAGCTTTTTATACCACCCAGAGCCCCTCAAAAGATCTTGGATATTCCTTATTTCTTTCTTTCCCTTCGTATACCAATCTGTTAACATCCTGGATAAACGGACCTTGAAGCTTCGAAAGAATGTGCACTTCTTAAAAACTTTGCATGAAGTAAATATATTTTATGACTCTTAATGTGTTTACATTTCATCTGTTCTCTTTTTACCCTTTTGCTACTTGAAATGATCACTGTTGTCCTAGTGGGTCTGCTTCACGTATATATGTTTATTAGGTGTGTGATGCAATACTCTTTTGGTAGAAGTTGTGAAGCAAATATTTCTTTCAGCTCTGAGCTCATAAACATTTTGGCCCCTCAGCTGAAATCTCTGGTAATGAACACAGAGCTGCGACTATTGAATCCCTCCCCTCGGCCCTTGCTTTAATACAACGATTTTAATGCATGAGAAAAAGTGACCATTTGATTTCCTGTACAAGTGTAACTTGGAGCTTGTACTTAAAGAACTGTTCCACCAAGCGAATAATTAATCATTGATCAGAAGTAGTTGTACAAGTTACTAGGAAGACAGCAGTGTTTCTCCCACTGAAGAAAAGATAAACTGATTCAAGTGAATCAGCAAGCTATACAGTATTTTTCCTAACACAACTAATGGATATTTAGTGGATAGTTAGAAAAGGAACCTTGTGCACAGTGTCCGGGCTGGCTTTACACCCCTAGATTTACAATATGTGGCCTTTTTGGTGGGTGCTTATAGTGTGATGTGGTTTTGGTGGATTGAGTTTCCAAGATCAGTCAGGGTCATATGATACCACCAACGTCCACCCTTTTTTGATTGTCTTGGACTGCTGACATAGAAGAAATGTGGGAATGTAAAGTAATCTCTGTCGGTTTACTGCCCTTAGTTATGTCTATATCAAGAATAATGGCTTAAAGAATGCCTCACTCGTCTTCTTTCTTCTTCCTTTTATATCACATATATCTTCGACCATTTGCATTACTTCTGGGTTATTTCAGCTTCACATTGTAGATATATGTCGACGACATCCAGGTTCTTTTCTTGTTGAAAAGTTATTGGTTGGCCATCAAATGAGCTGTGCTCTTATCTGTTAAATGGTTGACATCTGGGTGTATGAAAGAGATTCATATTGATCCCTCAGATGCCCATGGTATTGTTTACTGATGTAGTCATCTGCGTTTTCTATTCAGCATACTAGGAAGATGCTTTTCTCTAGTGTAAAGCCTTAGGGTCTGATAGAGAGTTTGGTGGATGGGGTTACTCTGTCACAAACATGATGGATATCCTGTCCACAATATTAGGATTCCATTCTATCCTATGGAAATCGTAATACAGAGGACGTAATATCCTTCACGTTTGTGATGGAGTAACCCGTCCATCAAACTCTAAATCAGGCCTATAGTTTGGTGTTTGTGTCTATTCTCTCTCTGCGCCATGTATGAGTGATTTGTTGTTGTCACATTTCTTTTATTTAAGACCTTATCTTGGATGGAGATGGAGATGCCTAACTTCAGGCCTGATTTAGATCTTGATGGGAATACCGCCGCCGCACTCCGTCAAGCCAATGGAGTTCCGCTCACTTTATTTAAATGTATTGCAACTGAACGGATGACTGCCTTGACAGACTACAATTCCTCACTGTCAGGCTGGCAGGTTTCGCCCACCATATTTAGATGTTACTATTCTGCAGGCATTGTTCTGGTGGCAGATTCCCAATGGAGGGAGACCATCGCAAGAGGCAATGTACATTGTACAATGGCTATGGAAATGATGCTAGTAACACACACCCCATGTACTGTAGCCATATGTAACCACCTGCATAACCCACTGTATAACACACAACATACACACCATGTCCCTTTGCCATTCCACCACAGCGTAAAATTTACATGCAGAAAATACACAATGCCATGCATCCTAAACACAACATACATACATACACTATTGATACTACACTCACATACAACAGAACCACAACTACCAAGACAATGACACACTCATCTACACGAACACATTCACGCAAAAGCACAACTACACACATCACAACAACAACAACCACAACCAAACAACCACACTCACCCGAATGTTGCACACAGCAAAACATCACTCAACCAAACATACATACACCAGACCCACATGCAAGTGGAATACATACAAACAAAACCACATCACCCGCTCCAGCTTCCTCTGCCTCAACCAGTCAATCCACCCCACCCCTCCCAAGAAAATGTTTTGAGGTGCCAGATATGTGCCAACAGATGCCCATTTATTAGGAGTACACCCCTGGACTATAGGAAGGAGACAAGTGAAATTAGGTAAAAACTTACCTTTTTTACCTTTCCCACTTCCATTTTTGACTGGATCTGACTGGACAAGTCCTGCCGTCAGTCGTGGCTGGCATGTATGCATGGTGGGGGGGGGTTTGAAAATGTGGCGTTGGTGCATGCATGCATGCATGCAAGGTGAGTGGTGTAAATAAAAAGAAAAAAACACTTACGTTGCTTGCTGCATGACATCCAACATACTCCTCGCTCCGGTCTCCTCTCTGGCATATTCCCTGAAGCAATCCTGGCGCTTCTTTCATGCTGATAACCAGCATGAAAGAAGCGCCAGGATTGGGGGGAGCAGCCTGTCTCAGCACTCACAAGAGCACTGGAGGCCAGTGCCTTCTCTAACTCTGGGTTAGAGAACTTTAAAGTGTGCACATCTGGCTGGCCGTCAGTTCAGGATGGGAGGGTGGAAAATAAAATGGTAATAAATTAATTTTATTTTTCATCCCTGGGGAGCATTTCAGGCAGAGGGGCGATGTTCCTCTGCATTAAAGGAGAAAGTGCAGCTGCCTGCCATTGCTGCTGCCACTGGACCACAAAGGAAACATGACCCTGTCATCGTCAGACTCGAAGGTAAGCATTCCATATAACTAGTGAATGTTGTTTTATTGCTTAATATTAGCTCAGAACCAGTGCATTAACATACATGTCACACATCTTGGAGTATTCAAGAAGCAACTCATATAATACAGAGTAGTGATGATATAAATAATAGTTTTGCAAAGGCAGATATGAAATACTGTCAATTTAGCTAAATGCGACTGAACGATCCAGGGTAAATCAGATCAAAATAACTGTTAAGTTATTATTTGATAAATATGGAAACTAGGGTCCACATATACGAAGCCTTTCTCTGGTCGCAAACGGCCTGATTAGCAGAATTGCTCTGTTTGCGACCAGAAAGAAGTATTTTTGTGTGTGCCAAACCCAATTTTGTGATTTGGTAATCTATAACCAAATTGCAAAATGGGTTAGCAATTTGGTATTGGGAAGGGATGTGTCCAGGGCGCCCCTTCCTAATAGCGACTTACAATAGTATGTATGAATGTTTTGCGACTGAAATGTGGTCTCAAAACATTCGCTTTTTACCACCTAATTCAATTTGGTGGTAACCCATTCACAAAGGGGAAAGGGTCTCGAAAGGACCCTTTCCCCTTTGTGAATGCATGCAAAAATGTTTTTAAGAGCAGGCAGTGGTCCCAGGGACCACTGCCTGCTCTTAAAAAATGCAACTGAAATGTTTCATTTTTCTTTTTGAAACACATCCCATTTTCTTTTAAGGAAAATGGGCTGCATTTAAAAAAAAACTAAAGAAAAAACTTTGCTTTATTTAAAACCAAACACAGGCCAACATACCCGTGTTTTTAGCGATTTGCAATGGGTCGCAATATGCGACCTACCTAATGAATATTCATGAGGTAGGTCAATTGCGACACAGTGGGAATCAAAAACAGTGTAGTATAGCTGTTTACGATTTCCTAATTGCGAATCGCAAAGATTCCCAATTAGGACATCACAAAAACAAAGATACGTACATCTGGCCCCAGATCCCTATATTATCATCTGTGTTATAGGGGTTGCTAATGTCTATATGGGTATTTTTAGTGGGACTCAGGTCAAAGGCCAGATCAGCTAGAAAGTAAGCTAGTTCTGTGTGTCAGTATCAAGGACTAGATATGGGGTGAACCTTTACGTTCTTAAAGAAAGGGTGAACCTCAGTATGGAATTGACTAACATAAGGGCTACAGGTAGATTGCCCAGGAAGTTTGTGTAAAAAGCATTAGAACGTAAAGCCACAAACATTAACCTTGTGGTTGCTAATCTAGTTACTAGGAAATGTTTTTTATAGTCTTTTACTATTCATCAACTCTAGACTATATTAAAAATGTTAAATCTTGCTTTCCTGGCTTGAAACTGATGGTCTAAAGTAAGAGACTAAGGGGGTGATTCTGACCCCGGCGGTTCAGTACCGCTGGGGCCAGGGTCGGCGGGAGCACCGCCAACAGGCTGGCGGTGCCCCGCAGGGCATTCTGACCGCGGCGGTTTGGCCGCGGTCAGAAAGGGAAAACCGGCGGTCTCCCGCCGGTTTTCCGCTGCCCTGGGAATCCCCCATGGCGGCGCAGCTTGCTGCGCCGCCATGGGGGATTCTGACACCCCCTACCGCCATCCTGTTCCTGGATGGCGGTAGGGGGTGCCGCGGGGCCCCTGGGGGCCCCTGCCGTGCCCATGCCAATGGCATGGGCACGGCAGGGGCCCCCGTAAGAGGGCCCCACTGGGTATTTCAGTGTCTGCCTAGCAGACACTGAAATACGCGACGGGTGCAAACTGCACCCGTCGCACATGCCCACTCCGCCGGCTCCATTCGGAGCCGGCTTCCTCGTGGGGAGGGGTTTCCCGCTGGGCTGGCTGGCGGCCTTCTGGCGGTCGCCCGCCAGCCCAGCGGGAAAGCCAGAATGGCCTCTGCGGTCTTTCGACCGCGGAGCGGCCATATGGCGGTTCCCTCCAGGCGGGCGGCGCCCGCCGGGGTCAAAATGACCCCCTAAGGCCTATAGGGATACAAATATTTCACTGTTGTGGCACTGGCAACCCAGGAACAAGCAAGTTGCTAATATTTAGGGCTGTAGCCAAGTGTTTTATACATTTTTTATTCTTATATGCCAGCTAAATGGCGCAGATATTACACCAAAAAAACAACTGAAAACATTTCTCTCAACATTCAGGAGTATTGCCCATTCTCCTAGATCTCATTGATGGTTCCTCCGTGTGACCTCTAATGCCCGCCCTGACCTCCTCCCATTTGTCCCTAGACCATTTGTTCAGTGATGTTGTTGTATCCATCACATATGTTTCCATTTTTCACTTGGGAAGTCTTTTCATGAACCACAAATGTCACATTTTTGCAGGCACCAGCTTGCTTTATATATCACATCTTCCACCTGAGTGCACCAGATGCACAGTATAACACTTTATTCCAAAGATTGGATGACTGAGCATTCCCATAGTTTTACTACGGCTCTTCTAGGCACCATTAGCACAAAGCCACAAACCAATTGCTTTTATTTTGACAGTGTAAGATCCCACAAGATTTCCAAAATTGCCAGTTGGTGCTGAAGGGTCAGATCCTCCCTACCACTATTCCAATTTGATAACCTACACCTTCTGGACTCTAGCAAAGTTGAAGAATACACTGTAAAGAAAATACTGGAATTAGATGCATAGACCGTACAGACTTAGAGTAAAAAACGGATTCGTTGCCAGCTCATAAATTTGCAGTTGTGGCTCATGGGCTGGCAACGCATCAGTTGATTTATGTAGCATCCAGAACAGGAGTGCTGTATGTGCCAATAGTTGCTATATGTGAAAATCACTATTCTCAAGATTGGTGGAGTAGGGACTTTAAATAAATATTTGCTATATGACATAAATCCCACCAACTCATCCAGAAGGATAAAGTTTCTGCTTAGTACAGCTACTGGGCCCACTGGGAAGGACTTTTGAGGTAAGTAAGGCATTAATCAAAAGCATCTATTTGTAATAAAAAAACAGTTATATTTTCATGGGAGTTAATAATGAAATTTCGTTGTGAGTTTCAAAACGTTAGTAAGTCTTTTCATAATTACCTCTTTATTGCAAAGTCATCAACATTAATCAATTAAATTATTCGTACAATACAGAACAAAGCATGTGTGATGTTTCATATAAGTTGATACCTATTCTAAACTATGGAGAGTGAGAGAAAAGCATCAGTTAGAACTCTTAGAGATATGTACATTCGAGATGTGAAAGCATGAAACTTTTTATTTTTTTGCATTTCTTTTTTAGTATTTTGAATAACAATTCAAACATGCCCTCGCTCGTGGGTTCCCACTATCTGCTTAGCAGGAAATTGGGAATTTGCTGTACAGTGTTCAGTAGGCAGTTGACATCAAAGACCTCCAGGCCGGATGTCCATATGTGACCATATTTCCAAACAGACATTATTAGACGTAAATGCACAGTGTGAGAAGTAAAGAACGTAATTATGACATCAACTAACATAGCATGAAGCAGTTATACTGGACCCCCCCTTCCACAGAGTATTGAGCTGTAACCACCCATATACAATATTGTATCTCTTGACCACTGTGAACTGCATGCACAGCCTATGGTGGTCTAGTGTCATCCTGCTCCACCTTCGCTTCCAGTTTCTGCAGATAAATATCCCTGGACAGGAGTCTGTACTCAACCCCCCAACCCCACTGGGCATCAGAGAGCACCACCGCCTCAGCCTTCACCCAGCACAGCAAAGTGTGGAGCCAGATGGAAGTGTCTGGTGGTGTCTGGTGCTGCTGGTGACTTCCACACCATTGTAGTCTGGCAATTGCACAGCGCAAACGCCAAGTCATTAAATCTGTGGAGATATATGGGACACTTGGCTCGAGGATAAATACCTAGTAAAAAGGATTGAGAGAGGGCAAGAGCACATTATCAATCAGGGAAGGGGAGCTCTGTGTTACTTCATCCCATTTGCGGTGCACTCCCGGGCAATCCCACACCATATGGAAAAATCTTGGACCTAGAACCCAACATAGCGGGCAGCTTGGATTGAAGGCAGGCAAAATGCGCGATAAGCGTTGAGGTTTTTTACATGTCTGGTGCAGGAAATGAAATTGGGTAAAACAAAAACAGTAGTTCCATGAGATATCATTAACCATGCTTAGGGCCTGGGTCCACTGCTTATCTGTTAAGAGGAGGTGGAGATCGATCTCTAGATTTAGTGAATGGCTTCTGCCACTGTCCCAAAAGAGCCATATACAGTGCTGTGATAAGGCAACAAGTGACCCTATGTGCTAATATAGTGTGGAGTGGGAGCACAGTCACAAATCCATCGGCTCCTGCCCCCAAGTCGATGTCAGTGTAAGGTAGGAATTGCCCAGCTGGTATATTAAATCTTTTGCAGATCTCATCAAACAAACAAATCAGCCTTTTGTCATACAGTTTGCCTATTTGGGTCACACCTGCCTCTTTCCAACTGCCACATCATGAAGACAGGTAAAGTCTCAGAGATTCACCCATTGCCACACCAGAATTAAGGGTGAATATGGGGGAGGAACCCCACTCCCCCGAATAATTTTCACTCAGCAATGCCTGGCCACTGTCATCTGTGGCATCTCCTCATGTGGGCCAGGGGCTGAGAGCCCCGTTTACATGGGAGTTTCATGTAAAAGTTGCAAGACCTCTGGACGCTCACCATAAGGCGCCAAACCGAGCCACCTCAGGGGGCAATGTAGCTCATTGCAGCAAAATATAGTTCAAAATTACGTGCACCAAGCCCACCCTCAAGCAAACAGTTACACAACCTGTTGAAAGCCACCCTGCATCTGCCCACACCCCAGAAAATTGCACAAGTAGCGATTTAGAGTCAGCAAAGAAATGCGAAGGGGGCACAAGCCGGATGGCTGAAAAGTAATGCAAGAAGTGTGGCAATATTAACATCTTTGAGATGGTCACATGGCCCATCAGCGACAGAGGAAGAGACTTTTAGAATGGGAGCAACCCACAAGCCGAACCAAGGGTCCTGTAGAGATTACCCTGCAAGAAGTGTGCATCAGAGTGATAGATCCGAATTCCTAAGTATTTAAATGTATCTCAGCGCCATTGTAGGCATGCTTCATGAAGCGCATCTCTCTCAGGCTCGGGGACCGAGCGGATAGCGAACAGGCAATACTTAGCCCAGTTGACATGGAGACCAGACATCACTCCAAATTCCTCTAGCAGTGACATCCCTCCCGGCAGCGCAGCCTCCAAATCCCATAGGTATATCAGTGCATCGTCCAAGTACAGCGATATCACGTTACCACCTGTGAGCTCAAACTCACTATTTCTCTGCCTGCATACACGACAGGCAGGCCAGCTGCTCCACGGCGAGGGCAAACAGGAAAGAGGACAATGAGCATAGGTAGTGTTGTAAACCTCCAAATGCTTGGGTGTCCAGATAGTGCCATAGGTGGAGTATAGTTCTATCGGGAGGCTATTGGTACCTGGTATTTTGCTGCACGCCATCTGCAAGATGGCCAGGCATATCTCTTCTGGCTGAAGGGAAGCATCAAGATCAGTCATCTAAGCTGCATTTAGTTCGGGAGTGGCTGCTCCTGAAGATAGGCACACAGGGCAGGTTTAGAAGGACCCAGCATGGCTGCATAAAGGGAGCTATAAAAACTCACAATGGCCGCATTGATGTCAGCCTGTGTATTGAGGACCTTCACTAATCAAGAACACCAAAGAACCACAAGGTGAGCCCACAGCCGTTACCTCACCTGGCAACGCTGTGGAGCCCCGCCAGGTGTTCCATCCTCAGCTCACAAAGCACCTGAAGGGGGCCTTCTAGGGAAGAGTGCAAAGGTTCCACAGGGGGTGCCTCCATCCAATTGGGCCTCAATCTGGCAGGAGCCCAACCAGTTCACCCATTTGTGGCCCAAAATTGATCAATGAAATGGCTGACTGCAGCTACATCACAGGTGGGCACAGACATGAGCTCGACCTGGCCCATGCCCTCCTTCTGTTGTCACCACTGCAGGCTCCCAGGGCCTGGGCGCACTCCCACAATAGCCATCAGGGGCAGCAAGGACAAGCGTTCAATGCTGAGTCTCTTCATCTTTCGATCATGGCTTCCGGTGATTGCAGACAACACAGCAGCTCCTGCTGTGGCCCAATGTGGTCTGAGCCATGCCTCTCACATTGGGCCCTCCTACGTCTGGCCACCTGGACACAGTCCCACAACCCTTGTGGCTCTGCTGAGAAAATGAGAGTGAGGAGGCCCCTCGCCCGACTGTCACATCAAGAGGAGGTTCAGGGGAGAAGAGAAAGTCGCCCCTGTGGTGCTATTAGGGCCGCACCATGGCACTGGCCCATGCGGCTCTATGAAGGAGTTGGCACGATGGGCTCCGAATGGCCCGCTGTCAAGCAGAAACTGTGGGAACAAGCAGGTGAATTGGGGAGGGCAGTCAGGGACCCCCAATAGCACTGAAGTGGTCTCGGGTACCCAGGATGTCTCTGGATAGTGCCAGACTCGGAAGAAGCCTAGCTTAAGATGTCCGCCTTGACCACCATCTTGAATATAGACATATACACAGGGGTTGCCCTAATAACTCCACATCCCCTGGGCAATATACAATGGAAATAAAAAAGGAAAACAAGGGGGCAGATGAGGGGACTGATGATCAATCTGAACAGTCGCAAATTGAAAACTCAAATTAATCACTTGCAAATGGTTGAAAATCTCCAGCTGTAATTACTGGAATATTTTTTACACAAGCTCTCAACCTATTCTCTCATCAACAGTATATTTTATAAATTACCATGTGAAAGCTGTGAGTGTGTTTTATATAGCACAGTGTCAAAACAATTTGAAAAAAAACATCTCTTCTCCAAGACAAAAGAACACAAAGATACATAATGACACCACATTGCATTGTCACATAATGGCACAACATTACATTACATGTAGCATAATATACATAACTGTTATAATGAAGGGAGATATGAGAGGTTATTCCTCCCTTCTGAGTTGATATGCATATCTGTGGCTTGTTTGAAAAAATAAGAATCATGTCCACAAAATGGTGCACACAAGATGTCTTTCTCTTCATTCATTTAGTCTGTGTGCAACAGTCGTGGCAACTAATATCATTCAAGTTTCAAAGGCTCTTCCACAGTATATGTTGACACGTTTTAGCCCTGTTGGTTTTGGGCCTCTTCAGGACAATAAAAGGAAGAGAGACCTGATAAAAAAATATGTGCAAAACCACTTGTCACAATCTCAACCTAAATCTATATATTACTTGTTATACCTACCATAGGAGATCAGTGACAAAAAATTTACAGACCGGGGTGTGCCTGTGCTGTGGGAGATATGCATGTGTGGTAAACTCTCCATTCCACATAGAAAATGTACCTTACTGCTAAGGAGATATGCTCCACTCTTAGTTAACTAACACAGGAACAAAAGTCTGACACACCGCTCCGTTCACGTGTGTCTGGCATCCCAAATATTCTTCCTACACACGACCCCTCATGAAGTTAATAAAGGAACAAGCTGGGACATAAAAACAAATGTAACATTAAATGTGGGCCAAATTGATAAACTAAGGGCCTCATCTATGATGAAATTGCGCAGTGCAGTGCTGCAAGCAATTTTGCTGCACCGAGCTGCGTCATTTCCAAAACGCAGGGATGTGCAGTATTTACCAGAATACAGGCATCAGCTGCCTAGCACCAATGCAGCCACCCTTGCACCATGGTGAAAGGATGCCTGTGTTGCATGGGTGACTGTTTATGTGTAGGAAGGGACACCTTCCTGCACAAAAACAATAATTAATGGCAATTTGCTTCTTCTATGTGTGCTGCACAATGCAGCACACATAGAAAGCAAACAACGAGGAGAAATAAAAGTATTTCTCCTCGTTGCGCTACTCTAATGCCACCCCTGTGGAGGTGTTCGTTTTTGGCACTGACTCAGGTTTACGTTTCCTTGTAAATCTGGGGCAAAAAGCAATGGTGTTGTGTGGATATACCCACAGTAGCACCCATTGCATGCCCCTTTTCCACAGAAAACTGTGTCCGGCTGCATGTATATATACAAGGCCGCGTTAAATCATGAAAAGTAGTCTAACGCTGCCTTGTAAATATGGAGCAGGGCACAGTGCCACTGGAGCATCACAAAATGTGATCCTCTGGTGGCACAAGGGGCGTGTAAATAAGCCCCTAAATCTATAAGCTAAAGGACCCTAATCCCGACTGGGTGGCAATAATGACTTACTTGTGGGCTGTAGTCTATGCTCTGGGTGCCCACGCTACATGAGAGCCTAACCTGCACTTTGGGGGAGTTGCGGCTGGTCTGCTGTCATGAAAATTAAGTTATCCTTCTATTTGAAAAAAAATTTCCAGTCATGTCATTCTTCTGCGCGTGTGAAGTGTTTTCCCAATAAAGCACAGCTGGTCTGCCACTGAAAAGTCGGCTAAATTGCTGTCATCCACAAACATGAGCTCTGTGTCAGAGCTTCAAAACTAAGCGGACAACATCACCCGGGCACAGCGAGCCAATCACACAAACACTGCCATGTCTCACACATGCGGTCTAAAAGGTACTGCAGATCCGCCCATGAAAAATCAACTGAACTGTTGCCATCCACAAGTGTAAGCTCTGTGTCAGTTCTAGATAGCTAAGCAGAAAGCGTCATGTTTCCTTTATATATGACCAACTTTTTGGCAATGCACTCTGAACGCAGCAAACCTTTAGCATACATTTCAGATCATAAGCAGAACTTTCCATAAAGAGAGGCATGGGAAACTCAGTAGAGTCTCAGAGTAGCATAGATTTAAGCAAGGAAAATGAATGGGGCTCTAGATTTGAATCTGAGAAGCATCAGTAATGAGTCTGGGTCAAAATAGATCTGAAGTGAAGTGCTCTAGTCTGCTCTAGGAACAGGCACTTTTATATTTTCTCACATCAGCAGTTCACTAAAACTTGTTGCCATCTCTCAGCAGCTCATCAAGCGAGGCAGCGATGTCATCAAGGGAACACGACAGCTTCCGGCATCTAAGCAGTCTAAAACAAAAGGCTCCTAATCATTAAATACAATTATGCTACAAATTGTAATGTGACTACCAATTCGAGCCTGGTTCCCAACACCTCTTACTATAAGACAAAAACAGTTCATGGTTAGGTCTCTACATTGCTATATGAGATCATGCCCTTTTTCATACGCTTCTATTGACAAAACTTGTTTATAAAGAAACATTTTATGAAAATTAAACTAAACATTTTAATACATTTTTATGAAAACTATGCCTATGCGAAAGTTAAAATATAACAGTTCTTTATTAAATCTATTGTCTCAGTACATTTGCATCATATTTCTGACCTAGGTCAGGGTAAAAGAAAGAAAGAAAAATGCATTCGTTAGTGGTTTTAGCTAAACACATGTGGCTATGAAATCTTACTGCGCAGGTTTGTGTGTACAATACTGCTTTTCATTTAAGGCCTACACTTTTATTTCTACGTGTCAATTACGTTAATTTTCATTATTTAAAATGCTCCCACAAGATTGAAAATAGTCCCTGGGCGCACAGGCCAACTCTTTGGGCAGCAGGGCCATTTGCAGACTTTAAACGTGGTAAGTATTTTATATAGTTTTTGTTAGGTAAATTGAGCATCCTGATGACTTCCCTGAGTGTCACTGCAAGTGTTAGCAAGAGGGTATTAGAATCAGTGCCATTTCGAGAAGCAATAATTCACTATGCAGAAACCACCTGATAATTCAGGAAAGCACAGAATTATCCCATTGATACAAACTAAGCAACCCTCGAAGTAGTAGAGCCTTGGCACATTAAGAAAAGTTATCTTTGGAATTAAGTTAATTGAAAGGGGAGCAGATTACAGACAATGCCCAAAGCAAATTTCACTTTAGACAGAGATCAGCTATAGGCCGTTCACTCTTAGTCCTGCTCTCATAGGGCAAGTCCAACGTGAACCATCAGACCAGGTGTCCCCCAAATAGAAATAGAAAAAATCTAGACTTGTGTTGGCCTACTTGTGCCTTATCAGTGAAGTCGTCTGGCCCATTTAGCATGAGACCCACATCTGGGCATCCACATTACATGTTGGCATCTACTGAAACTACCACCAAAGTTATGGAAAGAATGCTAGAAGGAATCTGAGCCACTGGCATTTGTTAGGGACCTGATTCCAGATGACTGCTTTTCACCTACAGTGCCAGTCTAAACAGAGACCAGTCATATGCAAATCAGTCTTTGTCCGGCTCCAATTGGAGCAATCCAGGATGAGCTTCCAGGTCAAGTCCCCTACACAAGCTATCTGAGACTTGGTTCATCAAGACTGTCTCACAGAGATAGTCTCAAGAGATTGTCTAACGAGACAGAAGGAAAGCCATAAGTGTTAGGTAAGTGTCAGGAAGCATATAGATCTGTCTTCCAAGCAATCTTCAGTACTACAGGGACTCCAGGCAAATGGAAAAAAAGTATCCTGAAGAATTTCTAATAACTGATATCTACACCCTAACATCACCAGTAAAAGTCCCACTGAAATGGACTACCTTCACTGCAGAATATGGTGGGACAGAATGATATACATTCCTATTTCATTGACCTGAAAAACATGATAGAACACATTGTACAACTGTCTATCGCTCTTTAAGTGTAAACAAATGTGACACCTGTGTGTCAGTGCTGAGTAAAGGCCATATTGCCCTTCCTCCAAGGTCCTATTTATAATTTTTATTAAATCATAAGGAATGCTTTTTTTAAAGGAATTTTCTGGGCCATCACAAAATGTTCAATTTTACTCTGCAGAAAACAAAGGTTGACTCTTCTGAAGAATTTCGAAAATGGGTTTCGCCCCTTGTATTACACACTTTCAAAGCAGTCTGGTGTTGAATGACCATCACTGACCTGCAGACATATTGTCAACACAGGTCACGTCCCTCAGAATCACACAGTGTTTAGCCCAACAGTCAATACCATGACTAAAACCTATGTCTCAAGGCCCCACAACAAGAAACCATGCAGCTTTGTCTCTACCGCAATCGTTCCATTTGCAGTCAATGATGAGAAGTGTTGTTGTTGAAGCTATACCACAGTGAGAAGGAAGACAAGACAGAAAGTGTGTTCGCTATCTAACCTCCCAAGTGGAATTTATTTTATTTGGAGATGGAGCATTGTAGTATTTCCTCACTTGAAACCATGACATAAATAATTGATTTCTTTGAATCATTATCCGAGGCCTTGCAATCGAAGTAGGTTGTGCTAATTGGCGTGACTGGAGTTGGCAGCCACCCACAACACTAAATCAGCCTCCTAAAATAAGCACTTGAACGTTATTTACACAGAACCTAATTGTCCATAAAATGGAAAAGGGAACAATGTATTATAAACAAAAATACAACAGAATATTCTTTCCTCTATTCCTAAACAAGATTCTCAGAACCTAGCCAATAGGTAAACATGCAACCACAAGAAGGCAGTATTTGGTCCATCTGAAAATAAGCTGACTGAAAGAAGAAGTTCCTGGCCAAAATAAAACATGGTTTCTTCTCTAAAATTTAGTAAGTAAATCGGGTTTACACAATGCCATAACACGCGATTTTAGATGCATTGATGTAAAAGTATTCTTTTGTTTAAAACTAACTTATTGAAACAAGAACACTTAGGGGGTAATTTTGACCCCGGCTGGCGGCGGTCGCCGCCCGCCTGGAGGGAACCGCCATATGGCCGCTCTGCGGTCGAAAGACCGCGGAGGCCATTCTGGCTTTCCCGCTGGGCTGGCGGGCGACCGCCAGAAGGCCGCCCGCCAGCCCAGCGGGAAACCCCTCCCCACGAGGAAGCCGGCTCCGAATGGAGCCGGCGGAGTGGGCATGTGCGACGGGTGCAGTTTGCACCCGTCGCGTATTTCAGTGTCTGCTAGGCAGACACTGAAATACACAGTGGGGCCCTCTTACGGGGGCCCCGCGGCACCCCCTACCGCCATCCTGTTCCTGGCGGGCGAACCGGCAGGAACAGGATGGCGGTAGGGGGTGTCAGAATCCCCCATGGCGGCGCAGCAAGCTGCGCCGCCATGGGGGATTCCAAGGGCAGCGGTAAACCGGCGGGAGACCGCCGGTTTACCCTTTCTGGCCGCGGCAGAACCGCCGCGGTCAGAATGCCCTTTGGAGCACCGCCGGTCTGTCGGCGGTGCTCCCGTGGCCGGTGACCCTGGCGGTCACCGGCCGCCAGGGTCTAAATCAGGCCCTTAATTTTTTCCATTTGGCTATGCCTCCTTGTCGCCCGGTAGTAAACACAGTCGGAGGAAAAATAAACTACTACACATTGTACTTGCTCTGGTATTGAAAAAGAAATGTTTTAATGCAATATAAATAAAGACTAAGGGGGCCATTCTGACCCCGGCGGTCTAAGACCGCCGGGGCCAGGGTCGGCGGGAGCACCGCCGACAGGCCGGCGGTGCCCCGCAGGGCATTCTGACCACGGCGGTTCGGCCGCGGTCAGAAGAGGCAAACCGGCGGTCTCCCGCCGGTTTACCGCTGCCCTTAGAATCCCCCATGGCGGCGCAGCTTGTTGCGCCGCCATGGGGGATTCTGACACCCCCTACCGCCATCCTGTTCCTGGCGGTTCGCCCGCCAGGAACAGGATGGCGGTAGGGGGTGCCGCGGGGCCCCTGGGGGCCCCTGCCGTGCCCATGCCATTGGCATGGGCACGGCAGGGGCCCCCGTAAGAGGGCCCCAAAAAGTATTTCAGTGTCTGCTAAGCAGACACTGAAATATGCGACGGGTGCAACTGCACCCGTCGCACCCCTGCAACTACGCCGGCTCAATTCTGAGCCGGCGTCCTCGTTGCAGGGGCATTTCCTCTGGGCCGGCGGGCGCTCTTTTGGAGAGCGCCCGCCGGCCCAGAGGAAATGTCTGAATGGCCGCCGCGGTCTTTTGACCGCGGTGCGGTCATTCAGCGGCGGTACCCTGGCGGACGGCCTCCGCTGTCCGCCAGGGTCAGAATGAGGCCCTAATTTCCTTACTTCTTGGTTAGGAAGAGAACACGCCTTTTTGGAGGCATTTGTCTTCAAGAGATTTGTAGATTTCTGTATGAAACCCTTAAACTTCAAGATTGGCCTAGTTAGTCATTGCTCAATAAATAACTGTGACAGGCTTTGAGTGGTCGACTTGGTTAAGATACTCCGGCCCAGATTTAAGAAGGCCTAGCGCCTCCTTGCGCCACATTAGTGTAATTTTTTATGACACAAATGTGACTCAATGAGGCCAAATTCGCCACGCCAGATATACAAAGTGGTGCAATGCACGCATTGCGCCACTTTGTAACTCCTTGCACCACATTATGCCTGCGCCAGGTATAATGTATGCAAGGTGAGTGTTCTCCCATTAGGGGGACTGCAAAAATGGTGCAGTGGAATATATAAGATTCCACTGCGCCATTTTTAGTGGCGTTAAAATGGGGCACACCATTATTCTTAATGGGCCCGATGTACTTTGCAGGATTAGTGCAAATTTTTTGGCGCTAATCCTGCAATGTAGAACAATAGCTTCAAAAACTATGATGATATTGTCTCTAACGTGCACCATGGTGCATGTTAAATATGGCGCACACGTGGTCGTGTTAGAGGGCCCTGGGGGCGCTTAGTGGTGCAAGAAGTGACGCTGAATGTAACACAGCACCACTTTTCTTAAATTTTAAAAAGAAAAAACATGCATTTTATAGCACAGTATTGTAAATAAGCTGGTTACGATGCCGCTGCCTTTTCAGGCAGTTCTGAATCCCTACTCATAAAGTTTTACTGTGCTTCAGGGTTGGCACAGGAACTTAACAACCTAACTTCTCTCCAGTAGAGAATCATGTATTTGCCTATAATTAAACTATGTGTTGAAATAAAACAATGGACGCATGGTAGGGACATATTTGTACCATAGGCGAAACACAGCCTGTTCAATAGAGCGTGTCCTCGTTGTTGGGCCCAGCTATCAAGCCATCCAAACCCCCCCCCCAAAAAAAACTGAATTGCAGCTTGTAAGGATATGCCTCCTTGGCGTGGTTACCCCCTGACTGTTTGCCTTTGCTGATGCTAAGTTATGATTTTTATAGTGTGCTGGGACCCTGCTAACCAGGCCCCAGCATCAGTGTTCTTTCCCTAAACTGTACCTTTGTCTCCCCAATTGGCACAACCCTGGCACTCAGGTAAGTCCCTTGTAACTAGTACCCCTGGGACCAAGGGCCCTGATGCCAGGGAAGGTCTCTAAGGGCTGCAGCATGGCTTATGCCACCCTAGGGACCCCTCACTCAGCCCACGCACACTGCCTCACAGCTTGTGTGTGCTGGTGGGCAGAAAATGACTAAGTCGACATGGCACTCCCCTCAGAGTGCCATGCCAACCTCACACTACCTGTGGCATAGGTAAGTCACTCCTATAGAAGGCCTTACAGCCCTAAGGCAGGGTGCACTATACCACAGGTGAGGGCATGTGTGCATGAGCACTATGCCCCTACAGTGTCTAAGCAAAACCTTAGACATTGTAAGTGCAGGGTAGCCATAAAGAGTATATGGTCTGGGGGTTTGTCAAACACGAACTCCACAGTTCCATATTGGCTACATTGAAATCTGGGAAGTTTGGTATCAAACTTCTCAGCACAATAAATGCACACTGATGCCAGTGTGGAATTTATTGTACAATGCACCCAGAGTGCATCTTAGAGATGCCCCCTGAATACTAGTCCGACTCCTAGTGCTAGGCTGACCACTTTCTGCCAGCCTGCCACAACCAGACGAGTTGCTGGCCACATGGGGAGAGTGCCTTTGTCACTCTGTGGCCAGGAACAAAGCATGTACTGGGTGGAGGTGTTTCTCACCTCCCCTGCAGGAACTGTAACACCTGGCGGTGAGCCTCAAAGGCTCATGCTTTTTGTTACTGCACCCCAGGGCATCCCTGCTAGTGGAGATGCCCACCCCTCTGGCCATTGCCCCCACTTTTGGCAGCAAGGCTGGAGGAGATAATGAGAAAAACAAGGAGGAGTCACCCACCAATCAGGACAGCCCCTAAGGTGCCCTGAGCTGAGGTGACTCCTGCCTTTAGAAATCCTTCATCTTGAGATTGAAGGATTCCCCCAATAGGATTAGGGATGTTCCCACCCTCCCCTCAGGGAGGAGGCACAAAGAGGGTGTAGCCAGCCTCCAGGACAGTAGCCATTGGCTACTGCCGTCCTGACCTAAACACACCCCTAAATTCAGTATTTAGGGGCACCCCAGAACCCAGGAAATCTGATTCCTGCAACCTACAACAACAAGAAATACTGCTGACCTGAAAGCCCTGCAGAGAGGATGGAGACGACAACTGCTTTGGCCTCAGCCCTACCGGCCTCAAAGAAAGCTGCACAGCGACGCATCCGACAGGGACCAGCGACCTCTGAAGCCTCAGAGGACTGCCCTGAAACCCAAAGGACCAGGAAACTCCTGAGAACAGCAGCACTGTTCACCCACAGCAACATTTTTGCAACAAAGAAGCAACTTTTAAAGAACTCACTCTTCCCGCCAGAAGCGTGAGACTTCACCCTCTGCACCCGATGCCCCCGGCTCAAGCTCCAGAGAACCATTACTACAGGGAGGACTCCCAGGTGACTGCGAGCTCATGAGTAACCGAGAGGACCCCCCTGGACCCTCACAGCCCATGAGGCTCCCCCTGACCATGACTGCCTGTAACAAGGAACCCGACGCCTGGACCAAGCACTGCATCCCCAGGACCAGAAGGAACCGAACTTCAGTGCAGGAGTGACAATCAGGCGACCCTCTGCCTAGCCCAGTCGGTGGCTTGCCCGAGAAGCCCCCCTGTGCCCTGCCTGCACCGCTAGAGTGACCCCAGGTCCCTCCATTGATTTCTATTACAAACCCGACGCCTGCTTTGCACACTGCACCCGGCCATCCCTGTGCCGCTGAGGGTGTGTTTTGTGTGCCTCCATGTGTCCCCCCCAGTGCTCTACAAAACCCCCCTGGTCTGCCCTCCGAAGACGCAGGTACTTACCTTTTGGCAGACTGGAACCGGAGCACCCCTTTTCTTCAAAGGCGCCTATGTGTTTTGGGCCCTACACCTGACCGGCCCTGGTTTGCTGGAGCGGTAACTTTGGGGTTGTCTTGAATCCCCAATGGTGGACTGCCTATGCCCAGGAACTTGAACTTGTAAGTGCCTTACTTACCTGAAAAACTAACCATTACTTACCTCCCCCAGGAACTGTTGATTTGTGCACTGTCTCCACTTTTAAAATAGCCTATTGCCATTTTAACTAAAACTGTGTATGTTACTGCCCTAATTCAAAGTGCCTAACTTACCTGTGTGGAGTACCTTGCATTTTATGTATTTACTTCAAATCTTGAAAGGTGTGGTTCTAAAATAAATTAAGAAAATATTTTTTTCTATATAAAAACTATTGGCCTGGAGTTAAGTCTTTGAGTGTGTGTTCCTCATTTATTTCCTGTGTGTGTACAACAAATGCGTAATACTACCCTCTGATAAGCCTACTGCTCGACCACACTACCACAAAATAGAGCATTAGAATTATCAAATTTTGCCACTATCTTACCTCTAATGGGGAACCCTTGGATTCTGTGCACACTATCTCTTACTTTGAGATAGTATGTACAGAGCCATCTTCCTACACAGCCATTTTATGCCAGGGCGCACACTAGACAAAAAGATATTTCCTGATTGTTTCCTAAATATCCCAGACTGAATGTGATTCTCGACCTGTTGCCCTAACTGATATGTTGCTGAAGTATGTCAGAGTCCTGTGCGATGTTGCCGCCTGTCACTTACCATGTTGCAGTTCAGTATCAATTTCCTAACCACCATGTTCATTTCACATTGCCTTAATGAAAAGCATACTGAAAGGCATATTGTACAATTGATTCCGAAAAAATAAAATGACAGTTTCGATACATCGCATCATTTTACATTCTGTCATGCTAGTTTAAATTTTTTTCACATGAGTAAAAATTCCCATGCTAGCTTTAATGTCAATCTAGCAAATTGCCATGCCAATTTACACATTCCAGTGCAAGTTACACTAGACCACCAGAAGTACCTGATGCCATTTATCAAATTGCCGTGCCAGTTTCCACTTTATCATGTCATTTTCACATTGCTTACAGAAAATTGCTGATTTAGTTCACACATTGCGACTACAGTTTCATATTACTCCCAATAAGCACCTTGCTACTACACAATTGCGTTGCACTTTTCAACTCTATCATGTCACTTAAACGTTTTTCTCTGAAAAAGGGGGCGCTCATTTCTGCACTGCCTTACTGCAGTTTCACATTACCGCAGAAAATTACCTTGCCAGTTTCTACATACCAATGCCAATTTTACATTAACCCAGCAAAGCAGATCTTGTCATGCCACCACATTCATGCTGTTTCCATTATATCACCAAGTACTACCAGTGACAGTATTTTTCTATATTATATAATGGCAGTACTCTCACCACATGCACACCCCTCCCCCCATCATCTCCTCCACTCACCTGCCTTTTACTTGTTCATAATAGTAGTCATCCTCTGCTGACACTGATATGCTGTCCAACATACAGGAAACAAACCCATGACATGGACTTGTCTCATGAAGGGTGCATTGTGCATCAACTGCACGTTCCTTCTACTATTAGCCATGTTAAAAAGTACCAATGCCTGCTAGGAAAGAATTGAAGTAAGCATGTAAGGCCAAGTAACTGGGAACAAAGGGCCACATGTACTAAGCCAGTTTGTGATCACAAACTGCAATTTGTAAAGTCTCAGGGTTTGAACAAAAGGTTTACACACCCATACTGAATTGCAACGAAGAAGGAGCGTGAAAGGTGCGTTCCTAATTGTGATTCATCATTGTATGCAACAGTGGCTTGCGACCCATTGATGAGTTACCAACACCTCAAAGGAGGTGGTAGCTGATTTCCCAACAAAGTGATTTCCCAACAAACACTTCCCAACCAGGAAACATATTTTTTTCAAATTAGAACCAGTTTAATTAAGGAACAGAGACTGTTTATTTTCTTTTTTTTAAACAAAATGCCTATTTCTGTAAGTAAATTTGTAGCCCATCACAGGATGTCACAAATAGTAACTTTCCTAATTAATATTCACAAGGCAGATCGGTCTGTGATCCCCCCGTGACTCACATTTTTGCAATATGGCTTAGTACATAGGTCACATCGCAAATGTAAATACTTGTCATGAAAATTCAGTGCACAATTTGCAATCTTTTTTTGTGACCTGCCTTTTGATACATTTGGAATTCAATGTGATAGGCAGCCGAAAGACTGGAAAACTGCACAGGGTGCCCCCATCATATTACGGTTGACTGAACCTGTTTGCCAGTGACCAGGGGGGCAAAATGCAGGTTTTAAAAACTGGCAAAATGATGGCTCTGTACAACAGTGTCTTCCAAAATCCCAGACATGCAGTGAACCTGTTCACATTTAGTTTGCTCTAGATATACCGCACACATGCAGAGTTCCTACTTCAGTCCTCAAATGAAGGATTTCGTTTAATACTCATGTGAAGAAATCAATCACTGGCAGCGGGAATAATAGTAAGAGGGATGGCTGGGTCCTCACCAGCCACCTGTGAATCGTACCTATTTTTTGCAAACATTAGATATGTTTTCGCCTTGGCTACACATTTGTTCTAGTACAATAAATGCGTTGTGTTAAATGGAATCTTCTCCCTTGACAACTGAAGACTGAAAGGGTTTATTAGCAAAAGAAAAATTAATAATCTGTGAATCTCAAAATCAACCAGCCAGAAGATCTCCCAGCACGCCTGAATGGAGAACATCATTGAGAGAAGTCAAGGCATACATATATACACTAGCACTTAAGAGCTTTGAATAAGGTCACGTGACAGACTCTTACAAAAAAGCAAGCAGGTGCCTAGGCTGAGAACAAGTGAAACGACCTTCAGATTGTATAGTTAATGTGAAAAATGTTTCAGCTGAGCAAGTTAGTCTTTGTTTTTTTGCCTGTAGCGCCGTGGGGTGGGAACAGATCATGTCAGAGATGGGAGCTTCCTTTGAGCAATGTTAGCGTGAACATGAAAACATGGCTGAAGCAGGTTATGGTTGCACCAATGCAAATACTGCTATTTAAATAGCAACCTTGTTTTGCTAGTCCGTGCTTAGATAGCCATATACGACTACCTAAGAGGGCTCTACCGGTTATATAATTTAATTCAACATCTCTTCTCTACAGAGCATTTACTTGACATATTCTAATCAGCCTTAGTTAGTTTCAAAAGAACAATCAATTATAGATCTTTAAAAAATGTGTATGACCAAATAGAGTGATGTTATGTATAATTTATTTATTTATTTCGTGATATTATTTTCCACTAAATTGCATTTCTTGAAGACCTCTTTCCACTAAATTGTTTTTCATTTATTTTGGAACTGCGATACAGACTTCTAGTATTTAGTTTTTCTATAAATGTACATGCTGCAAGCAGCTGTCTTCTAAATGGGGCAGAGGTTCGGAGAGGAGGGTGAATTGAGTCCCTGACATGTTTTGGCAGAAGCCCAATTACTGCCCTTCTCATATTAAGGCTCAGTATGCCATAAATCACCCAAACAACTCAAAATGCAAATATTCTGATAGGACTAATCTTACCATTTGATCTAATGAGTGAATGAGAAAATTCGCTATCTAGTAACATGTAGTCTAGGAGTCAAATTTGATGATATAATTATCTAGGGTTCTTTTCCTGTGCTCTGTTGCCAAGCGGTATTACTATTTACTGAAGCGAGAACAGAGAAGTATCCGGTATATATGGATATATAAAGAGGAGTTTGGAAAATACGGCATTTATAGCATATACTTCAGATTTTTCCATGTATCTGTAGCTAAGGATGTCCCACAGCAGATGATAAAGAAACTGTGACTAAAACACTGTGCAAAGTAAAAATGAATAACAAGTACAGGTTAAACTATTCCCTGTAGTGTAAAAACATTCAGTAAGGTATGACTATGTTAGCTATGAAGGACAGAGTCTGAGAGGCAGGGCCTTAAATTCAAGGTAGCATATCCAGGCCTACGCTGCTAGCAGACCTTAAGTATTTCAAAAACACACAGGTTTCAGAAAAAAGCTGTTAACATGGGGAAACGTACTCTACGCCGACTTTTTTATAACGAAGTCCTGGTTAACGAAAGCGGAACAACGCTTTCTTTAACCACAACTTCGTTATTTTGTGCCTAAACCACGCATGTCCTGAACAACGAACATGCGTGGTTAAGGCACAGACAAGGGAGTCGGCTGAGGAGGACGACACGGATGACGAGGCGATGATTCAGGTAAGTGGTGGGGGGGGGGAGGTTTAGGTTTTGGGGCATGGTTGGGGGTCAGGGGGTTTTAGGTTTTGGGGCAGGGGTGGGGCGTCGGGGTTTTAGGTTTTGGGGCGGGGTTGGGGGTTCAGGGGGTTTTAGGTTTTGGGGTGGGGTTGGGGGGCGGGGCGTTTTAGGTTTTGGGGTGGGGGTGGGGGTTAGGGGGTTTTAGGTTTTGGGGCGGGGTGGGGGTCGGGGTGTTTTTGGTTTTGGGGTGGGGTTGGGGGGGCGGGGCGTTTTAGGTATTGGGGTGGGGTTGGGGTGACGCATGCAGGATCAATGGATGCCTATTACTAATGCCTTTACCAGGAATGCCTTTACAAAGAAATATCGTTGTTAAGGCATTCGTGGTAAAGGCATTAGTAGTAACAAAGAGGTTGGTGTCCGACCTCGTTGTTCAGGCACTCGTTGTTTCGGCAGGCGGCGTTCCGACATACCACCGTTAACATGGAATATATTCAATGCTGTCGGTGGTAAACTATGACTGGGTGCAGTGTGTTCTCAAGCCTTGCACCAGAAGGCTATGTTTCTTGCGTACTAGTGTTACCATAGCCATTGCAGTGATGGCACCAAAGGGGTTCCACCTGGGCATTAAAGTCTACAAATGTAACTGAATCCATTGGTCCCATATTTGTGTACTTGTTTTTTGGTTGCGAGTTTTTCTTCCAATGTAGTCGGAGTTCATGTTTTTTCTGCTCTAACATTTTCTGTTTTACTAATTTATTCTGGATTTTCGACACAAGGAATGGGGGTATTAGGGATGACACTGAACATGGAGCTTCCAAACCAAGAAGCGTCATTCAATGAAAGAACAGGCTTCCAGTCACTGGTGCGATCAGGGACACTTGTGATCTGTGCAACACGTGTCTGAAAGGAACACTTTGACCCTGTCACCAGGCAGGTCGCTACCCCCATCTGCCACGCAGCCCCCTGTGGGTTGAACCTCCGTTGCCGCTTTTGCCGCCTGACTACTCGCTCCCTTTTTTCTGTACCCCTGCGGTTAGCTTCTGTGCCACTTCGTTTTTTCATTCTGTGCCCCTGTGTTTTGCTTTCTGTAACCCTGTGCTCTGCTGTCCCTCTCCCGCCGTCTTTTCCCGCCGTTTTTTCCCCGGGCTTTCCCCGGGTTTTTCCCAGGGTTTTTCCCCGGGTTTTTCCCTTGCTGCTGAGCCCCTGCTGCCCCGCCCCCTTCACTCCCATTGGCTGCCCCGCTCCCAGCTGCTCCTCCCTCCCTCTGCCCTCATATGGAGGCCGCATAGCGGGCGCGCAGCGGACGCGTGCAGAGGGCGCGCCGCTTGCGCGCCTAAGGCGTGCCTAAGGCAAGCCCGGCTGCGCCCGTCCGCGCCTGGACCGCACCCAGCACCAGAACCCCTGGAACCCGCACCCCCGCAACTCCAGACTGCACTACGATGCAAGCACCCTGCACGCACTCAACACCAGATGAGACCACCCCTGCTACCGGGCCACCCCGAAACGCACCCAGGGGCCTTTCACCTGCCGGAACTGCAGATTCACCAGCATCCAACCCTCCACACCACCAGCCAGAGAACCCAACCACCTCCGCTGCATCCTCCTGAACACCCGCTCTGCTCGCAAGCACGCCATCGAACTTTGGGACCTCCTAGACTCCACCGCCCCGACGTCGCCTTCCTGACAGAGACCTGGCTGAACCCCACCTCAGCACCAGACATCACCATAGCCATCCCACAAGGCTACAAGATCTCCCGCAGAGACCGCACCAACGGAGTGGGAGGAGGAATCGCCATCATCCACAAAGACTCCATCAAAATCTCAACGAACACCGATGACACCCTCACCACCGCCGAGCACATGCACTTCCAGATCCACACTGACCCCAACACCACCCTCAGAGGAACTCTCATCTACAGACCTCCCGGACCCCGCCCACAGTTCAGTGACACCATCGCCGACCTCATCAGCACCCACGCCCTCGATTCCACAGACTACATCCTCCTCGGGGACCTGAACTTCCACCTCGAGAACAACAACGACGCCAACTCCACCGCCCTGATCGCCAACCTCGCCAACCTCGGACTCAAACAGCTCGTAACGACACCCACTCACGCCGCTGGACACACGCTCGACCCCATCTTCTGCGCAAGCCCCCACGTCTCCTTCAACCACACCACCGAACCACACTGGACCGACCACAGATGCGTCCACTTCACTTTCAGAAAACCCACCACACACCACCGCACCCAACAGCTACCACGCCGCTGCTGGGGCAAGGTCACCGAGGACCAACTGACTACCGCCCTCGCCCTGAGACCACCCACCGACCCCACCGACCCAGACACCGCCGCAACCAACCTCACACACTGGATCAACGACTGCGCCAACACCCTCGCCCCTCTCAAGACCTTTACAACCAACCACACCAACAAGAAAGCCGCCTGGTTCACCGAGGGCCTCCGAATCTCCAAGCACACCTGTCGGAAGCTGGAGAAGAAATGGCTCCACGACCAAACACCAGACAACCACACAGCCCTCAAGAGCGCCACCCACAGACATCACCAACTCATTAGGACCGCCAAGAAGACCGCCTTCAAGGACCGCCTAGACAACAACGCACACAACACCAAAGAGCTCTTCAGCATCGTGAAAGAACTCTCCATCCCCAGCTCCATCACCAATGACATCCCGCCATCTCAAGACCTGTGCGACTCCATGGCCACCTTCTTCCACCGCAAGATCACCGACAACGACTGCGCCAACACCCTCGCCCCTCTCAAGACCTTTACAACCAACCACACCAAGAAGAAATCCGCCTGGTTCACCGAGGACCTCCGAATCTCCAAGCACACCTGTCGGAAGCTGGAGAAGAAATGGCTCCACGACCGAACACCAGACAACCACACAGCCCTCAAGAGCGCCACCCGCAGACATCACCAACTCATCAGGACCGCCAAGAAGACCGCCTTCAAGGACCACCTAGACAACAACGCACACAACACCAAAGAGCTCTTCAGCATCGTGGAAGAACTCTCCATCCCCAGCTCCATCACCAACGACATCCCGCCATCTCAAGACCTGTGCGACTCCCTGGCCACCTTCTTCCACCGCAAGATCACCGACATCCACGACAGCTTCAAGCCCGACCCCCCCCGCACCCACCACCGAGTGCACCACCCCTGCGACTACCACTCGCACCAGTCGCCTGACCGTCTAGTCCAGCGTCAGCGACGAAGACACCATCAAAACCATGAACTCCATCCACTCCGGATCCCCATCGGACCCCTGCCCTCACCACGTCTTCAACAAAGCCAGCACAGCCATCGCGCCCCACCTCCGGAAAACAATCAACTGTTCCTTCGAGACAGCAACCTTCCCAGAAAGCTGGAAGCACGCCGAGATCAACGCCCTTCTGAAGAAGCCCAAGGCGGACCCCAAGGACCTCAAGAACTTCCGGCCCATCTCCCTGCTCCCTTTCCCGGCAAAAATGACCGAGAAGATTGTCAACAAACAGCTGACCCGCTACCTCGAAGTCAACAACATCCTGGACCCTTCCCAATCGGGTTTTCGCAGTAACCACAGCACCGAGACCGCCCTCATCGCCGCCACTGACGACATCCGGACCCTGATGGACAAAGGAGAAACAGCCACCCTCATCCTCCTGGACCTATCAGCAGCCTTTGACACGGTCTGCCACCGCACCCTATCAGCACGCCTCCATGACACCGGTATCCAAGAGAAGGCCCTGGCCTGGACCACATCCTTCCTCTCCGGCAGAACCCAGAGCGTCCGCCTCCCACCCTTCCGCTCCAAAACCACTGAGATCATCTGCGGCGTCCCACAGGGATCCTCCCTCAGCCCGACACTGTTCAATATCTACATGGCCCCCCTCGCCCACGTCGCACGACAACACAACCTTAACATCATCTCCTACGCCGATGACACCCAGCTGATCATATCCCTCACCGAAGATCCCCACACCGCCAAAGCTAACCTCCACCGAGGAATGAAGGCCGTAGCCGACTGGATGAAGGACAGCAGACTGAAGCTGAACTCAGACAAGACGGAGGTCCTCATTCTCGGACCCACCCCATCAGCCTGGGACGACTCTTGGTGGCCCACGTCACTAGGCACAGCCCCGGAACCCACGGACCACGCACGCAACCTGGGGGTCATCCTCGACTCCACTCTCTCCATGACCAGGCAAGTCAACGCCGTCTCCGTGTCCTGCTTCAACACCCTCCGTATGCTCCGCAGGATCTTCAAATGGATCCCCCTCGACACGAGAAAAACCGTTACCCAAGCCCTCATCACCAACAGACTCGACTACGGGAACGCCCTCTACTCAGGAATTACAAACAAGCTCCTGAGATGACTCCAATGCATCCAGAACGCCTCGGCCCGACTCATCCTCGATGTCCCTCGCCGCAGCCACATCACACTCCACCTGAGAGGCCTGCACTGGCTCCCCGTCAACAAAAGGATCACCTTCAAGCTCCTGATCCTTGCACACAAAGCACTGCACAACACCGGACCCACCTACCTCAACAACCGACTCAGCTTCCACACCCCCACCCGAAGCCTCCGCTCAGCCAACCTCGCCCTCGCCACAGTCCCCCGCATACAAAAAACCACCGGCGGCGGCAGATCCTTCTCCTACCTAGCCGCCAAGACCTGGAACACTCTCCCCACCATCCTACGACAGACCCAGGACCTGCTGGCCTTCAGAAGACTCCTCAAGACCTGGCTCTTCGACCAGTAGCACACCTCCTCCCAAGCGCCTTGAGAACCTCGCTGGTATGTAGCGCGCTTTACAAATGCAGTGATTGATTGATTGATTGATTGATTGAACACATATCGAGGGAGAACCCTGGAATTGCTTGAACCCAGGTTGTTTTACTCGATAAATCTAAATCAAATTATACCTGGTTCAGGAAAAGTCTGCAAATCAAACTGTCCACGTCTGCCTATGGCAGAAATCCACACTTTTGGTTGTAGCGACTGAAGATTGTTGTCTTGAGCCCACTCTTCTACAAATAGACTCTAACACACCCTATGTGCAGAACACGCACATTCACGGCAGCATGATTATGTGACCAAAAGGAAGCATCTAGTACTCTATAAACACTATTGAGGAATAAATCAATAAGCTCTTGCTCTCTTGTTCTGAATAAAGACTCTCTGTTTTTGCTTGGTGTGCAGATGCAGTTTTCTACCTTCTATGTAGGTGTGTCGCCACCTTTTTGTGTGCGTTTGCTTTGAGGCTGTCAGTTCCTTCTTTGGTTTCCTAACGAGGTATCTACTGAGCTCCAAATTGTTTCAACCAATTTACATAACTTTGTTGTCATCATCTGCTGTACTACTGCAACAGTAGGGCTGCAGTGAAAGTTGACCTTATCATTTCAGATTTACTCTTTAACAGCATTTAGATTCCTGCATCCCAATAGCTTAAGCTGGGTTTGTGCTGTTGTTCAACAGAGGTACATGACAAACTCTAATGTCTTCCTTCCTGGACCCCAGTATTCGCTTACGTTTGTAAGTAGTGGTCTGTTGTCTCACCACACATGGTCAAATTAAATAGAAATGAGTGGTGAAAAGAGTTTGAAAGAAGGGTCATTGATTGTCCAGCACTGTCAAATTGTATCTAAGGAAACTGGTTTATCCCTTTGTTCCTAATCCCCAAACTATTGTATCTCAAGGAAGCAGTCTATTCAGTCCACTGTAACATTGTGCTGGTGCAACTTTATATTCAGTTCTCTTTATTAGGTTTTGAGCAAATAAGGGAAATACCTGCCGACAACCAACGGGCCAGCAGGAAAATAATCAGGAAACAGTAGAAACCAAGCAAAGGAAGAAAACACCAGACATAAAAAGTACCCACACTAGCCCTCCCTGCGCACTCCAGACCAGCTCCTATTCAGCTGCCGCAGGATTCAGATAATCGTGTATGCGGTGCACTGTGGCCGGTGATTAGACGCGTGCGCCTAGTACTAATGAGGTTCCTGCACATGGGGCTGCCAACCGCAGCACCCTGAGATACCTAGGATTATTGAATTGCTGGCCAGTAAAGGAGAGACATTTGCCCACCTCTTTTCAAAGTCTTTCCCTTTGTGCTTTAAAATCATGGAGATCTTTTCCTTGTCTCTTATCTGCCATATCTTGTGTACCCACTGAGTGTGATCTGGAACCTTGCCTGTGCTCCACGCTCCCAGGATCACCTGCTTGATCGCACGCAATATTGTCATAATCCTCTTCCCCTGGGGGATTTTAGAGGGAAAGTGAGCCTATCACCCGCTACTAACATTATGTATTTTTGGAGTCTCATTGTCATGCAGTCAAACATGTCACCCCTGGTATGATTTTAGGCATGCCATTTATTTCCACGTTTGAAAAATATTTGTTGCTGTGGGTTTACTGCATAGCATTTTACTCATTTTCATTTTGAGGGACACTCTGCAACAAATCTTTTATTGTTCTCTTCATCTAGGGGAGTGGGAGGTTTCACCCTTAACTATTTCCCTTTCTCGCTCCTGTTCTAAATAAATCCCCAAGACGTACAATATGCCTTTGCTACAAATTTCATACTCAGATTACGCGATTCTCTCGCTACTTTAACCCTGGGAAAGTTTTGTTATCACAGGTGCTACAGCCTTCCGAAAAGAATCGAAATATATACATTTGTGTGTCCTTTCTTGATCTAGCAGCCAACATCTGCCAATATAACAAGCGATTGACGGACCAACAAGGAGTATCTCTTTCTAGTTTTTCAGTCCCTAATTTGTGCAGTCCCCTTTCCGTTAGTGGCATGGAAGACACTGAATAGCATTAATACAGAAAATGTCTGCAATATCATCTATTACATTTTGTGAGGGATATAAGCCTTATATTGACCCAAAAGAAACAAATGATGGTTTCTTTAGTCCAACTGACCGCCTTTCTATATCTACTCAAAAGACTCCTGGATAGCGAATGCACTGGAATGTGCACATCGTGGTCGGTGCTATACAATGAACAAGCTAACATCACAGGTTGTGGACTATCTACGGTAAACACAGTAATGCTAGACACTTGCACCAAATGAAGAATTTGAGTAAGAGTAGGACTGCAAACGTACCATCACGTTCTGGAAAACACATCAAGGGCAAATTCATACTCTGCAAATGTTTTTCTGCTGGTGTAACCGGAGCAAATGTGATGGAACTGCACGTTTGGTGGGTCGTAGAACAGTTCCGCTATTTTGCCAAACTCCGAGGGCCTCATTTACAAGGCCCTAGTGGCACACTGTGCCACTGAAGCTTAATTTTTTTAACACTCTGGTGGCGCAATGTGCTGGTCCATATTTACAAGAGCACGTAAAGTCATCTTGTGTAGCTTTTCATGGCCTTGTAAATATGGCCCCCTTTCATGTATAACTCTATGTGAAAGGGCCGTTCCATGGGTGTTGCTATGGGTGTTCCCACGCAACACCCATGGAAACTGAAAGAATCTGACGCATTCCCAGATTTGTCAGGTCCCTATCCCACCTCAGGAGTGGCGTTAAAGTGGCGCAACAGGGTGAAATAACATTATTTCTCCCTGTTTTTTCCTCTTTCTACGTGCTGCATTCTGCAGCACACATAGAAAGAGGAAAATGCTTTAATGATTGTTTATGTGCAGGAAGGTGTCTCCTCTTACACATGAACAATCATTCCTGCAGCACAAACACCCTTGCACCATGGTGCAATGTTACCTGTGTTGGTGCTAGGCAGAAGTTTGTGCACCAGTGCTGATGAAAGTACAGGGATGCATCGTATTTCTGTAAACACAACGCATCCCTGAACTTTCAAAATGACACAGCTCAGCAAGCTGGCTTGCAGTGCCACACTGAGTCATTTCCTCGTAAATGAGGCCCTGAATGACCTACAATGTGTCTCAATGACATACTGAGAGACCATCAAATCAATGCAACAACAACCACTAAAATATGAATGGTGTTGCTTTCCTTGACTATAAAACTGAAAGTAAATAACACGTCTTCCAAGAGTGTCTTGGCACTAATAGCACAAATCTCTTTGATTACAAGAATATCACATTTAATTTTTAAGGGCACATCTGCAGTCTGAGGTGACGCCCATGCTGACAAAAGCATGAGAGTGAGCTTGGATGAGGTGACTAAGGAAAACATATTCTGTGCCAGTGGAGTTAGTTAGTTACCCTTCGTCTGCCAGCTCCTTAAAGGTATTTAAGACATTGCCTTTCACCTCATTTTACTGGTTTCTTTCTTGGGGCACTAATCAACTGCTGTTACCAACACCAGTCAGTAAACTGGACACTGAAATGAATCACCATCACCTCATGGAGAAACCTTCCCATGTGACAGAATAAACTTTGCAACATGCTCTTGACAGGCACCACCAAACCAGTGTCCAAACTGTGCTGTGAACAACAAGAAGAAAGGAGGAAGGGGAGTTCTGACAAAATAGGGGTGATTAAGGCCCTCTTCTGCTTTTGGGCAAAGGTCCTTAAACATGCAGCATATATCATCCATTTCCCAACATTTCTTTGAGAGAATAACCCACAAAGCCTGGACAAAATTATAGTTAAATTCTATCCATATCAGACCAATGATTTTATCCATTGTGAGGTAACGGAATCATTTGTTGGCCGAGTTCCCTAAAACACCTTGAGGGAGACTCACAAATGCCTATTCTATAGTTGTATTTCAATGGAATTCCTTGTTTATCAATGATACTGGTAAACATAATTTAAAACTTACCATTCACTAGTCTTTTTCTCATAAATTCCTGAACAGAGAAACTCACCCAGTAAAGTTGCCTTTACATCACTACAGAATCTGCCCAAACTTGCTGGTTACACTTATTTACTTTAAAATGTGCAGCACAACCCCAAAACCCAAAATGCGTTCCTGTTCTGGCCATTGATTGGTCAAGTGTGCTTTAAACTGGATCATTTTGTAAATATGTTCTCAGATGATTTTCGAGGTGTGCTTATAGTAGTAATAATCTAAAAATACAAAAATAATTACAGTACTGTTTAAGTGTCAAGCTATTGCACTATTATGTCAACAACAGTTCACAGTAGAGATCTCAGCCTTCTTAAAATATACATAGATTGGGATTCTGCTTATACTAGCACTACTTTGTCGCCTCATGCAAAACAATTGCTTAGTGTTTCATTTAGCCTTCCATGGAGTGCTTACTTTGCAAGGCCTGAACGACAGTTAAGGCCCAATTTAGAGTTTGGCACATTTTGGCAGAGAGGGTACTGTTACAAAGGTGTAACCTTTCTGCTAAATAGCAGGTCCTTCTTCCTTATATAGATAAGGTAGACCTTCAGTATGTCGATGACAGAGACTATTTAGACTCCGCTGTCGACGTTCACCTCAGACGGCTAGACAATGTGAGGGCCATCAGCGGATTTGCTATTTGTCTATCCGCCGTATTTAGAATGGGCAAACAAATGGCAAGTTTTCACTGTCTGTCACAGCCATGTAAGGCCTGGTGGTAAGTAAAACGTCTCTCTTCATCCAAAGATGATGCAGATCCAAACGTTACATCTTTATTCAGTACCATGTGTATACAGCCGGCTCAGAGAACAGTCTTCAGCAACTGTCACTTCGCCCATCTACATTCCATTTCCCCCATTCTAATTGTCATGGCAACTTCATAAACACTGAACTTGAGCATGTAATATACAACATATCTCCCTTATTAACAACAGAAAACACAACGGTGTTCAAAATGATACATTAACTATTTACATGTTATATTAATACAATGTTAAATTCATTCTCTATATCTTCCTGGAATTTTCCTTTGACGACTACTCCTCCGTAACATTATTCCTTCATAACTTTTCCCTTTATACTTCATAACATCTTTACCTACATTTGTTTGTTTTGTTATTAATTCATGATTATTTTCTTTAAACTTGTCTGTTTCTAAATCGTTACATTTCACAACATTCCTTAGATTCCATTTCTTCCCATCATTCAGAATCACTGAATATTTCATTACCTTCCGAACTTCCTTAGGATCTGACCATTTAGATTCACCCTTCTTATAGTCCTGGAATCTTCTAACTTTTACTACATCACCTACATTCCAAAGTAAATTTTCTTTATGTTCTTTTCCCTTTGAACAATATTTTTGTTTTTTCATTTTAACACCCTTTCTCATGCTTTCTTCATCCACTCTCACTACCCTATCTTTATTCATCCAACCTGGACCAGCTATGGTGCAAGCCTTCCTACCCCTCAACAAGACAAACGGAGTTTCACCAGTCAAAGAATGTGGAGTTGTGCGATAATTCCACACAATTTTCTTAATTTCCTCCTTCCAATCCAATTTGCATTTCATAGCCAATTGTATATTTTCCCCCAAAACCCTGTTAAACCTCTCAACAAGACCATTCTCACGTGGATGATATACAGCAGTTTTTCTGTGTGAAATTCCACACTGTTTTAAAAATTCCTCAAATTCTTTTGCTAGAAATTGTGGACCATTATCAGAAACCAAAATCTCCGGATATCCTTCTCTCCTGAACACTTCTTTACAAAATTCTATAATTACTTTTGTCTTTACTTCCCTGACAAGAGTAACTTCTGGCCATTTGGAATAGTAGTCCATCAGCACCACAGCATACCTACTCTCACTACCTAAAATATCAAAAGGTCCACATACATCTATACCCAATCTCTGCCATGGATATTCAGGAAAATCCATAGCTGTTATCGGCGTATTAACTGGACTATGAGACTTATCACTATGCGCACATGCAACACATTCCCTCACAAATCTTTCCACATCATGATCTAAACCAGGCCACCAAAAATCCAATCGAACCTTGCGTTTCATAGCAGACATTCCGCCATGACCTTCATGAAGCGCAGTTAGTACTCTATGCCGTAATGATTTCGGCACTAATAACCGATCACCACGTCTTAAAATTCCATCAACGCATGACAATTCTGTCCAAATAGATTTATAATTATAGATCTCAACTGATTCATCCCATTCCCACTTCCATCGTTTTGGCAACAAATTTATTAATTTCTGACAAATTTCATCCTCCTCTATTGCAAGTCTGCTACTAAAATATCGTCTTCCTCCACATGGTTCATTCCATCTAATGGACATCGAGATAAAGGGTAGGTCGCTCCCCCTGCCGCTGCAGCTCCTCCAGGTTCCTGAGTTCCTGAGTTCCTGAGACCCACCTCACAGTAAGTACCCCCCCCTCCCAGCCCCTCGCTCTGCCCCGTGCTACTCACCCTCTCTCCTGCTTCTTTTCTTCTTTTCTTCTTCTCTGTTCTTCCTCCTCGCTCCTCGTCTGTAATCTTCTTCTGTACTCTTCTTTCCCCCGTCTTCACTCTTCTTCTCTTCTTCCTCATCTTCTTCTGTGGTCTTCTGCCCTCTGTTCTTCGTTTTCTGTATCTTCTTCTGTGGTCTTCAGTGTTCTTCTGTGTTCTTCTGTGTTCTTCTGTGTTCTTCCGGTCTTCCTTTCTTCTCTCCTTCCGGTCTTCTGATCTTCCTTTCTTCTCTCCTTCCGGTCTTCTGTTCTTCTGTTCTTCTGTTCTTCTGTTCTTCTTGTCTTCTGTTCTTCTTGTCTTCTGCCTTCGGCTCTTCTGCCTCCTCCGTCCTCTTCTCCCCGCGCCTGCCCTACTGCTCCTGCCTCATCCCCCTCCCCCACTCGCATCCCCCTCTCTATCTCCCCTATCTAACCCGTTCACTATCTACCTCCCTCACTCCTCCTATCTACCTATCTCTCTATCTCTCTATCCCACTATCTAACTCCCTCACTCTCCACCTCCTCCTATCTTCCTATCTCTCTATCTATTTCCCTATCTATCGATTTCCCTATCTATCCATTTTCTCTATCTATTTCTCTATCTCTCCCCCCCTCCCTCACCCCCTCTATTACCTATCTTCCTATCCTCTCACTCTACCTCTCACCCTCACCCACCTCTACAACCCCCCCTCCCCTATCTTCTCAACCCTACTCCTATCTTTCTCCCTTATCTCCTAAACCTCCTAACACTCACCCCCTCCACCCTTAAACCCCCCTCCCCCAGCTCTTCTCACTCTACCTGTCCCCCCCTCCCTCGCGCTTTCCCACCGCGACCTCCTGCACAGCCCCGCCCCCCAGCTCCCATTCGCTCCCACCTGACCCCTCCCCCCCCCTCCTACCTCATATGGCGGCCGCTGCGCGCCTGCGCAGCGGGTGCGCCGGAGGCGTGCCAGAGGCAAGCCCGTCTGCGCCCGTCCGCGCCTGTCCCGCGCCCAGCGCCACGACCCCTGGTCCCCAGCTCTCCCAAGCCTCACTGACCCGCTACGACCCCACCACCCTCCACGCCCTCAACCCAGGACGCTCCAACACTTGCTTCCAAGCTCACCCCAAACGCACCCATGGACCCTTCGCCTGCAACTCCTGCAAACGCACCTTCCACCACGCAACAACCACGACCACAAGCCCACGTGCCATCAACCACCTCAAGTGCATCCTAGTCAACGCTCGCTCCGTCCACAAACACGCCGTTGAACTCTGGGACCTCCTGGACTCCATAGCACCGGACGTCGCCTTCATCACGGAGACCTGGATGAACGCCTCCTCGGCCCCTGACATCGCCACTGCCATCCCCGAAGGCTACAAGATCTCCAGAAAAGACCGCACCAACCAGGTAGGAGGAGGTACCGCCATCGTCTTCAAAGACTCCATCAGCGTCACCACCTCCACCGAAGACACCCCTCTCGCCGCTGAACACCTGCATTTTCAGATTCGCACCGATCCGAGGACCACCCTCAGAGGATCCCTCATCTACCGTCCTCCCGGGCCACGCGCCCCTTTCAGCGACGCCATCGCCGACTTCATCTCCCCGCACGCCCTCGCCTCGCTGGACTACATCCTCCTAGGTGACCTCAACTTCCATCTGGAACAAAACAACGACCCCAACACCACCACCCTGCTCGACAACCTCGCCAACCTCGGCCTCAAACAACTGGTGAACACCGCCACCCACATCGCTGGACACACGCTTGACCCCATCTTCTCCGCCAGCAAACACGTCTTCTTCAGCCACGCCTCCGCCCTACACTGGACCGACCACAGCTGCGTCCACTTCACATTCCGACGCGAGACCCGCCACATCCGCACCCAACCCATCCCTCGTCGACAGTGGAACAAGATCCCCAAAGAGCAACTCTTCTCCGCACTCGCCGCCAACCAACCCACCCTCACCACCGACCCCAACGATGCAGCCCTCAACCTCACAAACTGGATCTCCAACTGCGCAGACATCCTTGCTCCCCTCAAACGCACGCATCGACAGACCAACACCAAAAAACCTCTCTGGTTCTCTGACACCCTCAAAGAATCAAAGAAAACTTGTCGCGCCCTTGAGAAAGCCTGGCGCAAGGACTGCACCGCTGACAACATGACCGCCCTCAAGAACGCTACCCGCGAACACCACCACCTGATCCGCGCTGCCAAAAGGAACTTCTTCACCGACAGACTGGACAAAAACAGACACAACAGCAGAGAACTCTTCAGCATCGTCAAGGAGTTCTCCAACCCCAGCGCCAACGCCGTCACGCCCTCACAGGATCTGTGCGAATCCCTCGCCACTTTCTTCCATCGCAAGATTAGCGACCTCCACGACAGCTTCGGACACCAGACCCAACCAAACACCACCGAACCGGCATCCACGGCCATCACCCTCAACAACTGGTCCCACATCAACACGGAAGAAACCAAATCCATCATGAACTCTATCCACTCCGGCGCCCCTTCGGACCCCTGCCCGCACTTCATCTTTAACAAAGCCGACGACATCATCTCCCCGCACCTCCAGACCATCATCAACTCTTCTTTTTCTTCTGCTACCTTCCCCGAATGCTGGAAACACGCCGAAGTCAACGCCCTACTAAAGAAACCTACGGCTGACCCGAGCGACCTGAAAAACTTCCGCCCCATCTCTCTTCTGCCTTTCCCAGCCAAAGTAATAGAGAAGACCGTCAACAAACAGCTGACCACCTTCCTGGAAGACAACAACCTGCTCGACCCCTCACAAACCGGATTCCGAACCAACCACAGCACTGAAACCGCCCTCATCTCAGTCACTGACGACATCAGAACCCTGATGGACAACGGTGAAACAGTCGCCCTCATTCTGCTCGACCTCTCGGCTGCCTTTGACACCGTCTGTCACCGCACCCTAATCACCCGCCTCCGCTCCACCGGAATCCAAGGGTGGGAGATCTTTCTCCTTCCTGGCGGCCAAGACCTGGAACTCCCTCCCCACCAACCTCAGGACCACCCAGGACCCCTCCGCTTTCCGGAGACTCCTAAAGACCTGGCTGTTCAAGCAGCGATAACCCCCCTTTTTCCCCTAGCGCCTTGAGACCCGCACAGGTGAGCAGCGCGCTTTATAAATGTTAATGATTTGATTTATTCCAGGAATGTATTTCGTTGTGAAAGTATACTCCTGTAATCTGAATAACCATTTTGCAACGCCTGGAGTAGCTCTTCCTGCACCTTTTGTTGTAAAAACATCAATTAATGGCTTATGGTCTGTCCACAGTTCAAAATCAACACCCCATACAAAATTTCTAAAGTGTTGAATACCCCACCAACATGCCATAGTTTCCTTCTCTATAGTTGAGTAATTTAATTCAGCACCTTTTAACGTCCTTGAAGCAAATGCAATTATTCTTTCACGGCCATTCTTATTCTTCTGCATAAGAACAGCACCTAGACCATACATGCTTGCATCAGTTGCAATAATTAGTTTGTCACCTGGTTTATATGGTGCTAAGGCTACAGCATTTATAATACAATCCTTTATATTCTTAAAGGCTTTTCCACATTCTGTTGACCATACAAACTTACAACCCTTCCTCATCAATCCTCTCAAGGGTCTAACTCTATCCGCAAAATGATCCACAAACTTTGAATAAAATTCAGCTAAACCTAGAAAAGATCTTAACTGATCTTTATCCAATGGATCCGGAGCCATTTCAATAGCCTCCATTAATTTATGTTTGGGTTTTATACCTTGTTCCGACAATGTATGACCTAAGTATTCCACTTCTCGAATAGCAAATTTGCATTTATTCAATTCAACGGTTACACCAGCTTTATCTAGAATGCACAACACATCATATAAAATTCTGTCGTGGTCCTGTTTGTCAACACCCCAAACCAATATGTCGTCCTGAAAAAATCTTACTTGCTTTACACCACCCAACAATTTTTGCATCACTCGCTGAAAAACAGCTGAGGCCGATGCCAATCCGAATGGCATTCTTTTAAAACGAAATGCACCTTCTGGCGTAATAAATGATGTCAAATGACGAGAATCTTCATGTAATATAATTTGATGGTAAGCATTTGACAGGTCAATCGTTGAAAAATATCTCCCTTCAGACACACCTGATAACAATTCTGCAATATTTGGTAAAGGATGGCGATCAATCCATATGCACTTGTTTAAATCCCTCAAGTCCACACACATCCTTATCCTTCCATTCGGTTTCCGTACTAAAACAATTGGACTTAACCAATCAGACGCCTCAATAGGTTCAATTATATCAAGTTTACACAATCTCTCTAATTCCTCCTTTAAAGGACCTCGCAAAACCAACGGTACACTTCTAACTTTGTGAGCTATTGGAGTCATATTTTCCTTGAATATAATTTTGTGTGCAAATTATTTTAAAACAACCCAACTTTGTACTAAATAATGTTGAAAATTTCTGTGCCCATGTTGTTATATTATCAGAAGCTGTTGATAATACCTGATCTTCGCTACTAGGATCTAATGTAATGTTTAAAGCACGTTGATCTCTCCATCCTAACAACAACTTTCCTTTATCAACAACATAAACCATACATTTAGCACTTCTTTCCTTGAATGATATTTTGGTTTCAAAACATCCAATTATCGTTATTTTACCTCCACCATAACCTTCAGGCTGAATGCCTGTCTCCTGTAACTCCATGCCCCCCAAGTCATACCATACATCCTTACTAACTAGTGTAGAAGGAGAACAAGAATCCGCCCACATACATATTTCTTTCCCACATATCTTTACAACACACTTTGGAGGATGATATTCTGTATCATAAGATTCTAGTTTTAAAATTTCTTCACCATCCTGAACCATCAACACTTCAACCTCATCTTCCGAGTTTGACTTTTCTTCCTCATACATCTTATTAATTTTTCCTTGGTCAGTCACACAATTCACGTTAGTAATATTCCCTTCACTTCTACAGACTTTAGCAAGATGACCTAATCTCTTGCACTTGTAACATTTCATTTTTATTGCAGGACAATTTCTAGCTGACGCTACATGTTTTATTCTCCCACAACGATAACACGTTCTTTTATAATTCTCATTCATTGTTAAGTTTCTTTTCCCTTCCTCCTTGAATTTATTACTAGAACTTAACTCTCTTATTTTACAAACATTGTCGCGATTATGTAATTCATTTACATACTTAGATGTATTTTCTACTCTTTTAGCCACCATAATAGCTTTTTCTAATGTGGGTTCTTTCATCCCTAATAACTTTTCTTGAATTTTGACATTGCTCGTTCTGTTAATTAATTGATCACGAATAATTTCATCTTGCAGACCTTTAAATTTACATGTAATGGCTAAATTACGTAAGGCAGCCACAAATTGATCAATGGATTCATCAACACCTTGTGTATGAGAATAAAATTTGTGTCTTTCGACAACTACACTTACTTTCCTACCGAAATGTTCTTCCAAAGCTCCTATCGCCACATCATATTCATCAAGTGACTCTTCTTCCATATATGAATTCTCTATATTGCTCTGATCTGTACCTCTAATACCTGGTAATGTTTTTAAAACTTTTCTGCCTTCAACACCCAAGTTGTGTTTCAATATGGCCACTTTCCTTCTAGCAGTGAAAGCACACCCATCCATTGCCTCTAGATAAGTTTCAAATGCTTCACGCCAATCTTCCCATTGCATAATTGGATTCCCAGGGCCTTCCAAAAATGTAGGTGGTGGTAAAATCGATTGCATTTTTTCTTTTGTAAGTGTATATGTGTATATATATGATTTAAAAAAAATTTTTTTTTTAATATGTATGTGAATATATATGTATGTATAAGTAAATTGTTATATTTTATCTTATGATAAATCACCACCAAAATAACAAACTAACATAACAATGTCGACACTATTGTCTGCACCTTCACACTTTACATGAATAAGTCTTTTTTCCTTTTTTATGGCACACTGAACAGTAGTCCTTTTTCACTTTCAATTCGCTTATCGGCATAGGGTGCTAACGTCAGCACAAACAAAACACCAGGAATGAGTCACATAAACTCTCAGCGATGTTCTCCTCTCACAAACAAGTGAGTGCCAAACCTTCTTCTGTACACGCGCCCAGTGTGTACATTGAAGTTTTTAAACCTTCCACGGCGCACAGCGTTCTTCTCCTCTCCAACAAGTGAGTGCCAAGTCTTCTTCTGTACACGCGCCCAGTGTGTACATTCAAGTTTTTTTTTTTTTTCTTTTTGGATCCAACAGTATGCCCCTCCGTGAATCCAACAGCAACGTTGTGTGCCCCTCCGTACTCACGCTCCCGGCACTTTTCACTCGCCTTAAATAACTTGAACACCTTTCTGAAATAAACGTGTGTCTTCACCACACACACCGCAATAACGCTGCGTATTCCTGAGATTTCTTCCAGAATGTAGACAACGCCTGTATACTGTTCCACAAATCGATTATGCGTCAACTGTAGCCTCAGACAACATGTGTCGCCTGTTTAATCAAACAACTGTTAACACGCCAATGCCACCATGCCTTCTCTACTCCTCCACACCGTGCAGCACAGCATACCTTTGTTTACAGAGCCGGCTGTCAACCATAGATCCCGTCCCTCGTCGCCACTAAAACGTCTCTCTTCATCCAAAGATCACTGAATGCAGATCCAAACGTTACATCTGTATTCAGTACCATGTGTATACAGCCGGCTCAGAGAACAGTCTTCAGCAACTGTCACTTCGCCCATCTACATTCCATTTCCCCCATTCTAATTGTCATGGCAACTTCATAAACACTGAACTTGAGCATGTAATATACAACAGTAAGGGGCAGTGAAAACTGTGAAGTGACCCCTTTCCTAAGGGAGAAATGTCCCCGGGTGAGGTGGGCATTGTTTATTTTTCCCCAAAAGAAAGTCCTGCTTTGTGGTTCCTGGAAAAGCAAGAGATGTCTGCTGGGGCCGCATAAATCTCTAAATATGGCATGAGGGGGTAAGCGCTGATATTGGATTATCACTTGCTGACTTTGTTGGCTTACGACTTTATGATAGTGTGTCTTTTCTAGTGTACTTCTGTGCACCAGGTAGTGTTAAAGGAGGGGTACACTGGTCATTGGAGGAGTAAAGTATCCTTCTATAGTGACGGTACACACTGCCTGCCAAAGTTTAAATCAGGCCCTCAACCATCACACAGTCAATTCTTTATTTTATCAATAAATTGCACACAGAAAGCAATGTTTTGTTGTAGTTTTAACTGCTGTAAAGGTTTTCTATGTTTGTGTAGGACCCATGAGAGCCATTACGAGCACCCCCTTTCGTTTCAATAGTTTTTATTAATTTTTAGAAACAATTGCAAAACTTCAGAAAGGCATTCCTTCCTTGAACCTGTAGACACCAACTTCTCCCAGTTCTATGCCCCCATGCACTAATTCACCCTCCGCTTTTGATGCTTGAGTCCTGATGAGTTGTACCCCCTCCATCCCCATTTCTGATTATGTCTTTAGCTTTGTTAACATATATTTCTCGTAATCTGGCAGGCCCAGGGAACGTAGTCTAATTGAACACTAAAGGACTCCATTGTGAACATTTAGACATTGCAGCACTAGGCCCACATTTTATGAAATTCAAATGTCTCCCCTTTAAAGATGTAAGCCACCTTTTCATGAGCAAATTAGTGCCAAGACTCTAGAGCCATATATCTGCTGTCAGATCCACTGACATGCCCCATATGCCCAATATTGTTTGTTTGGCTGTGAGGAGCCGGTGAGAATTGTGTTTTCCTTTAACAGAATGTAAAGGATAAGTCGTCGCCGCTGGAACAGCCAAGATTATGGTTGCTGGGTTGTTAACCACCTTTTCTACCCTCTGATTATGAGATGCTGCATAATATGGGTCCATAGAACTCTTTGAGCTTCGGGCATGCATATAGTATATGTAGTATTGTGCCCCTCCCCATAGTGCCTCCAGTAGTGTGATGAACATGTTGTGTCTATCATAAGCAGGTTTGCTTGTGTGTAGTGCCATCTGTACACATTTTTCTTTAGATATTCTCAATTTTGTGCATGGTGAGCAAAGTTGTTCATGCAAGTGAAAATGTCATCCCATTTTTGGGAGAGATTTCCATTTTGAGGTCTTTCCCCACTGTGCTTGGTATATTTAGTTAATTTGTAGGAGTTTCACATTCAGTAAGGCCTAGATGCGAGATATTTTGTGGATGTTGGGAATTCTCTTACAAGGGCTGCAGAATCCAGTGCCTGATTTAGAGATACAGAAATAGTTTTCTTTCTGGGTATGCCATAGGTAGCCTAGATGCTTTCAAATGTTTAAGGGTCCCCCTTTGTGAAAGAAGTCTCTCCTGAAATAGCCGTGGGTCTTCCAGCTCTTAAAATGATTTCTGTCGAATCCTGGTGTGACATCAATGTTCTTTGTGATAGTGGTTAGCAGTGAACTGTAAGTGATGAGCTTTTGTCTCTTGAAGAGGTCCTAGCAGCTGTGTTTTTGGGGACCCAGAACACCTCCTCCTATGGGCAAGTCATCATTAGGATCTGGTCAATGACGCATCAAATATTGGGCCTGATTTAGAGTTTGGTGGACAGGTTACTCCACGACAAGCTTGATGGATATCCCATCTGCCATATTACAAGTGCATTATATTCAATGGCACTTATAATACAGAAGACAGCACATCCGTCATGTTTGTGATGAAATAACTAAATCCCAGAACTCTAAATAAGGCATTTTGACAGTTCCCTCAAAAAAATCCTCAGTGGTGTATTGTACTGTGGCCGCCCATAGTATTGGCCTAGGTCGGGCTTCCCAGGCCTCCCTGCTTAGGGTATAATGTGCATGCATGCTTGTGTGTGCGGGGTCTCTTCCGCCTCAAGAAAAGGGGGTGCATATTTCCTGAAGCTGCTGCGTGAGTTCCCCTCTGGATAGAAGATGAGGTAAGGATTGAAACATGTAGAATATTTGGGCTATTATTTAAATTTAAAATTATACTATTCTTTCCAGTCATGTCAGAGCAGGGATTCACTAGGAGTTTGAGAGGGTTTAAACTTCCTTCATTAGGGTTTGAACATACTGTAGCTTCTAGTGCACTTGTGTAGATTAGGGGTCAAATAGATACCCAAATGTGTTAACCCATGTAGCACCCATCTGAAAGGGGGGCTCGCTTTACAGTGGTTTAGCCAGGGAATTCCCTCCTGACACAATAAGCCCCTCTGATTTATGTAGGTTAATCCAAAAGCCCACAATCATCCTGTACTCATCTAGCTACAGTGTCATCTCTGGCAGGGACTGTCAAGGTAAGGGAAATCAATATGTTGTCTGCAAAAGCTGATATCATGAATATTTCCTGTCAAAAGACAATACCAAGGAAATGGGGATGCTTTCTTATTCTTTGAAATAGTCTGTCAAGATATCAGGCAATGAATTTTAGAGGGAGTGGACACCCCTGGCTTGTACCCCTTTGTAGCATCATGGGTGAAGATGCTATGCCATAACCCCTTATTATAGCCCATGATGGAGGTATATAATGCATCTACCCACCCTCGGAATCTCAGACAATTCCAGCTCTGCTCAGCGTTGCCATCATCACGCCCAACCTAGCCTGTCAAAATGTTTTCTGCATCTAGAAATAGTAGTACTGCCTCCTTGTGTCACATCTGTACAAGATATGTTAGATGGAGTGCCCTCTTGGTGCTGTCACTGGTCAACCTTGAAGGGATCAATTCTGTCTGGAACAAGTAGATTAGCAGTGGCAGCACTGCCTGTAGGTGATTTGCTAGTACACTTGCAAATATTTTAGCATCCACATTCAGCAGTGAGATAGACTAATTCAACAAACACTGTGTTTGATCCTTGCTTGGTTTACCTAGTAGGGAGATGGTAGCCTCAGCCATTGAGCATGTGAGGCTGAATGTGCGGTCCATGTCACTGTAGACTTCAGTAAGGGTGGTTTGTAGTGGGTACCTGAGGTACTCACACCTTATACCAGGTCCAGTTATCCCTTACTAGTGAAATGTAGGCAGTGTTCTAGCATCTTAGTCTAGAAGTAGCTGTAGCAGAGCAGCTTAGGCTGAACTAGGAGACATGCAAAGCTTCTGCAATACCACTATAGTTACACAGTAGTTATACACAATAAAAGACAATGGGCCTCACTCAGACTTTGACGGGCGGCCGAGGCCGCCCGCCAAAGTCCCACCGACAAATGACCGCACCACGGTCAAAAGACCGCGGCGGCCATTCTTACATTTCCGCTGGGCCGGCGGAAATGCCCCTGCAAGGAGGAAGCCGGCTCCGAATGGAGCCGGCGGAGTTGCAGGGGTGCGACGGGTGCAGTGGCAACCGTCGCGATTTTCACTGTCTGCTCAGCAGACAGTGAAAATCATGGTGGGGCCCTGTTAGGGGGCCCCTGCACTGCCCATGCCTGTGGCATGGGCAGTGCAGGGGCCCCCAGGGGCCCCACGACACCCGTTACCGCCAGCCTATTCCTGGCAGTGAAAACCGCCAGAAACAGGCTGGCGGTAAGGGGGTCGGAATCCCCATGGCGGCGCTGCAAGCAGCGCCGCCATGGAGGATTCCCTGGGCCAGGGGAAAACCGGCGGGAAACCGCCGGTTCCCCTTTTCTGACCGCAGCGTTACCACTGCGGTCAGAATGGCCCAGGAAGCACCGCCAGCCTGTTGGCGGTGCTTCCTCTGCCCTCTGCCCTGGCGGTGTTACACCGCCAGGGTTAGACTGAGGGCCAATATTCAGTGTTACCAAAAATTAAGGTACTTTATTTTAGTGACACAAGGCCAAAATATCTTAGAGGCAATACTCCTTCTAGAGGTAAGTATTACATACAACATATTCATGAAAGACCATAATCAGGTAAGTAAGTAGTCATAGAATAGTGAAAACAGTAGACAATACAATAGAATGCAATAGGCCTAGGGGCAACACAAACCATATACTAAGAAAGTGAAAAGCAAATCACGAATTCCCCCCTAGGCAAGTGTAGTGTGTAGAGAGGCGCTGGGAGTGTAAGAAAACACCAAAAGTAAGTAAAATACCCCACTCCAGAGCCCAGAAAAGTAGGAGTAAAGTACTGCAAGTTTCCTCAGGACACACTACAAGTCATGATAAGAGTTATTGCAAGAACCAAGCAAGACTGCAAGCAACAAATGGTGAATTCCTGGACCTGAAGACCTGTGAAGAGAGGAGACCAAGTCCAGAAGTCGCAGAAGATTCCAGGAAGGTCAGGAGCCCCTGCCAATCTAGAAGATGGTGTAAAAGAGGATTCTTTGGTTAGAAAAAGTCTGCAGAAGAGCACCAAAGAATATGGTTGCAGGTTCCTGCGTGGGCAGGAGATGTCCCACATCGAGAAGTTGGATGCAGGCTGTTTGCGTCACTGGATTCGTCCAACAAGCCTTGGTTCAAGCAAGTTTGCACCAAAATGGCACTGCCTGGACCCAGGAGGGCCCTGGGGGCCTCAACACAGAATGAGGAGGCAGAGGGGGCTCCCAACACTGGAGAGAGCCTACAGATGACCAGGCAGCACCCACGGGAGTCTCAGGACACGGGGACAAAGAAGGTGCAAATTGCAGTTGATGCAGCACAACAAAAGAAGGTGCCGGAGAACAACTCAGCGAGTTGTGCGTCGCAGGATGGAGTGCTGGGGACCTGGGCTACACTGTCCATGAAGGATTCTTGGAAGAAGTGCGCAGGAGCCGAAGGAGCTAGAGATGACATAGTCCACAGGGGTACTGTCGCAAACCGGGAAGGCAAGATCTTACCTACTCCAAATTTGGACAGCAGGACCTTAAGACAGTCTGGGTCAGATGGGTCCCCCACCTGTGTTCCAGGGAGCACGCTCATCGTCAGGAAAGGAGTCCCAGAGAACCAGTCATCTTGGAAGGTGACTGAAGGAGCAGGGAAGTGATTCCGTCACTCCATGGGAGATTCCTTTGGTTCTTCTGGTGCAGAGTGAAGGCAGGGATTCAGCAGAGTGTGCACACCTTGGAAATTGTTCCAAATGCTGGCTGGAGCTGAAGTTGCATGCCACAGGAGTTGTCCTGGATACTTTGCTGCAGATACAGCGGTTCCTGGAGTAGTCTATGGTTGATCCGACGGTCAGAAGCTGAAGCAGAGGATGCCGAGGATTTCTTGAGGAGTCTTGCAAGCTGAATCTGAAGAAGAACTCACAGGAGAGACCCTAAATAGCTCTGAGAGGGGGATTGGCTACCTACCTAGGTATGCACCTATCAGGAGGGGTCTCTGACGTCACCTGCTGGCTCTGGCCACTCAGAGATTTCCAGAGTGTCTCCACACCTTGAAAAATAAGATGGCTAATGGCTAGGACACACTGGAGGAGCTTTGGGCACCACCCCTTGGGTGCTGATGGACGGGGGAGTAGTCACTCCCCTTTCCTTTGTCCAGTTTCCCTAAACTGGTGTAGGCTGGCTTATGCAAGGAGGGCACCATCTGTGGCCTACAAAGCATTTCCAGAGGCTCTGGGAGGATACCCCTCCCAAGCCTGAAACACCTATTTCCAAAGGGAGAGGGAGTAACACCCTCCTGCCAAAGGAAATGCTTTGTTCTGCCTTCGTGGGACTGAGCTACTCAGACCCCAGAAGAGCAGGATCCCTGTCTATGAGGTGGCAGCAACTGTAGCTGCAGTGCAAGCCTCAGAGAGCTGGTTTGGCAGTACTGGGGGTCCATGGTGGAGCCCCCAGGATGTATGTGATTGGCCCCCCAATACCAGGTTTGGAATGAGGGGACAATTCCATGATCTTAGACACCTTACATGGCCATATTCAGAGTTACCATTGTAAAGCTACACATAGGTATTGACCTATATGTAGTGCACGAGTGTAATGATATTCCCGCACTCACGAAGTCTAGGGAATTGGCCCTGGAAGGTATGTGGGCACCTTTGCTAGTGCAAGGGTGCCCTCACACTTAGTAACTTTGCACCCAGCCTTCAGTAAATTAAGATTAGACCTATAGGTGACTTATAAGTTACTTAAGTGCAGTGAAAATGGCTGTGAAATACTGTGTGCACTATTTCACGCAGGCTGCAGTGGCAGTCCTGAAGAAGGGATTTTCTAAGCTCCTTATGGGTGGGAAAAGAAATGCTAGAGCCCATAATGATCTCCTGGAACCCCAATGCCGTGGGTACCTAGCTACCATATACTAGGGACTTATAAGGGGGGGTTCAGTGTGTCAACTGGAATTAGAATATGAAGTCACTAAACTATAGTGACTAATTTGGAAGCTGAGAGAGCTTAAGCACTGACGTTCTGGTTAGCAGAACTTCAGTGACACAGTTAAGCACTACTGACAACACACACAATAGGCCACAAACTATGAGCACTGGGGTCCTGACCAGCAGCATCCCAGTGAGACAGGCAAAACAAAAGGACAAACAGGCAGAAATTAGGGGTAACATGCCAAGAAAGATGGTACTTTCCTACAGTCAGAGACCACTGGAAGGTGAATTGTTGTAGAATTTTGACATGAAACTCCTTGGGACTGGGGATTTTCCTCTTTTAAGGCTTTTAAATCAGGACCTCAGACACTGGTATGAGGTTACATAGATGCTCTTATTCCTTGGGAGGGTATTGTCAGGAGGGAAGTCGAGTGTATGTTTTTATGGTCAATATATTGGTAGGGAACTCTGTATGTAGCGCTTTATAAAATGCATGGCATGCTTGTAACTTTCTTGTCTATCTCCTGGGTCTCCCTTTTCATGATTGACTTCCCTAATGAAATTCTGCATCTTTTAGCTTGGAATTTGTCAAAAAGGAGTGTGCCTACCTTAGTGGCCCCCTCATGAAAATGTGTATGTATCCTTGCTAGGATGTGGTTAGCTTTGTTGTATTCTACTGTGTGGATCTGACCTCTGACTGAAGTCAGCTACCTCCCAACCTTTTTAGTGGGATTTTTCTTATGGCTTTGCTCTAAGGCTTGCAGCTCCCCATTCTAGTGTTCCATTTCCACGTCACTGATGTGAAGTAGGTGGGCTGTTTCTTGGACAAACGTCCCCTTTGCCACAGCTTTCAGCACACACCACACCACCCTTGGATGGAGATTCTGGGTATTGTTCAGTGAAAGATATTATTAAATTGCTGCACAAACCTCATGTTTTGTTAAGCTACAGGGTCTTCTAGGAGACAGCCATTCCGGTGTTAAGTACCACCAGATGCTTTGCCCCCCACTATAGGCCAGTCCTGTGTCAACTTTATCTGGTCTTTATCCAATATTGTTTGTGGTCCTTGATCTATGTCTTGAGCAGCAGCTGTGTCAGCTGCTTGAGTAGAAAATGATTGATGTATGTGTACATTTAGTGTGGTGCATAGAAATGTGAGTAGTCTACCTGGAGTGGATGTCTATAGCACCATGCCTCAATTAGACCCAAGTCACAGAGGGCCTGATTTAGATTTCAGCCAACATCTAAATCACATTGTTTCCTATGGGATTTATATTTCGGCTGACGGGATATCCGTCACAGTTGTGACGGAGTAACCCCTCACTGAAATCTAACTCAGGCCCAGTGTGGATTTGCCAGCTGTTGAGAGCTGGTGTCTGGCCTGTGAGTCATTGGGACTTGTCCTGCGTGGAATGCATCATGCAATTGAAGTCCCCTCCAATTATGACATAGTTGCCAGATGTTTGCACTATGTTGTGGATTGTGGGGGCTAGGAACTTCACTTTTACAGTACTGGGGGTGTTCAATGTAGCTATTGTAAGTGGCTGGAACTCCCACTATTATTATCCAATGGCCCTCTTTATCATTTTTTGTCTCCAGCACTATGAATCTGTGCTTGGCTTAGAGGAGTATAGCTACCTCACTCTCTTAGTGGGTGACAATGTGTGGAATTGTGTTAGAAAATATCTCAAGTCTATTGTGATCTGGATGGGTCTCTTGTAAGAGGCAGATGTCTGCTCCTGTCCTCCTAAGTTCCTTCAATATGCTCCAGTGCTTTGTCTGGTTGTTCAATCCTCAAACATTATATGTGAGTAGTTTGAATTTGTGAAGTTTTATTTATTAGGGGTTGTGAATGGATTGGCTTCATTGAAAAGGATAGTAGTCTTGGGTTGTGAATCATCAATTTGGCTCGTTCTCTAGTGTATTATAGTTGTGTCACTGCATTCCCTATCCCTATTACTGTAAAGTACCACAAAAGTGTAACTTTGAAACTGTGGAATCTAACTGTATATAAAAGAGTGTATATTTTTGTGTCTAACTTTTAAGCTGCCATCTCCTACTCTGCAGTTGGACTACAAAGAGTCCATCTACCATCTTGTCAATCTCCCCTTCGTAAAGGTTAAAGTGGACGTTGGGGGTGTATTGGTCATGTGTGCAAGTAACCCAGAATCCCTGCTCAAGCCCATCCCTTTAGTGTTTTGGTGTCTCCTTGGAGTAATCAAGAACACTAGTCCATGAGTGATAGTTCCAACTAGTGATCTCTTTTGAACTAGACTAGGGTGTAGGTGGCCAACAGAAACCAGCTTCAGGAGCGTGAGCACGCTTTCCTTGCTTGTTGCTATTTCTTTTCTGTCAAGCTTTGCTTTTCCACATTTGTTCACCACTGTACCCTATTACTCCTGCTTGATTTTCATTTCTGTTCCATCCTTTGTAGTCGGAATGTTTTAGAATGTTGATGCCCAAAAGTGCACATATCTGATCCAGCAAGGCTGGGTTTCTTTGAGAGCCCTCCCCTTGGAAGATGATTTGTGTTTTATGCCTTTTGATCCCAGTCTTTCTACAACTTGGTAGATGGACCTGGCTTTGCCAGTGTGGTTGAGAAAAGATCTTGGAGTAGCTGTATTGCAGACCACTGAAGGATCTAGGGTCCTGTTTCTGCACTTGCGTCATAATGGCATCTTTCTTTCAAAGAAGTAGATTACTGTCAGGACATATGGGGTGCTTCTTTTGTTCATTCGGCTATTCTATGGGTTCTGTCTAGGTTGATTGTTACCGATCCGGATCGATCAAGGAGTCCCTCAAAGAGGTCTTGGACATAGCGCATAAGATCACTCCTACAGATGTCTGTGGAAATACCCAGATGCGGATATTGTTTCTCATTGAACAGTTCTCTAAGACCTCACATTTTTCTTGAAGTTGAACATGTTGTTCTTCAAGAGTGATCCTCCTTTGTTGCAAGCAGTCCCAGTTGCTTATCCAATCTTGAGGGCCTTTATCTACATCTCAACATGGCATCCCAGATCGGCTATTTTGTATCTCATTTCGTATAGGTCTCCATGGAAGTCTGTTATAACAGCTTCTATGTTATCCTTGACTACTGTGAAGGCTCTCAAAAGGAAGCCCACAATGCACATCTTCCTCCATGCTTCTGTCCTCTGCCAGGGTGTTATCTGGGGAATTTTTCTTGTCACTATTGGGCCCTCACTGCTTGGGCTGGGTTAGCATATCTTTTATAGGGACTGGGGATGGGTCCTCCCAGAGTACAGGTAGAACCATTGTGTGGCTCAGGGGGATGTGCCCGAAATGAGGTATCTGTTACTATGGCCCTGCCAGCCGCTGTCAGAGGTATAGCCAAGGGCAGCCTTTTGCCTCCTCTGGAACCTTGAATCCCTCCTCCCTTTCTCCAAGTGAGGTCTAAGCATTGAGTTAGCCATTGCTAGTATCTGTATGCTTGGTCTTCTCCCACCATATCCAAGACCAATTCTTGGGGTTCTCCCTTCAGTATAGAGCTGGCTCCTGGCTGTTCTATGCTGATTACTAGGATGCTCACGTTGCTAGAGATCTGAGCTCATAGTGTCCCCGAAGAGCTACCTGGTTATTGTGGTGCTACGGTTCTGATCTGGTAAAACTGCGTACAAAGTGGCAGTGTGGTGACTCCACTAGTTCTATGCTTGTTTGTGGTTCCAGCCATCGTCTGCGGCCCCTGCTAGATGGTCCCCATGTATTTGAATCCTCCCACAAGGGAAGGGCCATCCCTTTTTGCTTTATAGCTTGAGTGTGCCTGGCTCGCCTCTTGTTTCTCCATACTCTACTGTCTCTGCAAGCACAGTTGAAGGTCTCTTAATGACCTATTTCCTGGGTGCTGCTGTTGGATACTCTGCTTGCTCCTGGTCCTGCCACTACGAAGGTCCAATGCTAGACTCCACTGATGTGTGCATTCAAGGAGATTCGGTCTCCAGGGTGCTGTGTTGTATGGACCCTCTCTGGGCCAGGGATTCCCCAGTGCTCTCTTGCAGCAGGAACCCCACAAGGATGAGGAAAGGAAAATGATCCAGTGCTTAAACTCTGCTCTTTCAAAAAGAACAGTTGATGGACGGAATGTAGACCAAATCAAACATTCACCCCCAGTCACAGATCTGGGTTTAATCCATCAGTTTTTTTGCTCACCATGTCATTCCAGTTTGGACCCAGCCGTATGCAAATCAGTCTTGACCCTGTTCCCCATGGAAATAGTCCAGCCCGAACTACCAGGCCATGTCCTCTCTGGACCAGAAACAAGGATCCTGGGACCAGTTTCAGGGTGTCACCCCTCATCAGCTAGGCTAGCTTGAATCTGGTGGCATAGTGAGCACAAAACCCTTGTCTGGGCATAGCCTTCCTACTTGGGGCAACAAATGCAAAAAGAACAGTTGATAGAAGGAATATAGACCAAATCAAACATTCAACCCCAGTCACAGATCTGGGTTTAATCCATCAGTCTTTTTGCTCACCATGCCATTCCAGTTTGGACCCAGCCATATGCAAATCAGTCTTGGCCCTGTTCCCCATGGGGGGCCATTGGGCACAGTGCCATGTAGGGGGCCCCACATTAGGCCCCCTTATGACACTTTGAAAAAAATTGAAAAATACCTACCTGGACTTACCTGGGGTGGGTCCCCCATCCTTAGGTGTCCTCCAGATGTGGGTGCGTGTGGGTGTGGGTGACCCTGGGGGCAGGGAAGGGCACCTGTGGGCTGTTTCCATGGTCTCTGGCCATGGAAAAAGGCCCACAGGTCCCCTAACGCCTGCCCATACCTAGGCATTAAATAAGCATGCTTAGCGCCATTAGTTAAGGCCCTCCTCCTCTCATGTGTGATTTTTGCACGGGAGGATAAATAAGGCGCTTGGGCCTTTGAGTCATTTTTAGCCCAGGAATGCCTACCTTGCATCTCATTGACGCAAGGTAGTTTTCCTCAGTCAAAAAATTACTTTAACTCCAACATTTTGGTGGTAGACAAAAAATGACACAAATCCGGCGCACACAGAGTATAAATATGGGCCTCAGTGCCCCTGAGATGTAATACTGTGTCATGGGATATTGTTTAGTGAACTGTGGAAGTTTAGTATTGTCCCTGGTGGGTAGTGAAGTGTGGTGGCTTAACGAACCTAGACTGTAGGGGTTATCGAACATGCTAATGTGCAGTAAAATTCACTGTGACATATACTGCGGCCCACAATGAAACATTCTAGTTTGGAGCAACCCATATATTTAAATGAAACAATGTAAATAATCCAATTAATCCACCATACAGTCAGTGGCTAATCACCAGGCATAAATGAATCCAAATCAAATTGTTGTACCAATAAAACACTTCTTTGCACGCTATGTTTTCTGATGTGAATAAATGTACATGGTACAAATACATTTGAGTCACTGACTAACGTATGTGGAATTTCGTGTGTTTTAATTGATGGTAACTCCTAAATTAATTATGTGATCACACACCTTGAACTGGTTTGCTTGTCAGTGGGGCATGAAGTCATGGTATCTGAACAAATATTCATCGTATGGTACGGCACGTTTTGGTTTATATCCTATTTACTGTTGCAATATTGTTGTACACTTGGACAGACGGCGAATCTGGTATTATCAGAGTAGGAGCATGTTCTCCGTTTGTGCATGGTCTAAATTAATGCCTGTGTTACACATATTCTGCCTAAAGTCTAGCTGTGTTTTAGTGTACATCTGCCATGGCTGAAATTCTGAGCCTTGAATTTTCCCTGAATTGTTACACAGGATTTAAGACATGTATGTGTTTTCCATATAGCAGGCTGTGCTAAATCGCTGATATAAGTTTTTGTGCGGTATGACTCTGAGGATGTTGTATGTGCTGTTGTTGGGATTCCTTGTTGGTTTTGCAGAATTCCTGAGTAAATGATCATACAGAAATTGAATGTCTGTTGCTGATTTGCTGAATCTCATTTCATGTGTAATGCTTTGTAATTAGGCATGGAAGCCTGTTTCAGAGCTTCAGTTATTGGTGATGCAATGATTATGTTTTGTCTTCTGGGCTGTTGGCCTCTTTTTTATAATGGCTGTTTGATTTATATCAACATTTTCTCTGCAAGTATAACTGTCTTCTGCATCGAACTAAAGATGGTATTTGATCAATTGTTGGAATTTACCCTTCGCTGGAAAGAACATATAGGTAATATTGTGCACTATGAATCACCTATAAAACTCAACTAAGGGGCAGATTTAAGAGCCCCTAGTGCCTCCTTGCGCCACATTAGCATAATTCTTTTTAAGCTAGTGTGGCCCAACGAGGCCAAAATCACTGCGCCAATTTTACAAAATGGTGCAATGCATGCATTGTGCCAATGTGTATTCCTTTGCGCTACATTATGCCTGTGACATGCATAAAGTATGCAAAGGGGACATTCTCCCATTAGGGGGGGGGCAAAAAATGGCGCAAAGAAATCTAAGAGATTTCTTGGCATCATGTTTTTTCTGCACTTTTAATGCCTGCTCAGAACAGGTGTTAAAAGGAGGCATGCCATTGTTTTCAATGGGCCTCAATGGGCTTTGCAGGATTAGGGTCAACATTTTTTAGGCTAATCCTGCAAAGCTCCGAACTAGCGTAAAAAATTCCAGCACTAGTTCCCTAACTACTGCAATAGTGCACCATATATTAAATATGGCGTACGCATAGTTATGTTAGGGGGACAATAAGGGGTGCAAGAAAACTTGGTGCAGTGCCACTTTCCCTAAATCAGGCCCTAGTTTTTTTTATTCCTGGTTTGCAAGTATCTAGGACCAGATGTACAAAGGGATTTTGCAGTTGCAAAGGCTCATATTGGCAATTTGAGAACCTTTGCTTCCGAAAATGAACTTTAGGTATGTACAAAACCAAAATTGTGATTAAGTAACATGTTATAAAATCACAATTTGGGTTTGCGAGTACATACAGAACCGTTACTTGGAAGGGGTGTGTTTAGGGCATCCCTTCCAAACAGTGATTTCCAAGGGAATGCATTATTGGTTTGCAACCAAATCCTGTTTCAAAACATTACAGTTTTACAGACCACATAAAAGTAGAGGTAACCCTTTTGCAAATGGGAAACTCATAACCCTTTTTGAATGTTGACAAACAATTTTAGGTGTAGGCAGTGGTCCTGTGGACACTGCCTAGTCTTAAAAATAAGTTTGTAAAACTTTTCATGATTTTTTGTTTACATCGGGGCAGATTTATGGAAAATGGTGCAGCACCCAGTGCAGCACCACTTTCCTTGCGCCCCTTTGTACCCCTCTAACACCACCATGTGTGCGCCAATTTTAAAATAGGGCTCACCATGGCGCAGAGTAGGGGGCAATAGCGTATTTTTTTTAATGCTATTGATGTACTCTGTAGGAGTAGCAGCTAAATGTTGCCGCTACTCCTGCAGAGCACGTAGGGACCCATTATAACTAAAGGTATGCCCCCTTTTAACGCCTACTCTGAGCAGGCATCAAATGTGCCGAAAAAAATGGTGCAACCATTTTTACAGCCCCCCTAATGAGTGAACGTCCCCCTTGCATACATTATGCCTGGCACAGGCATAATGTGGTGCAAAGGTTTACAAAGCGAGCATTGCGCAACTTTGTAAATATGGTGCAGGGAAAATGCTAATTTAGCACCGCCTTAGCATCTAAAAAAATTCGCGCTAAGGTGGCACTAGGGGCTCTTAAAACTGCTTCATCGTGTTTTTTTTAAAGAAGAAGGGCTGCATTTAAAAAAAAAAGATTTCTATATTTGAAGGCAGTCGCAAACATGGTGGTCTGCTGACCCCAGCAAGCCACCATCCTTATGATAGCAACAAATCGTAGTGGGATACAGTTTGCGACATACTGTTAACGACCTACCATTGATATATGTATGATAGGTCAATTTGCAACCCTCTATGAATTGCTAGTTTGAGACACAACCTATTAGTACCTAGGCTGATTTGTGAAGTATAATTGGATTCTACGAGGAGCATGTTTTTGCTGGAGCTTTACTAATTGCTACCACTTTTAGCAAATACAATGTTCATACATCTAGTTCTGATTTTCTAGCTTGTGTGCCTGCAAATATTGTAGTAGTTTAATGTGAGTTTCTCTTCCGTTTTTTTCTGAAAATGTAAGTAGAATTATCAAGTACAGGAGTTTAACCCTTTGCCCATAATGGCAGATATGATTTGCAAATTGTAAAAATTCCATTAATGCTTGAGGTTTAGGAAGGGTATTTTGACGTTTCAGTGTAGTACACTTTTCCAGGGAATCATGTACTATACCTTCCCCTTCACTGGACAGCTCATTTCCCAAATAAATGACTTGCGTCATTTTAAATTTTCAAAAATTCTCTTTGCAACTTACTTCTGATTGGATGGTTATTATTTGTCTGGTGAGGATAGTGTTCATCATCAGTCAAGTATTTGTCGTTGACCTATTAAGCTTTTTTTTAGAATTTCCATAATTCTAGCAAAGAACACGCTTGACCTTGTATGATAGCCTTGTGGTAAACAGCTGATTGCAAACTGAGACTGTGTGAAGGTGAAGGCTATCAAAAATTGTTACTCTGGAGCTGTAGTTTTGTAAAGAAACCTTTGTATTGTCACCTAGGCTCTCATTATTCTAATTAGACTACTGGATTTCGAGTGGCAGAATCGCCTGTGGTGTTGGAGACTGAGGGGGTCATTTTGACCTCGGTGGTCTTTTTTCAAGACCGCAGAGGGACCGCCGTGCTGAAGACCGCCAGCGGTTTTCCGCTCGGCGTATTATGACTGTTGGCAGCTCTCCGTCCTTTTTCCTACGTCCTGTGATTCGGCGTGGTGGTGTTCTGTTGACTGTGTGGTGTCGGCGGAGCAGCCCCATGGATCCCGTCCCCTCCCGGAGGATCGACGGCCAGGTAAGTCGATCGTCCGTTAGGGGAGGGGAGTGTGGGGGTGTTGTGTGTTGTGTGCGTGCATGGGGGTGTATTTAGAGGGGGCGTGTGAGTGCATGTATGTTTGCGGGGGTGTTGTGTGTTTGGGAATGAGTGCGTCTATGTCTGTAGGTACGTCTGTATGGATGTGTGCGTGTATGTTTGAATGTGGGTGTGCGTGTCTGACTGTGTGTGTGGATGTTGGCATGTATGTCGGTGTGTGTGCGTGTTTGTGTGTTGGTGGTGCCTGCGTGCATGTCGTGTGTGAATAAGTGATGTGATGTCGGGGTTTGGGGTGGGTAGGAGGGTCCTGCCACCTTTGGGGGGTAGCAGGGGTGGTGGGGGTGTACGGGAGGGAGACGGGGTGGGGGTGGGGGGTAGGATAGACCCCTATCAGTGCCAGGGAAGAAATTCCCTGGCACTGATAGTGCTTACCGCCATGGATTTCATGGCGGTTCCAAACCGCATGAAATCCATGACGGTCAGCCGGGTCCAAATACCGCCGGCGGTATAGTGACGACTGCCAGGCTGGAGACCCAGGTCTCCAGCCCAGCGGTCATCTCCACCCTGGCTGGCGGAACGGAGAAACGGCGGATGACTATGGCGGTAACCGCCATGATCATAATTGCAAAAATAGACCACCAGCCTGTTGGCGGTCTTACCGCCGCTTCTCCGCCGTCCGCCAGGGTCGTAATGACCCCCTGAGTCTGACCCACTACAGCTGATGCCCATTGCTCCAATCCGGGTTTTGCTCCGGCTAACTAGCAGTGCCTCATCTCTACCCGAGGGCAGGGGTGATTGGGCAGCCGAGCACATGACATAACTGGTTTCTCAGGGAAGCCGTGATCACTTAGATCTCATCCGTTTCTCTCAGTTACATTAGTCTCATATACAAAATGACAACAGGAGCAGTATATGTTTCAATAATGTTTTTAATAAAGCGACTGCATTTTAGATAGCAAAGCGTGAGCTGCAATAACCAGGACGATACAGCATAACAAGATTAATATGGTGACAAGGAGATTGAAGCATAGAAATAACGCTAACATATTGTCACTATAGTCAATGGACTAATTCTTACCTAGGCTACAATAGGGCACAGCATGTTAAGCTCTAATTCTGCCCTTCAGGTTCCCCTGGGAAGACATCATCCCCCATACCTGAGCAAAGGCCTGGAATCTGCAAAAGCAGCTGTAGTCAAGCAATCAGCATACGGTCGGGGTTCTCTGGCTGGAATCTCCCTCTAACGTGTAAGGGACAGGGAAGTCTTTTTTATAATAAAACAACTGTTGTTCTGAGAAAATTTCCCTACATAAGGATGTGTGTTTTTCGACGAATGTCGGAGACTAAACTTATACCACATTCACCGGCAACCTATCTTTCTGCAGCCTTGGAAGAAGTACAGAGTGAGCAAGATTGTCTTGTTTGAGAACAGAGTGCTGGCCTAGGCAAAAACAGAAATATAGATAGAAAATAAAACAAGACCATAAAAACGGCTACATATCCCTCCTAGCCTGTTGGCTAAGAAGTATTTTGGCTAAGTCAACTAAGTCTAAGTTCGGACTGATGTGTGGAGTCAGCCTTTTCTCCCAACAGGAGGAACTTTTAAAGACCTGGAACTTTTTTCTCTGCCTATTCACTTCCATGTAAATCCGGTAATGCCATGGGAACAAATATGGAGAATGCTTCAGTTATGGATTCCGCGTTTTTAGGCACTTCTTTAATAAATTGTGGTGGCCAGTCAGCCTCGGCTAACGTTATCATATGCCTTGGATGAATATGACCAAATTATTATTCGTATGAACCTTTTATTGCCCTTTTCCAATTGGATTTGGTTTATGCGAATTTTCTGTGGCCAAGTTCATCTGGACTTTCTATTCAACCCCAAGTGGGCTATCATAATTTCTCCTTCACTGTCTAGCATAGGCATCTTCCATTTTTGTCTGTCATGATTAACCTATATGTGTGGCTATTTTCTCTTTTTTTAAGCAGTGTTTTTTATCTGAACCACATTTCCATCCTTTTGTAAGATGTTTAAAGGGTCCACCATTGGGCTTGTCCCTTCTCTTCAGGTTTCTCTCAACAAGATTTCTCAGTTTTATAGGACCCTTCTCGGTCACTCCTTTGGCTCTGGGGTATATATCTAAGCATATTCTATGCGCTTTATCCTATGAACGCAGGTATTCACACTCATCAGAAGGGCTACACGCTTCTGGTGGGCTTAGTGTTTTATAGTTCCTTTAGTTGTAATCCCTACAAGACTCTCCCTCATATTGGGATTTAGATCTCCTACTGGGCTGCCCCTTTTTCTAGCTATATCTGTTTGTCTGCTCATCTTCCTATTTGGGTTCTCCCTCTTTTTCTGTTTTTGGTTAAGTTGAGGTTTAGGTTTTCCCAAAGAATGTAATTAAGAATGTAATCCTATGTATATATAGATTTGTGATATTGTAGCCAACTCAGCTTGCCCTTGTGCCCTTGAGCCAGTCAATGTCTAAGATCTAAAAGAGATGCTTCACTTTTTAAGTTCTCTAAAATGATTGAACAAGCATTATCCTAATTCCTCAATCATTGTGTTCATTAGACCAAGCCACATCTTTGTGTGGGACCTCTGGCAACACAGCTATATGTAGGGTACTCTGTGCAGAAGTGTAAATATTGGCAAATAATGCTCCGCCAAACAATGAACTTTTGAAGAGTGTGCTGCATCCTGACAGGAAGATGCATGGCCATAATTCTGTGTTTTGGGGGATCATAGGAGGATATACTATTTGTATTGGACATTTTCCCATTGTGGTGTTTATGATTTGTGGCTGAATGGCAAGTGGAGATGCTCATTGAGAAGTGGGTGCAATGAGCCCTGTGCCAATTGTCTGTAAACAAACGTAATCCAAAATTACCAAAATGTTCACAATCACACATACTATTGTTAAACCTACACACACATGCTTACAGTTACTCCTCTTCCTTGTATTGGAATTCATGACTTGTCTAGACTCAAAGCGAAATATTTCAAATAAAAAATAAAAATAAAAAAGCAAAAATAAAAAAGTGGCTTTCAATTATTTCACTGCCTCTTTCAGCCTTTTCTTTATATGAGTAAAGCAAATTCAATAACAGTTTCTTTTCAAAAACACAAATTCAAAAGTTCATCAGAAGTCTCTCTTTTTTACTAACATTCAAGAGCTCCAACTGAAACCTCAAAGGTCTCCCCTAACAAACCATCTGGTAGTCACTGATTAGCACATCCAGCAAATAATGTCTTTGTTCATCAAGCAGCAATGAGATTTCAAAGTTCAGTTCTAAAGCAATTTCAAGTTCCAAAATGTTCAATTGGAGAATAATTGTTAACACAAAAGGCAACAAACTCCTTCTCCCAGTCACCAGTTGTATAAGTCCATTCAGGAGTAGAGTATCTGGGACTTGGCACTCTTTTTCTTTTGGACCTCCTTGTCACACGACCTTCTGTTTTACTATGATTCTGCAGTTACTTCAGCAATAGTAGAAGACACTTTTATCACTAGCTCTGGGTTTTTCTCTGGCCACTGATCTCCAGATACAACTCTTTTCTCTAGCACGACTGGGGTTTTAACATTATCTGAGCTAGCAGCAGTCACCTTACTCTGTCTTGACCTTTCTGTACCTTCAACTGCGTTTGACACGCTCAGTTTTTCACCAGAACGTGCATGCTCCTCGTTAGCCACTTGTCCAGTCTCCACAGGTTGGCTAACCTGGACCCTTTATTTCACTGTAACCGACCCTTCTGGAACAGGCACTCTTCCATCACCAGTTGTATAAGTCCATTCAGGAGTACAGTATCTGGGACTTGGCACTCTTTTTCTTTTGGACCTCCTTGTCACACGACCTTCTGTTTTACTATGATTCTGCAGTTACTTCAGCAATAGTAGAAGACACTTTTATCATTAGCTCTGGGTTTTTCTCTGGCCACTGATCTCCAGATACAACTCTTTTCTCTAGCACGACTGGGGTTTTAACATTATCTGAGCTAGCAGCAGTCACCTTACTCTGTCTTGACCTTTCTGTACCTTCAACTGCGTTTGACACGCTCAGATTTTCACCAGAACGTGCATGCTCCTCGTTAGCCACTTGTCTACTCTCCACAGGTTGGCTAACCTGGACCCTTTCTTTCACTGTAACTGACCCTTCGGGAACAGGCAATCTTCCATCAAGAGGACTTGGAACTTTGCGTGTGTGGTTTGCCTGGACCCAGTTCAGAAAACCAGCACACTTCACAGCTGTTGCTGTAACCAGAACAATCTGGTTCGGCCCTTTCTAACACAGCTCCAAGCAGGACTTTCTTAAATGCTTCCTTACCAGAACCTAAGTGCCAGGAATCAGGTTGTGACAAAGTTCTTGTAGTGGTTGTACAGTTGCTTCTCCAACCTGGCAATCAAAGATCGAACTACATGAGCTAGTACTTTGTAATAAACCAGAACCAAGTCATCTGGAAAATTCACAAGCGCACTTGCAGGCACTGCTTGCAATCTCATATCTCGACCCATGGTGACCTTGTGAGATGACAAGGTTGTCTTTCTGTTGGGTCTGCTAAGCATACTTATCAGGACAAGAGACAATGCATTTGGCCATTTCAGTGTTGTAGATGCACATACTTTCGCCAGTCGAGACTTCAATTTTCCATTTATCTGCTCTACCAGACCTCAGGCTTCTGGGCTGTGACTGCAATGCAATCTTTGCCCAACTTGTAATGCCTCACGCAATAATTTCAGGATCTCATTATTGAAATGAGTTCCTCCGTCTGATTCCAGAAAAGTTGGAAAACCGAATTGAGATAGCAACACTCTCAATAGCAGTTTAGCAACTTTGAGGCTATCATTTCTTCTAGTTGGGTAAGCCTCGACCCAATGGGGAAAAACACACACCACCACCAATACATATCCCAGCACATTGCACACTGAATTAAATAAAATCAAGTTGTGTTCAGTTGAAAGGTCCTCCTGATCTGCCTATGCGACTCAGGGTGACAACTGTGAATTTTCCTACATTCATCTGCTGACATGTGACACATCTGTAACACATTGCTCTGCAACAAATCTATATCTGGAACAGTGCCATGTTTGTTTAATTTTTAATCATTGCATCTCTACCAAGTATCTTGCCATCGAGCACAATAAGCTATTTGGCAACACTGCTTTGCCCTCACTCAACATCCAAACATCATCCTCATTCCTCCGGACACATTTTGCTCTAATCCAACCTTGCTTCTCTTCTTCTGTCACTTTATCCTGCAATCGTTTGACTTCTCAAGTGTCAATAGTTGTCATAAAGAAATTTTGACTTGTCTCATTGTCACTTCCATAGCTCAATACATCATTAAAGGAAGTGCATTGCAAGACACAATACCTCACAACTTTGTTAGCATAGGTATTTTGCAAAGATATGTAATCATTTGACTTCTGGTGAGCTGCACATTTTACAACTGCAATTTTCACAGGCAACTGCAATGCTTTCAACAACTGATAAACCTTATCACCATTTTTGATAGGTGATTCAGAAGAGGTCATGAAGCCTCTCTGGGACCACAACTGTCCGAAGTCATGAACGACACCATACCCAAATTGACTATCAGTAAATATGGCCCCTTTGAGCTGGTCAAAGATTGATGGCGATTCTGTGTACTCCTGAGGGGTACGACACCATGTTAAAATATGACTGCCAAATTTAAAAGCAAAAAGTACCTGACTTTCCTCTTTGAGGGAAATGGAGAAAAATGCTTGGCACAAATCAATGACCATAACCATACCGCTTCACAAGGAATCTGAAATAAAATCACTGCTGGATTTGGTACCACAAGAAAACATGGCACAACAATCTTGTTGACTTTCCTCAAATCTGGAACTATACAGTATTTTACATTGGGCATCCACAACCCTAAAATAGGGTAATTACAAGGGCTTCTCAAAATCTCTTTCAGAACATTTTGCTTAGTCACACTCTCAATTAAGGGTGTTATTCCTGCAACTATCTTGGGTGTCATGTTGTAAGATGGTATTCTCGGTTACACTATGCTTGGCTTCACAGTTATTTTGACTGGCTCAGCTCCTTTTATGAGACCTATGCCTTTTTCTGAACAGTCCCAAACATCAGAAATGACTATTTCTCACAAATCTTCGGGCAAATCTTTACGTCATCACTGGATACAGTGTGACAAGTGGGTACTGGTCTACGGTTTTACAAGCGACATCTTCTTCCTCATTTGTTTGTATTTTTATTCCATTGTGTCTACAGCCATTGAACAATTTATCTTACACAACAGGTCTTTTCCTAACAGATTTACTGGACATGAATCGCAAGCCACAAATTGGTGCTTGTCTTCAGATTAACCTATTTTCACTGGGACATGTTCTGTAACAGGATTTGTCAACTGCTTATTTGCTACTCCTATAACCTGAATTTGTCTTCCTGATGGGGGCAAGTCTGGCGCTTCTGCTGTTCTAACAGTGGAACGGGAAGCTCCAGTGTCAACCAAGAATGACAAGTCGTGTCCCATAATATTGGCATTTACATTGGGGCCTCATTGATCTACTTCTAAGGATGCAGCTAACGTGCAATCCTCATATTCAGAACTATCACTGTGGAATGTTTCTATGACTTCCTCATCACTTAAGTCAGTTAAAGGAAATTGTGAAGCTATCTGATTTATATTTGCATTAGCTGAGGAACAATCAGATGCTGCTGTGTCATCTGGGCTTATAGAACCTGCTTCTGTTGTACTGGGGACATTTGTGCATTCGGAATTCGGGGTCTTTGGACCCTCTGAATTTGAACCTGATTATTAGCGTGAGTCTGACAAACTCCAGCATTCCGACCCAAATTATTCACATTATTATAGAGACATTCTCTTTGCCAATTACCTAAATTTTGGCAGGCATGACATGGACTTGTTTTCTTTAAAGATCAAACACCGACCCAATTTCTGTTCTGATCTACATGAACACCATGTCCTCTACCTATAGACTGACCCACATTGCTAACCTGCTGTTGCACTCCGTGCACTTCACTTGTATTGTATTAACCATCACCAGTGGATTCTGACTTCCTTTCTGTGCAGCCTTCAATTGCACCACGATCAACTTCTCTCTCAACTTTTTCTGCTTCAATTCAATTTCATCACTACAATACCTTGCATATTGCAGGATCTCGTCAATGTGCTTGTTCAGCCAACAAATTTTAATGCTGCTCAATCATTGCACTAATATTGGTGTCAATCCTTGCACAAACCTAAACACAAAATGACCCATATCTATCGGCTCAATGTTTTCAGTACCATTATTTTGTTTGAAAGCTTGTAACAATCTCTCATAATAAGCATGAACAGACTCTTTCGTTTCCTGCGATGTCCTGTCAATTATCTACCAATCAATATCTTTTGGGGACACTTCAGCCCACATTACAACCCTGGCGGTCGGTGATGAGGCGGCGGTAATACCACCAACAGGCCGGCGGTAACAAAAATGGCATTATGACTACAGAGGAAACCGCTCACACAGACAGCCACTTTAACACACTGACCGCCACAGCGGTAGCAACAAGCACCACGGTAGTAACCGCCAACAGTCAGGCGGAAGACAATGTGCCGCCCACTGTATTAAGACAGCCTACCTGCCACCTTTTCTGGGGCGGTACCAATGACATCAAAAGCACAGTGGAAACAGAACACATAAGTCAAAGGACTCACCTCTGGAGACTCAGGGAACAACCACAACGCCATGGAGCCCGAGTTGCACATCTTCCCCATGCTTGTATACCTTTTCCTGCATTACGAACATCAACGCCAGCAAAGACGACTACGGTGAGTACTGCCGCCTAACACACAAAGGAGGGGGGGAGAGAGTAACACACACACGCAACATGCAACACGCAACACCACCACCCCCATACACACAACCTGATACACTAACATTACATATTCACCCCTTACCCCTCAGGAATAATGCAAGGACAAAAGGAATTGACTAAAGTGAGTGTAATAAGACAAAATAGTATAATACGTGCTTCAAATTCATAATGTATATACGTATTTACAAATGGAGGGAGACTGCCTAGTCCTCAATGTCCATGGGCCACAGGGCCACTACACATAGGCCAAGACCCCAACTCACTCCTGCAACAACACGGAGAGAACACTTCAGGGGCATCAGGTCGAAAATACACAGGCACCTCAGGGGGATGGGGAATGGGGGGACCTCAGCCATAAGATGGTACAACACCACTGGTCCTAGAGGGGGCTACATGCCCTGTGCGATGTCCTGGGGAGTGCAAAGCCACAGTCTCTCTAGTGGGTGGTTTGCCCACTGCTTGGTCGTGGGGAGTGCAAGGCTAAAGTCTTTCAAGTGGGTGGTTTTCCCACTGCTTGGTCCTGGGGAATGCAAAGCCACAGTCTCTCTAGTGGGTGGGTTGCCCACTGCTTGGTCCTGGGGAGTGCAAAGCCACAGTCTTTCAAGTGGGTGGTTTGGCCACATTCTCTCTAGTGGGTGGTTTGCCCACTGCTTGGTTCTGGGGAGTGCAAGGCCACAGTCACTCAAGTGGATGGCTTCTCCACTGGTTCTGGAGGATGCCTTGTGCCCAGTGTGCTTCATCCTGGCAAGGATGGGGTGAGTGGATGGCTTCTCCACTGGTTCTGGAGGGGTCCTTGTGCCCAGTGTGCTTCATCCTGGCAAGGATGGGGTGAATGGATGGCTTCTCCACTGGTTCTGGAGGGGGCCTTGTGCCCAGTGTGCTTCATCCTGGCAAGAATGGGGTGAGTGGATGGCTTCTTCCACTGGTTCTGGAGGTGGCCTTGTGCCTTTGATGCAGCACTTGGAGAGAGCAAGGTCACAGTCTCTAACCTAAAGGATTTGCAGGGTCCAGGATGCACTACAGCCCATGGAGGCAGGACTACACACTGCCCGCCGGCGGTGACGGCTGCTCAGTGGTGGCAGTGGTGGGGCTGGTGTCGGGGCTGGCAGTGGTGGGGGAGGCTCCAGCCCATCCCCTGCAGCCTCGGACGGCTGCCCACTGGGGCTGCTGCTGCTGGCAGTGGTGCTGGTGGCGGTGCTGGCAGTGGTGGGGGACGCTCCAGCCCATCCCCTGCAGCCTTGGATGGCTGCCCACTGGGCCTGCTGCTGCTAGTGTCGGTGCTTGCAGTGGTGGGGGGATGCTCCAGCCCATCCTCTGCAGCCTCGGATGGCTGCCCACTGGGACTGCTGATGCTGGTGGCAATGCTGGTGGCGGTGCTGGCAGTGGTAGGGGGAGGCTCCAGCCCATCCCCTGCAGCCTCTGATGGCTGAACCACCATGATTGGTGGTGGGGCTCCGAATGAGTCCCAGCACCAGGCCTCCTGTCCTTCCTGCCAGCTGGTGCAAGCCCCTTGCCCTTCCCTTTGGCAGCTGGTGGTGCCTCCTTGCCTTTCCATTTGGCCATGCCAGCGTGAATGCCCTCCAGGAATGCATAAGTTTGTTGCAAATGGGCTGCCAGCCCCTGGATGGCATTCACAATGGTTGACTGCCCAACAGAGATGGGTCGCAGGTGGTCAATAGCCTCCTCACTCAGGGCAGCAGGGCTAAATGGGGCAGGGCCTGAGGTGCCTGGGCGAAGGAGATGCCGACACTCCTGGGGTGAGCGGGCACGGAAAACATGCTGAGGGGCTGCTGGGAGGGTAGTGCTGGTACGGGGGTGGCGGCTGTACCTGTAGTTGGGGTGGGCACAGAGGTGTCCGCCATCACCAGGGAGCTTCCATCGGAGGAGTAATCACTGTCAGAACTGACCTCTCCTTTCTCCGCAGTGGTTCTTTCCTCTCCCTCCGTCCCACTGGTGCCCTCACCATCGGTGGATTCGGCCTCCAGGGCCATGTGGGATGCAGCTCCCTTTGTCGCCGTGCCTCTGCTCCTCCGCCAGATGATGCTAATGCACATAAGGACAGGGTGACAAAACAAAGAGGTGGGGGAAGAGACAATGGATGCACTTGGTCAATGGCTGTTCCAACACCACCGTTGGCGTACATGACACACACACACACAGAGAACATCCCTACGCACTAGGCAAAGCACAACCAGTCACAATGCTAGTCACCAGGCCATGGACAGGAATACCTAACGCCAATAGAGGCATACCTGAGACCCACAGACCCCTGCCAAGTAGTGGATGTCTACTAGCTTGGTAGGAGGTGGTGTACATCAGACCCTGCCCAACATGGGACCTACCCTGCAATGTCCGGCATGGCCTAGGGGCACCCACAGACACACATCCCCCACCCAGAGACCACCCCACCACGCGCAAGTAGTATATTGGGAAACTGTACTCTCTCCTTTGTGGCTGCTGTGATGCCCTCAAGCGCCCATCCAGCTCCGGATAGGCCACCGCTACTATGTGGGCCATCAGAAGGGTCAGGGTTCGACGGGCACCCCTTCTTCGTTGGGAGGCTATCCCCAGCTGGGTCTCCGCTGCCTTCCTTACCCACCATCGCAGGTCCTCCCACCATTTGTGACAGTGGGTGCTCTGCCTGCCGTAGACCCCCAGGGCCCACACGTCCTTGGTGATGGCATGCCATATACCCTTTTTCTGATGGGCGCTGACCTGCAGAAAAATACACATAGAAAAAGGTATCAGTCAGACCATCCGGCCTGTCACACTCATGTTCCACCATAGCCCTCACATTCCCTTACGCACAGACATTGCCCACCATACATGCAGCATGCTGCCCAGGACCCTTCCACCAACCCCTCCCCACACGAGGCCCTCACACACAGCACTCCATGCATTCATGCCCCACGCATCGTGTTCACAGTGTACTCACCTGTTGGTCTGGAGGCCCATACAGCATTCGGTACTGAGGTAGGACCCCATCCGCAAGTCTCTCCAACTCTGCAGCGGTGAAGGCAGGGGCACTTTCCCCAGTGTCACGAGCCATAGTCGGTTCCAGACACAGGTCACAGCAGCATTTGCAGTGTAGGTCCTCTCCTGTTGAAGGTCAGGTAGCAAGTGAGTGAACAGTTAGAAAATGGTAGTCATGTCCGCTGCGGTACGTACCGTCACCGCGGGCGTACGCCACCATTGGCCACTGTAACCCATAGGGCCCAATGACAACCAATAAGGAGTTGCACAGCGGTACTCGACCGCCTCCCGCAACGGCGCACAACGTCAGCGGCATTACCTCATTTCCACATGTCCATCCACACAGGACTGCAGACGCCATTTCGGGGGGGGCAGGCCATGGCACCTATGTCACAGTACACATAGGCACCATTTGGGCCTATACAACAATATACTGTTACAGTCACAACATGCAATGCAGTGTAGTGTTTGGAAATGTGGAATACTGACCAGCTTCTCCCCGTTTTGCCCCCTAGATTACAACCACTGCGGATGAATAGGAGATGGAGACATCCCCCGTGTACAGACCCCTGGTGGACTTGGTAACAATGGAGGACAGGCACATTATCCTCACCTATAGACTGGACAGGGCCACAATTACAGAGCTGTGTGCCCAATTGGAGACTGACCTGATATGTGCTATCTGTCAGCCCACCGGGATCCCCCTCTTGTGCATGTCCTATCTGTGCTCCATTTCTTGGCAACTGGCTCCTTCCAGGTGACAGTGGGCTTGGCAGCAGGAATGTCACAGCCAATGTTCTCAATAGTGCTGACCAGAGTGTTGTCTGCCCTGATTAAACACATGCGCAGCTACATCGTTTTCCCCCAGATGGATGATTTGGCCACAGTGAAAGCTGACTTCTATGCAATGGGACGTATCCCCAACATAATTGGGGCCATTGATGGTAGACATATTGCATTTGTCCCCCTCCCCCTGGAGAAATGAACAGGTGTTTAGAAATCGAAAAAGCTTTCACTCTCTGAATGTGCAGATAGTGTGTCTGGCGGACCAGTACATATCCCATGTCAATGCAAAGTATCCTGGCTCTGTGCATGATGCCTTTATCCTGAGGAATAGCAGCATCCCATATGTGATGACTCAACTCCAGAGGCACTGGGTGTGGCTAATAGGTGAGCCCTGGTTCCCACCCAGTGGATGTTGGTGTATGGGTATGGTGTTGGCCATAAGGTTTAGTGTGTGCCTTACAGGTAGCCCTCAAAATTTGCAGGTGACTCTGGTTACCCTAACCTCTCATGGCTACTGACCCCAGTGAGGAATGCCAGGGCAAGGGCAGAGGAACGTTACAATGAGGCACATGGGCGGACAAGAAGGATTATCGAGAGGATCTTTGGCCTCCTGAAGGCCAGGTTTTGTTGCCTCCATCTAACTGGTGGATCCCTGTACTACTCACCCGAGAAGGTCTTCCAGGTAATTGTGGCATGCTGCATGTTGCATAACTTTGCCTTGAGACGCCAGGTGCCTTTTCTGCAGGAGGATGAGGCTGGAGGTGGGCGTGTGGCAGCAGTTGACCCTGTGGACAGTGAAGATGAGGAGGCAGAAGATAAGGATGAGGACAACAGAACTACAATAATACGACAGTACTTCCAGTGACACACAGGTAAGACACTGTAACTTCACTTAACAGTGACAGTTTTGTGTTGGACATTGTACATGGCAGGCAGATTCTCCCAATGCTATGGCCACTTACTGTACCCTTTGGCATCTCTATTTTCAAATATCTGTACCCCACTGTAGCACCTGGTGTGTTGACTGCAGCCTACTACAGGTCATTCCTATGTATGCATTCCTGTACAGTTGTATTGCAGAGTTTAAAGCTTGTTAAATGAATACATAGTTAAATCATTTGACAGACTCCATACTTGTATTTTTTTTAATGGAGTTTATTTAAGTGCCAATAAGTGGAGGGGTACGTGCAATGGGCTGGGGTGATGGTGGAGGAAAGTCCAGGACAGAGTCCAGTCTATTGGTATCACAGGTGCATTGTCAAAGGGGGCATAGAATGGGGAGCAACAGCAGTTCAAGATGGACAGGGTGACAGAGTGGGGCACAAAGGTGACAATCAGGGGAGTCCTATTTCCTGGCAGGGGTCTTGGTAGTGTTCTCTGGCTTCTGCCTGGATCTAAGGGACCGTTTGCGGGGTGGATCTCCTTCTGTCGGGGGAGGGGTGCTGGTGGCCTGTTGTTCCTGTGGTGGGGCCTCCTGTCCATTAGCAGCAGCGGAGGTGGAGGGCTGTTCATCGGTGTGGCCAGTGTCAGGGGCCCGGTGGTGTGCCACTGCCTCCCTCATGGTGTTGGCCATGTCTGCCAGCACCCCTGCAATGGTGACCAGGGTGGTGTGGATGTCCTTCAGGTCCTCCCTGATCCCCAGGTACTGTCCCTCCTTCAGCCGCAGTGTCTCCGGCAACTTGTCCACTATCTGGCCCATTGTCTCCTGGGAATGGTGGCATGCTCCTAGGATGTTGGTGAGTGCCTCCTGGAGAGTCGGTTCCCTGGGCGTGTCCTCCCGCTGTCGCACAGCAGTCCTCCCAGCTTCCCTGTTGTCCTGTGCCTCTGTCCCCTAAACCATGTGCCCACTGCCACTGACCCCAGGCCCCTGATCGTCCTGTGTTTGTGGGGTGGCCTGGGGTCTCTGTAGTGGTGGAGACACTGCTGATTGACGTGTCCTGGGGACAGAGGTATGGGCCCGCTGGGTGAGTGCTGTGCTGGTGTTTCCTGAGGGGGGAGGCTATGTGGTGGTATGGGAGAGTGCCTGGGTAACCGACTGTCCGGAGGTCTCTGATGGGCCAGGTTGGTCATCCAGATCCAGGTGTCCAGAGCTGCTGTCATCACTGTGGACCTCTTCTGTGGGGAGACTGGATGTTGCTGGCACCTCCTCTCCGGTGATGTTGGGTGGGGACCTGTGGGGATGTAAATGCAGTGTTATTGTATCTGCGTGTGACATCTTGTGCATGGGTGTGTTGCCCTCTATGGTTGTGATTGCCCTGTCAGCTTTCCCTTATGTGAGTAGTGATTTTGTGGGCTAAGTGATTCTCTTTAATGTGCATGCTTTAGTGATCTGTGTCCATGCAGGTCTGTGATGGGGTCCTTGCACTGGTGTTACGTGCAGGGCTTGGTATTGGGATGGGTGGGTTGTGATGGTGGGGTGTATGTGAGGTGGTGGAGTGATGGGGATGAGGGTAGGGGTGGAGGTATGTGATGGCATGCAGGCAGGGGGGTGAAAGTAGTAAAGACTTGACTTACCAGAGTCCAGTCCTCCTGCTACTCCTGCCAGGCCCTCAGGATGCATGATTGCAAAGACTTGCTCCTCCCATGTTAGTTGTGGTGGAGGAGGTGGGAGTCCACCGCCAGTCCTCTGTACTGCTATCTGGTGTCTTGCTACCAAGGAATGCACCTCCCCCAAATGTCGTTCCACCTCTTCCTGATGTCATCCCTTGTTCTTGGGTGCTGTTCCACGGCGTTGACCCTGTCCACGATTCTCCACCATAGCTCCATCTTCCTAGCAATGGAAGTCTGCTGCACCTGTGATCTGAATAGCCGTGGCTCTACTCTGATTCGTGGGTAATAATGAGGTGGGTGTAGTTCTGTTGGCGTAATGGTGTGGGTTTTGGTATCGCCAGTTTATCACTGACCTTTGGGCTGGCAAACTTGTGTGTTTGGCTGTATAGTGACGGATTGCTATGTGTGTGTCATAATATGGGTAGAGGTAATCTGCTGCGCTGGCGGTATGTTGGCGGCAGTAAGCGTGGCGGTAAGCAGGACTTACTGCCAATGTCCTAATGAGGGCCTTTGTTCTTTAGGAATTCAATTACCCCATAATACCTTTTCTTCACCTCTTCAAACGGCACACCTGTTGCTGGATCTCGCAGAGGTTCACATTCTGGCCACTCAACACTTCTTTTGCACTCAGTCCACAAGTCAGTTGGAACAACAATGTTAAACAACATATTCAAATCTTCCCCTAGGCATTTTGAAACTTTCACAAATCCCTCTGTCTGCTTATACCTGTTCACTGGCTTCTCTCTCAATTTTGGGTAATCAATGGTAAATCACAGTGTATCATTCTTACTCAAGGATACATGTACTTAACCTCCACCTTCTCGCATAGGCATCATTTTCACATTGTCTTCAGCCTGATTTGCTCTTGCGAAGACAATTTCTGCTTTACTTTCTTCTGATCAGTTTTCTTTACCCATCGGCCTTCCCACTTACCTAACGGTCCCCATGTTTGAATGTATGTAATTAATTCTTAATGTGCATTTTCATTCTGGGCAATCTCATGTTAAGAATATCTTTGCTACTGACCTCTAATCTGTAACTTCTCTTTAAAGGTTTACATTTTTCTAAATCCACTTCATATTTCTCAGCCAAATCTGCTAACTTCTCATAAACTTGTCCTGCATGTTGAGTAACATCCTTACACATGAATCACAAGTCATCTTCTGTGTATGATTCCAATTACCCCATGTTGAGCGTTTCCAAAAATAATTAATTTAATTCTAATTTCAGTGTGGGCACATTAACTGTCCTATCTCTCTCTGGTGTCTTTTGTAATCTAACCTTACCATTTGTTGCACTTGTTGCACCTTGTGGGCTCGGATTGTTTAACCAATCAGTTAACTGCTGCGCTGAAGGACCTTGCAAACTAATATTATTTCTCTGGGGCACATCTTGCGGGGTACTGCAATGTACATCCGTAATCTGATCTGGTGTGGGCATGTAAGGAAGTGGAGCTCCCTGAGGAAACTTTGCATCAAGAACTGGACCTGCCTGATTTAACATCTGGTTAGGTTCTGCAATTCCTGTAGGAGTCAAAGTTGGGACAAAATAAGCTATTCTGACCATTTCCAAATTGTTTGAATATACTGCATGCCAATTGGTGATATCCCAGCAGATGCAGCTGGCATTTCAGGAAATGCTGAAACATTAATTGATTGGGCATTACTTCCAGGATTACCTGTGGAATACAATGAAACAACTGAACCTATAGTCACAGGGTCTGTCAATACATTTGTCTGACTCTGTGGAATTGTCTTTCCAGTACTTTGACCTGGTAAAACGATACTGAAAGTCTGTCCTGTTTGATTTGGGGTAATATTTGACATTGTCTGCACTGGTATGTACATAAGCATAGGTGTAGTCACAGTAAGGGGTAATTGTTTGAAAAGTTTCAACACCCCATCCATCATCCTTTTGTCTTGCTAAAATTGCCCTAAGTGGAAAGGGTATTCCCAGACATGGGTCCTTTGCTCACTGTGCCACTGGATTCAAGGTAGCCTGGCTGATGAAGGGTGATACCCTGAAACGGGTCCCAGGGTGCTTGTTTCTGTCCCAGGGAGAACCCGGCCTGGTAGTTCGTGCTGGACTGTTCCCATGGTGAACAGTGTCAAGACTTATTTGCATATGGCTGGGTCCAAACTGGGGTGGCATGGTGAGCAAAAGAAAAATCGATTAACCCCAAATCTGTGACTCCGTCCATCATCCTTTTGTGTTCCTGTAGTCACATTAGGTGTCTGCAGCATCTGTTTCACTTTAGGATTTGGCATTAACTGATTCATAACTGGACTTGTAATGGACTGTGCTGTACTAACAGTCGGGACTGGTAAATAACCCACGGGTACTTGTGTCTCTGAATTTGCAGGTGTATCTGGATCTGTCTGAATCAGGCTGTGTTGTAACTGCAGCAGTTGGCACATTCAGGGCTACATTCCGTACTATTTCTCTACTTGTTTATGCCTCAACTGAATGATACAGTGGCGGACGATTCATCAGAAGCTGATTTAGGAACTCATCTTATGAACCACTCACATATTTAACTGTCTTTTTACCCTTATCTTCTGCTGTCTGTTATGCTTTTGCTGCCTGTCTCTTACAAGTCTTAAGTTGTGTACTCCCTTCAATTTCTGTGGTAATAGCTTAAAACATCCTCACTTCATCTAGTGTGGCTGCTCTCCACAAAAATTGTTCTTCATTCCATCTAGTTTCTGATAATATCTTAACTGCTCTCGTCATTCTGTTCCCAAATTTTGTCATTTCTGTCTGTCTTGCAAAAGTCCCCAAACAGCAAGAGCTTTAAACTGTGCGGGTCTTGGAGGAGGCTTTGATCCGCACATTACTCTCCTCAAATGTTTACAAATTCTCAGATTAATTGTCCAATAACAAGAAAAAGTTAATGGAGCCTCATTTTCAGTAGTTTTACACCATTGTTTAAGCTATATGCATGCTGAAACTCCTTCTGTTTCTGACATTTCATAAGCTGAAGTTACCTCAGGGGCTACCTTTTCACCCTCTCTAACTGAAGTAAACACATCTTCTCTTAGCACACTTCTTTATGCCTTCAAAAATGTCATTTTTGCATAAATTCAATTAACCACAATGAATTGAAATCAAATCAGGAAGTAATTTCAATCCCACAATCTTTTTCGCAAGCTGTTCTTAACCAATAGCAACACTGTATTGTCCACTTATACCACCACAGCTTCACAATAACTGACCTATAACAGCATGGCACAGAATGGCATCATGCTCACTTCTCTCAGCAGCTGCAATTGCTTCACAATTGTACCTCACACAATCGCTCACCCACATCTAATGCAAAATATTGTGAGCAAAAACCAACAACCTGTGTGCACACTACGAGTAGGAACTCAATCGCTTGGAAAGCTGTACCGGCTACACTTCCGACTGCGCTGACTTTTGACCTAGTAAGATGTGTGGTAAACCATAAACACTTACTTTAACACCACCCCAGTAATTTAGACACCATGACCGATGTGGCCACGGAAGGAAAACTCCCACCAGGAATATAGTTCAAAGCTTTATTACAAACACAAGCTCAAAGTGATGGAGACTATGTGCAAAACCAAAATATAAAGATACATAATCACCAAGGGTTGCCCAAGGTGATGAAATAGATTTAAGCAAACTAACATTAACAAAACTAAGCATTCAAGAAGAATAATGTAAAATCTCAACAGGAATATCTGTGACACAGAAATGACACATTGCTCAGAATTTACAACCATTAGTCAATTCAAATTAGCAGAGTCAAAAATCATTGCCTGGGCATATGTCCACCCTACAGCTAACCAAATCAGGGAAATACATGTGTGGGGGGAAACATGTGGGCAAAAATACAAAAAGAACAAAAATAATTTGGAAAAAGGTTAACTTGGGCTCCAGGTCACTAACTAAGAATAAAGGAAAAATAAAGCATCAGCATTTTGGAGTTTCTAGGCTAAAAGGACACTTCAGGGGACAGTGGCAATGGCAGAGAGGAAAATACCTTTCCAAGAGATACAACATTCAGGGAATCTTCAGCAGCAAAGCATCTGGTCTGCAAGCATCAGGAAAGTGTTTGTCTCTGACCAAAACAGGGCGAGGGCTGCTTCTGCTCTGAGCAAAGTTCGATCAAATAACGATATATCAATCCACATGAAATGTTCCAATTGGTTAGCCGGATCAAGTCATGTTACGAGGAAGGGACATCATCCAATCATAACTTTTTAGTAAACTTCAGATTGCAACAGTGCAATGTTTTCCCAGGTCTGTCATTAGAACATCTCCTTTTCTGTGTGACTCCAAATGGGTTGTAACAAATGTGTACAATTTCAGTCCATGCTCCTTGTTAGAAATGGAGTCTTTGGTTTGCAGTCAGGTTACCGCTGTCCAAGCAGGGACCCTCACTCTAGTCAGGACAAAGGAGAAACACACCTGGTTAGCCCCCATTCACCCTCTTGGTAGCTTCACACGAGCAGCCAGGCTTAACTCAGAAGCAATGTGTAAAGTATTTGTACCAACACAAACAGTAATACAGTGAAAACACTACAAAATTGACACAACACCAGTTTAGAAAAATAGGCAATATTTATGTAAATCAAACAAGACCAAAACAACAAAAATCCAACATACACAAGTTAAAATATGAATTTTCATATGAAAAAGGGCCTGATTACAACTTTGGCGGAGGGGGTTAACCTGTCCCAAATGTGACGGATATCCCGCCCGCCGTATTACAAGTCATTATATCCTATGGAACTTGTAATATTGTGGGCGGGATATCCGTCACATTTGGGAAGGATTAACCCCTCCGCAAAAAGTTGTAATCAGGCCCTAAGAGTCTTACTCCATAGAAAGCAATGGAAATGTTGGTTTTGCACAAAGTACCTGGTTAGCGTAAAAAATAAAGCCGCAATGGGCGAGCGTGCATCAGAAAAGGCAGCGATGCGTCAATGCCTTCCTCGCAAGGGAGTCAGTGTGCCGTTTCTTCTCTGGTCGGGTCGGCGATGTGTCGTTTTTATCCCTCGCAAGAGAGCAATGCATCGATTTCCAGACGGGGCACCTCAGATTCGCACAGAGTTGGGTTGCCTTTGACGCCCAGGGTCAATGCATGGAAAATCTGGTCGCCCAATGTTAAAAAAGCACAATGCATGGGGCAAGATCCCAGACACACCAGAGGGTTGGAGACTGCATTGTGAGAGGGCAGGCACAGTCCATTCAGGTGTAAGTGACCACTCCTCCCTCCACTCTAGCACAGATGGCTCATCAGGATATGCAGGCTACACCCCAGTTCCCTTCATCTCACTGTCTGGAGGGGATTCACAAACAGCCCAACTGTCAAACTGACTGTAGGAAGTTGGCTCTGTATGTGCTATTTCAAAGTAAGGAATAACATGCACAGAGTCCAAGGGTCCCCTTAGAGGTGAGATAGTGGCAAAAAGAGATAATACTAATGCTCTATTTTGTGGTAGTGTGGTCGAGCAGTAGGCTTATCAAAGGAGTAGTGTTAAGCATTTGTTGTACATACACACAGGCAATAAATGAGGAACACACACTCAGAGACAAATCCAGGCCAATAGGTTTTGTTATAGAAAAATATCTTTTCTTAGTTTATTTTAAGAACCACAGGTTCAAATTCTACATGTAATATCTCATTTGAAAGGTATTGCAGATAAGTACTTTAGGAACTTTGAATAATCACAATAGCATATATACTTTTTACATAAAACACATATAGTTATTTCAAAAGTGGACACTGCAATTTTCAACAGTTCCTGGGGGAGGTAAAGTAATGTTAGTTCTTGCAGATAAGTAAACCACCTACGGGGTTCAAATTGGGGTCCAAGGTAGCCCACCGTTGGGGGTTCAGAGCAACCCCAAAGTCACCACACCAGCAGCTCAGGGCCGGTCAGGTGCAGAGTTCAAACTGGTGCCCAAAACGCATAGGCTTCAATGGAGAAGGGGGTGCCCCAGTTCCAGTCTGCCAGCAGGTAAGTACCCAAGTCTTCGGAGGGCAGACCAGGTGGGTTTTGTAGGGCACCGGGGGGGACACAAGTCCACACAGAAAGTACACCCTCAGCAGCGAGGGGGCGGCCGGGTGCAGTGTGCAAACATGCGTCAGGTTTGTAATAGGTTTCAATGGGAGACCAAGGGGTCTCTTCAGCGGTGCAGGCAGGCAAGGGGGGGGCTCCTCGGGATAGCCACCACCTGGGCAAGGGAGAGGGCCACCTGGGGGTCACTCCTGCACTGGAGTTCCGATCCTTCAGGTGCTGGGGGCTGCGGGTGCAGGGTCATTTCCAGCAGTCGGGATTTTAGAGTCAGGCAGTCGCGGTGAGGGGGAGCCTCTGGATTCCCTCTGCAGGCGTCACTGTGGGGGCTCAGGGGGGACAACTTTGGTTACTCACAGTCTTGGAGTCGCCTGGGGGTCCTCCCTGTAGCGTTTCTTCACCAGTCGAGTCGGGGTCGCCGGGTGCAGTGTTGCAAGTCTCACGCTTCTTGCGGGGATTGCAGGGGTCTTTAAATCTGCTCCTATGGAAACAAAGTTGCAGTCTTTGTTGAACAGGGCCGCTGTCCTCGGGAGTTTCTTGGTCTTTTGGAAGCAGGGCAGTCCTCTGAGGATTCAGAGGTCACTGGTCCTGGGGAAAGTGTCGCTGGAGCAGGTTTCTTCTGAAGGAGGGAGACAGGCCGGTAGGGCTGGGGCCAAAGCAGTTGGTGTCTTCTTCTTCTGTGCAGGGGTTTTTCAGCTCATCAGTCCTCTTCTTCGTAAGTTGCAGGAATCTAAATTCTTAGGTTCAGGGGAGCCCTTAAATACTAAATTTAAGGGCGTGTTTAGGTCTGGGGGGTTAGTAGCCAATGGCTACTAGCCCTGAGGGTGGGTACACCCTCTTTGTGCCTTCTCCCAAGGGGAGGGGGTCACATTCCTATCCCTATTGGGGGAATCCTCCATCTGCAAGATGGAGGATTTCTAAAAGTTAGAGTCACTTCAGCTCAGGACACCTTAGGGGCTGTCCTGACTGGCCAGTGACTCCTCCTTGTTATTCTCATTATTTCCTCCGGCCTTGCCGCCAAAAGTGGGGCCGTGGCCGGAGGGGGCGGGCAACTCCACTAGCTGGAGTGCCCTGCGGTGCTGGAACAAAGGGGGTGAGCCTTTGAGGCTCACCGCCAGGTGTTACAGCTCCTGCCTGGGGGAGGTGATAGCATCTCCACCCAGTGCAGGCTTTGTTACTGGCCACAGAGTGACAAAGGCACTCTCCCCATGTGGCCAGCAACATGTCTCGAGTGTGGCAGGCTGCTAAAACCAGTCAGCCTACACGGGTAGTTGGTTAAGGTTTCAGGGGGCACCTCGAAGGTGCCCTCTGGGGTGTATTTTACAATAAAATGTACACTGGCATCAGTGTGCATTTATTGTGCTGAGAAGTTTGATACCAAACTTCCCAGTTTTCAGTGTAGACATTATGTTGCTGTGGAGTTCGTGTTTGACAGACTCCCAGACCATTTACTCTTATGGCTACCCTGCACTTACAATGTCTAAGGTTTGGCTTAGACACTGTAGGGGCACAGTGCTCATGCACTGGTGCCCTCACCTATGGTATAGTGCACCCTGCCTTAGGGCTGTAAGGCCTGCTAAAGGGGTGACTTATCTATACTGCATAGGCAGTGTGAGGTTGGCATGGCACCCTGAGGGGAGTGCCATGTCGACTTACTCGTTTTGTCCTCACCAGCACACACAAGCTGGCAAGCAGTGTGTCTGTGCTGAGTAAGGGGTCCCTAGGGTGGCATAAGATATGCTGCAGCCCTTAGAGACCTTCCCTGGCATCAGGGCCCTTGGTACCAGGGGTACCAGTTACAAGGGACTTACCTGGATGCCAGGGTGTGCCAATTGTGGAAACAAAAGTACAGGTTAGGGAAAGAACACTGGTGCTGGGGCCTGGTTAGCAGGCCTCAGCACACTTTCAATTCAAAACATAGCATCAGCAAAGGCAAAAAGTCAGGGGGTAACCATGCCAAGGAGGCATTTCCTTACACAACACCCCCCCCCAAACGAAAGAGGATGAGACTAACCTTTCCCAAGAGAGTCTTCATTTTCTAAGTGGAAGAACCTAGAAAGGCCATCTGCATTGGCATGGGCAGTCCCAGGTCTGTGTTCCACTATAAAGTCCATTCCCTGTAGGGAGATGGACCACCTCAACAGTTTTGGATTTTCACCTTTCATTTGCATCAGCCATCTGAGAGGTCTGTGGTCAGTTTGAACTACAAAGTGAGTACCAAAGAGGTATGGTCTCAGCTTCTTCAGGGACCAAACCACAGCAAAGGCCTCCCTCTCAATGGCACTCCAACGCTGCTCCCTGGGGAGTAACCTCCTGCTAATGAAAGCAACAGGCTGGTCAAGGCCATCTTCATTTGTTTGGGACAAAACTGCCCCTATCCCATGTTCAGAGGCATCTGTCTGCACAATGAACTGCTTGGAGTAATCTGGAGCTTTTAGAACTGGTGCTGTGCACATTGCTTGTTTCAGGGTGTCAAAGGCCTGTTGGCATTCTACAGTCCAGTTTACCTTCTTGGGCATTTTCTTGGAGGTGAGTTCTGTGAGGGCTGTCACAATGGATCCATATCCCTTCACAAACCTCCTATAATACCCAGTCAAGCCAAGGAATGCCCTGACTTGAGTCTGGGTTTTTGGAGCTGCCCAGTCCAGAATAGTCTGGATCTTAGGCTGGAGTGGCTGAACTTGGCCTCCACCTACCAGGTGTCCCAAGTAAACCACAGTTCCCTGCCCTATCTGGCATTTGGATGCCTTGATAGAGAGGCCTGCTGATTGCAGAGCCTTCAAAACCTTCTTCAGGTGGACCAGGTGATCCTGCCAGTTGGAGCTAAAGACAGCAATATCGTCAAGATAAGCTGCACTAAAGGACTCCAAGCCAGCAAGGACTTGATTCACCAACCTTTGGAAGGTGGCAGGGGCATTCTTTAAACCAAAGGGCATAACAGTGAACTGATAATGCCCATCAGGTGTGGAGAATGCTGTCTTTTCTTTTGCTCCAGGTGCCATTTTGATTTGCCAGTACCCTGCTGTTAAGTCAAAGGTACTTAAGAATTTGGCAGCATCTAATTTGTCTATCAGTTCATCAGCTCTAGGAATGGGATGGGCATCTGTCTTGGTGACAGAATGAAGTCCTCTGTAGTCCACACAAAACCTCATCTCTCTCTTTCCATCTTTGGTGTGAGGTTTGGGGAATAAGACCACTGGGCTAGCCCAGGGGCTGTCAGAGTGCTCAATAACTCCCAATTCAAGCATCTTGTGGACTTCCACCTTGATGCTTTCCTTAACTTGGTCAGACTGTCTGAATGTTTTGTTTTTGACAGGCATGCTGTCTCCTGTGTCCACATCATGGGTACACAGGTGTGTCTGACCAGGGGTTAGGGAAAAGAGCTCAGTAAACTGTTGCAGGACCTTCCTGCAGTCAGATTGCTGTTGGCCAGAGAGGGTGTCTGAATAGATCACTCCATCTACTGAACCATCTTTAGGGTTTGATGAGAGAAGATCAGGGAGAGGTTCACTCTCAGCTTCCTGATCCTCATCTGTTACCATCAACAGATTCACATCAGCCCTGTCATGGAAGAGCTTAAGGCGGTTCACATGGATCACCCTCTTGGGGCTCCTGCTAGTGCCCAGGTCCACCAGGTAGGTGACCTGACTCTTCTTCTCTAGTACTGGGTAAGGGCCACTCCATCTGTCCTGAAGTGCCCTGGGAGCCACAGGCTCCAGATCCCAGACTTTCTGCCCTGGTTGAAATTCAACCAGTGCAGCCTTTTGGTCATACCAAAACTTCTGGAGCTGTTGGCTGGCCTCAAGGTTTTTACTTGCCTTTTCCATGTACTCTGCCATCCTTGAGCGAAGGCCAAGTACATAGTCCACTATGTCTTGTTTAGGCTCATGAAGAGGTCTCTCCCAGCCTTCTTTCACAAGAGCTAGTGGTCCCCTTACAGGGTGGCCAAACAGAAGTTCAAAGGGTGAGAATCCTACTCCCTTCTGAGGCACCTCTCTGTAAGCGAAGAGCAGACATGGCAAGAGGACATCCCATCTCCTTTTTAGTTTTTCTGGGAGCCCCATGATCATGCCCTTTAATGTCTTGTTGAATCTCTCAACAAGGCCATTAGTTTGTGGATGATAGGGTGTAGTGAATTTATAAGTCACTCCACACTCATTCCACATGTGTTTCAGGTATGCTGACATGAAGTTGGTACCTCTGTCAGACACCACCTCCTTAGGGAAGCCAATGAGGGCCTTGGCTACTGCAGGGGCAGTAGTCGACCTAAGGGGAATAGCTTCAGGATATCTAGTAGCATGATCCACTACTACTAGGATGTACATATTTCCTGAGGCTGTGGGAGGTTCAAGTGGACCCACTATGTCCACACCCACTCTTTCAAAGGGGACCCCCACCACTGGAAGTGGAATGAGGGGGGCCTTTGGATGTCCACCTGTCTTGCCACTGGCTTGACAGGTGGTACAGGAGACACAAAACTCCTTAACTTTCTGGGACATGTTGGGCCAGTAGAAGTGGTTGACTAGTCTCTCCCACGTCTTGGTTTGTCCCAAATGCCCAGCAAGGGGAATATCATGGGCTAAGGTCAGAATGAACTCTCTGAACTCCTGAGGCACTACCACTCTCCTAGTGGCACCAGGTTTGGGATCTCTTGCCTCGGTGTACAGGAGCCCATCTTCCCAATAGACCCTATGTGTTCCAGTTTTCTTGCCATTGGGCTCTTCAGCAGCTTGCTGCCTAAGGCCTTCAAGAGAGGGACAGGTTTCTTGCCCCTTACTCCCCTGCTCCATTGAGGGTCCCCCTGGGCCTAAGAGCTCAACCTGATAAGGTTCCAACTCCATAGGCTCAGTTCCCTCAGAGGGCAGAACTTCTTCCTGGGAAGAGAGGTTCTCTTTTTGTTGTTGTGTTGCAGCTGGTTTCCCAGCTGACTTTCCTTTTCTCTTGGTAGGCTGGGCCCTTTTTCCAGACTCCAGCTCTACTTTTTCACCCTGAGCCTTGCACTGTGCCCTTGTCTTGACACACACCAGTTCAGGGATACCCAGCATGGCTGCATGGGTTTTCAGTTCTACCTCAGCCCATGCTGAGGACTCCAGGTCATTTCCAAGCAAACAGTCTACTGGGATATTTGAGGAGACCACCACCTGTTTCAGGCCATTGACCCCTCCCCACTCTAAAGTTACCACAGCCATGGGATGTACTTTAGTCTGATTGTCAGCGTTGGTGACTGGATAAGTTTGTCCAGCCAGGTATTGACCAGGGGAAACCAGTTTCTCTGTCACCATAGTGACACTGGCACCTGTATCCCTCAGGCCTTCTACACTTGTCCCATTAATTAAGAGCTGCTGCCTGTATTTTTGCATGTTAGGAGGCCAGGCAGCCAGTGTGGCTAAATCCACCCCACCCTCAGAGACTAATGTAGCTTCAGTGTGACACCTGATTTGCTCTGGGCACACTGTTGATCCCACTTGGAGACTGGCCATTCCAGTGTTAGCTGGAGTGGAGTTAGAAGTGGTACTTTTCTTGGGACAGGCCTTGTCTCCAGTTTGGTGTCCAGGCTGATTACAGCTACGACACCAGGCCTTTTTGGGATCAAAGTTTTTACCCTTGTACCCAAAATTGTTTTGTGACGAGGCTCTGGGCCGACCCTCCTGTGCAGGTTTTTGGGGGCCTGAAGAAGACTCTTTACTATTTTTGTTTTTGGATGTCTCAACACTCTTCCCCTGGGGAGGCTTTGTGACCCCTTTCTTTTGGTCACCCCCTGTGGAAGTCTTGGTCACCCTAGTCTTGACCCAATGGTCCGCCTTCTTTCCCAATTCTTGGGGAGAAATTGGTCCTAGGTCTACCAGATGCTGATGCAGTTTATCATTTGAACAATTACCTAATAGGTGTTCTTTCACAAATAAATTGTACAGCCCATCATAATTATTTACACCACTGCCTTGAATCCAACCATCCAGTGTTTTCACTGAGTAGTCCACAAAATCAACCCAGGTCTGGCTCGAGGTTTTTTGAGCCCCCCTGAATCTAATTCTATACTCCTCAGTGGAGAATCCAAAGCCCTCAATCAGGGTTCCCTTCATGAGGTCATAAGATTCTGCATCTTTTCCAGAGAGTGTGAGGAGTCTATCCCTACACTTTCCAGTGAACATTTCCCAAAGGAGAGCACCCCAGTGAGATTTGTTCACTTTTCTGGTTACACAAGCCCTCTCAAAAGCTGTGAACCATTTGGTGATGTCATCACCATCTTCATATTTAGTTACAATCCCTTTAGGGATTTTCAACATGTCAGGAGAATCTCTGACCCTAGTTATGTTGCTGCCACCATTGATGGGTCCTAGGCCCATCTCTTGTCTTTCCCTTTCTATGGCTAGGATCTGTCTTTCCAAAGCCAATCTTTTGGCCATCCTGGCTAACTGGATGTCCTCTTCACTGGAGTTATCCTCAGTGATTTCAGAGATGTTGGTCTCTCCTGTGAGGGAAACAGCATCTCTGACTAGTATATTTGGAGTCAGGGCTTGGGCAGCCCTGTTCTCCCTAAGTAGGACTGGAGGGGGGGGGGGATTCTCCTCCAAGTCACTATCTTCATCCTCTGTGTTGCCATTCTCAGAGGGGTTGGCCTTTTCAAACTCTGCCAAAAGCTCCTGGAGCTGTAGTTTGGAAGGTCTGGGGCCCATTGTAATTTTCTTTATTTTGCAGAATGACCTTAGCTCCCTCATCTTAAGATGGAGGTAAGGTGTGAGGTCGAGTTCCTCCACATTCATCTCTGCACTAGACATTATGGGGGTCATTCTGACCTTGGCAGTAAAAGGCGCTTACCGCCGGTCAGAAGCCCGCCATAACACCGCCGCGGTCGCGGTAAACCGCCACGGTCATTCTGACCCGCAACTGGCAAACCGCCAAAAACCCGACATCAACAAAAGTCCGCCATACCAAAGGTCAGCGGGAAACTGGCGATGACCAAACCTCCACCGTCACGCCAACAGAAATACCCCCATACCATTCCAACCCACAAATCCCCGCAGCGGTCTTTCAACCGCGGTATTCCATTGGCGGTACACACCGCCGCCGTCAAAATACACACACCTTCACAAAACACATCCACATTGGATAATTCAAAATACACACACCTGAGACACATACACACACAACTCCCACACACCTAATTAAATATAAAACACACACCCACATCACCCACAAACCCCTACGACCACAATTGCGACTGAAGGACAGAGAGAGATAGCACAGAATAGAGTACACCATCACACAGAGGCAAATCACAACATCACCTACACAATATCCACGCACAAAACACCACACACCACCGCACTCACCACACTCTACAACACATACACCACCCCTCACCTCATCCACACCACCCCATGGCACCCCAAAGACACCCCAGGTTCTCTGACGCAGAACTCAGGGTATGGTGGAGGAAATCATCAGGGTAGAGCCCCAGCTCTTCGGGACACAGGTGCAGCACACCACCATTGCCAGGAAGATGGAGCTATGGCAAAGAATAGTGGACAGGGTCAACGCTGTGGGACAGCATCCACGAAATCGGGACGACATCAGGAAGCGGTGGAACGACCTACGGGGGAAGGTGCGTTCCATGGTATCAAGGCACAACATTGCGGTGCAGAAGACTGGCGGCGGACCCCCATCTACTCCCCCAGAATTCACAGCATGGGAGGAGGAAGTCTTGCACATCCTGCATCCTGAGGGCCTCGCAGGAGTAGGCGGAGGAATGGACTCTGGTAAGTCAAATCTTCACTACTTCATTCCCCCCACCCCACCTGCATGCCAAATCATACCCCCACCCTCACCCCCACCCCCATCACACCAACTCCTTGCTAATGGCTCACCATCACAACCCACCCATCCCAAAACCTAGCCCTGCATGCCTCCCCAAAGCATGGACACCCATCACCAAAGCATGCCCACTGCACACACCCATCACCCCCACAAGCCACCGTCACAAAAGCCCCCACAAGGGAATGCCAGCACTGGGGGACACGGCCACCCACCCATTACACGAAATGGCACACACAGAAGCAATAACCATACTCTTATACCCCTGCAGGACCCGAACGCCACCACACCGCCACGCAGGGTCCAGAGATGTCCATCCCACCCCCAGAAGAGGCCCCCAGTGATGACAGCAGCTCTGTCTCCCTGGACCCAGATGACCAGCCCGGCCCATCGGGGACCTCGGGACAGTCGGTTCCCCACAGACAGCCACAGGCTACAGCAGACCTAACCCCCTATGGGAACACCAGCACAGCTCCCACCCAGCGGGCCCATGCCTCTGTCTCCAGGACACGTCAATCAGCGGTGTGTCCACCACTGCAGGGCACCCAGGTTGACCCACCACCCCAACAACAACAGGGACCTGGGGGCAGTGGTAGTGGGCACACGGTCCAGGGGACAGAGGCCCAGGGAAACAGGGGAACTGGGAGGGCTGCTGTGCGACGGGGGGGACAGGCCCAGGGAACCCACTCTCCAAGAGGCCCTCTCCTCCATCATGGGAGCATACCACCGCTCCCAGGAGACGATGGCTACGGTACTGGCGAGGTTCCAGGAGATCCAGGTACTGCAGGAGGAACAGTACATGGGGTTCAGAGAGGAACTGAGAAACATTAGTTCCGCAATGGGGACCATCGTAGTGGCCCTTAACCAGATAGTCACCACATTGCGGGACCATGTGGCACCACAAAGGGCCCCTGTCACTAGCATGGACCAGGAACAGCCTACTACCTCCGCCGGCGCTAGTGGACAGGAGGCCCCCACACAACGACAGGCCACCAGAACCCCACCTCCTGCAGAAGAAGAACCACCCCGCAAGCGGAACCTGAGATCTCACAAGAAGACAGAGTAGGATGCCAAGAACCCCGCCAGCAAACGATACCCCCTGATGTCATCCCACGGTCCCACATTGTCACCCTGTCCAAACTGAAACTGCCCCTGCTCCATCCTTCCACAGGCATATGGACAATGCACCTGTGAGACTGAAAATCTGGACTCTGCCATGGACATTACTCCACCATCACCCATCACCATTTTACAATCATGTTCCTAAATTTAGCACTTTAATAAAATCACTTATTGCACTTAAAAATTCTGGAGTTTGCCTGTATTTTGAACAAATGTATTAGACATAACGGTGCCAAAATGTTCAGTTACAATGTGATGACAACATACCACTGTCACACAGCTGTAGTCCATGGGCAAACAAAGCAGAGGTCACGCAGTGGGGCCCACAGCTCTGAAAACGGAAGGGAAAGTCACAACTCAGTTAACAGGAACTGGGGGGAAACACAGACAGTAGAGAGGCAGGAGACTTTAAGTAAATGTAAAATGGCGGGGTTGATTCGTACCTGTGTGCTACTGAAAATACTGTTGTATCACTGTGTCCCTGTTGTCTGTGTCGTCCCCTTCGTCTTCCTCCTCTTCACTCTCCACAGGCTCCACAGCTGCTACAACACCACCATCTGGACCATCCTCCTGCAGGAAAGGCACCTGGCGTCGCAAAGCCAGGTTGTGAAGCATACAGCAGGCCACGATGATATGGCACACCTTCTTTGGTGAGTACATTAGGGATCCACCAGTCATATGCAGGCACCTAAACCTGCCTTCAGGAGGCCGAAGGTTCTTTCTATAATCCTCCTAGTACGCCCATGGGCCTCATTGTAGCGTTCCTCTGCCCTTGTCCTGGGATTCCTCACTGGGGTAAGTAGCCACGACAGGTTGGGGTAACCAGAGTCACCTATTAGCCACACACGGTGTCTCTGTAGCTGTTCCATCACATAAGGGATGCTGCTATTTCGCATGATGTATGCGTCATGCACTGACCCAGGGAACTTTGCATTTACATGGGAGATGTACTGGTCAGCCAAACAGACCACCTGGACATTCATCGAATGATAACTTTTTCTGTTCCTGTACACCTGCTCACTTCCACTGGGGGGAACCAAAGCCACATGAGTCCCATCAATGGCACCAATGATGCTGGGGATGTGTCCAAGGGCATAGAAATCACCCTTCACTGTAGCCAAATCGCCCACCTCAGGGAAAACAATGTAGCTCTGCATGTATTTCATCAGGGCAGACAACACTCTGGACAAAACCTTAGAAAACATAGGCTGGGACATCCCTGATGATATGGCCACTGTTGTTTGGAATGATCCACTTGCCAAAAAATGGAGTACTGACAGAACCTGCACCAGAGGGGGAATCCCTGTGGGTTGGCGAATGGGGGACATCAGGTCTGGCTCCAGCTGGGCACACAGTTCCTGTATAGTGGCTCGGTCAAGTCTGTATGTTAGTATGACATGTCTTTCTTCCATTGTCGACAGGTTCACCAGCGGTCTGTACACTGGAGGATTCCTCCATCTCCTCGCAAGTCCCAGCGGACGGTGCCTAGGAAGAACAACATGGAGCACAGAGTCAAGCAACCCACAGGTACGTAACCACAGCTTGCACAGTCCAAGATTCGCTATGCATTGAATGGCTTGTATGAGTGGCAATGCAAGGCCTAGGCCTGTGTGACGCAGTAGAAATTAAGCCATGTGGGCCCTTGAAATGGCGGCTGCCTGACCTGTGAAGTGTGACAATGGGATGTGAGGTCAATGCGCTGGCGTGGCACACCGTGGCGGTAGGCGGTCGAAGACCGCGGCGCAAAGCCGCATTGGTTAACATTGAACCCTATGGGTCTCAGGAGCCAACGACGATGTGCGCCGGCGGTCGCGGTACGCACCGCCGCGGTACGCACCGCCGCGGGCGTGACCTCCATTTTCTATCTGATTAATCACTCGAGACCTGATCATCCACAGGAGAGGACCTATACTGCAAGTGCTGCTGTGACCTCGGTCTGGAAGAGACAATGGCTCATGCGACTGGGGAAAGGGCCCCTGCCTTCACATCTGAGGAATTGGAGAAACTTGTTGATGGGGTCCTCCCCCAGTATGCGCTACTCTACGGTCTTCCAGACCAACAGGTAAGTACACAGGGAGCACGTTGTATGGGCTATGCCTGTGTTGAGTGGGGTGGATGTAAGATGGTGGGGAGGGGAGTGAATGAGGAATGCAACGCACGACAGATGAGAGCATGTGCCACATGGCAAGGTTGGGGAGGGAGGGCCACTCTTATCGACCATGCAGAAAAGTGATGATATTTCTTTTCCCACCCTGTACATGTCACACAGGTCAGCGCCCATCAGAAGATTGACATTTGGTGTGCCATCGCCAAGGACGTCCGGGCCCTGGGGGTCCACAACAGGCGGGGCAGCCACTGCCGCAAGAGGTGGGAGGACATCTGCCGCGGGAGCAGAAAGACCGCCGAGGCTCTGCTGGGGATGGCCTCCCAACCTAGGAGGGGTGCCACACGGCAATTGACCCCCCTGATGTCCCGGATCCTGGCGGTGGCCTACCCCGATTTGGATTGGCGCTTGAGGACATCACAGCAGACACAAGGGGGTGAGTATCAGCACATTCTGCTATATTAGCGCACAGTGGAGGTGTCTGGGTGGGGGAGGAGGGCTGTGGCTATCTCTAGGCCAGGGCGGTTTCTGTAGGCTAGGCCCCTCCGTAAGGCATGGCCCTGTGCCCCCACCCCCCACCTCTGTAGGGTGCTAAGTACAGCTATCCATGGCCCGGGCTCACCAATGTGTGCATTTGTCGTCCATAGACTTGTAGGCCAAGTCACAATAATTGAGTAGTGTACCCCGAGTGCGCGGCGTAGTGCAGGGGGCTTCTGTGTCTGTCCTCTCCGCCAACGGTGTCGCAAATGCATGCACTTAACATGTCTTTCTTTCTTCTCCCCCCCTTCTGTTTGGTTTTCCTGTTCATGTGTGCCTGAGCATCATCAGGCGGAGGAGAAGTGGAATCGGCGCACGAGGGAGCTGCATCTCACATGGCCCCGGAGGGCCATGCAACCGACTCCGAGTACACCAGTGAGACGGAGGGCGAGGGGAGCTCCACAACGGGGATCCGTGGAGACGTCAGCGACACGTCCTTGGAAGGGAGCTCCCTTCTGGTGGCGGCAACATCCGTGCCCATCGCAACAACAGGTACAGCCGCCACCCAGCGCACCAGCTCCACCCTCCCAGCAGCCCCTCAGCCTTCGCCCCGTGCCCGCTTGGCCAGGAAGCCGGGCATCCCCTTCGCCCCAGGCACCTCAGGCCCTGCCCCAGTTACCCCTGCTGCCCTCAGTGCGGAGATCATTGACCTCCTCAGGACGCTCATTGTTGGGCAGTCTACCCTTTTGAATGCCTTCCAGGGGGTAGAAAGGGAGGTGCATCGGAGCAATGCATACCTGGAGGGCATTCATTCGGGTCAGGCTGCCCATCAGCGATCATTCAACGCTCTGGCCTCAGCACTGACGGCAGCCATTGTCCCTGTCTCCAGCCTCCCTCCTCCAACTCCCTCCACCCAGTCCCAATACCCTGTTCCTCTGCCTATCCCAGACATACCTACAGACCAGCCTGCACACACATCAACACCCAAGGGCAGCTCATCCAGACATAAGCACCACAGATCACACAAGCATTCACACAAGCAACATCCACATGCAGACATGCCAACAGCCACTGCCTCCTCTGTGTCCCCCTCCTCCTCGTCTCCCTCCTCCCTCCCTGTGACGTCTCCACTCACACCTGCATGCACACCACCATCAGCCAGTACGTCCATCACCACCACACCCACCAGAACAGTCCGCACACGTGCAGTCACCACCCCCACTGCCATTTACACGTCCCCTGTGTCCTCTCCCAGTGTGTCTGTCACCCCCACTTCCAAACCACACAAACGCAGGCAGCCACCCACCCAACAGCCATCCACCTCACGACAGCCTCCGTCACAAGCACCTGCACCCAAAGACAGCACACTTGACTCTCCTACAACCACATCCTCTTCCTCACCTCCCATACCCACTGCACCTACCCTTCCCATTGCTCCTAAAAAGTTGTTCCTCACCAAAATTAACCTCTTTGCATCACCTGACCCACCCCCTCCATCTCGTAAGAGTCCAAACAGCACCTCAGCCACCACAAGCCCTGCACCTACTAGGACCATCGTTCAGGGCTATTGGAGTCCACCAGCTCCTAGGGCAGGAACATCGCCAGCAGCAAGGGGACAGCCAGCCCACCCCCTGAGAAAAGAACCAAGAAAGGGAAGGGCCGGCGCGACAGACCTGAGACGGCTGCCCCCAAGGACACCACCCTTGCACCGTCACCTGGCACATCCCCAAAGGGAGGCAAGGGCCCCAGAGATTCGCCGAAGGAGGGCAAGGGCAGCAGGGCGGACAAGTCCGGCAGCAGGCGAGCTGCCCAGGAGGGCCCCACCAGCCCCATTTGGGGTGTGACAGAGGACACCCACGGGCCCAGGACTCCAGCACAGGAGGGCCCCGCAAGCGAAAGGTCGGATGGCGACTGAGCGGGATTTCTTGGCCAGATCTGGTTCCCTAGGAACACAAGACAAGCACCGCTGAACAGGGCCCCGCCGTGAGAAGCACCGCTGAACAGGGCCCCGCCGTGAGAAGCACTGCTGAACAGGGCCCGCCGTGAGAAGCACCGCTGAACAGGGCCCCGCCGTGACAGGCACCGCTGAACAGGGCCCCGCCGTGAGAAGCACCGCTGAACAGGGCCCCGCCGTGACAGGCACCGCTGAACAGGGCCCCACCGTGAGAAGCACCGCTGAACAGGGCCCCGCCGTGAGAAGCACCGCTAAACAGGGCCCCGCCGTGAGAAGCACCGCTAAACAGGGCCCCGCCGTGAGAAGTACCGCTGAACAGGGCCCTGCCGTGAGAAGCACCGCTGAACAGGGCCCCGCCGTGACAGGCACCGCTGAACAGGGCCCTTCCTGTCAAGCACCGCTCCGCTGGGCCCTTCATCTCAAGCACCGCTCCGCTGGGCCCTTCATCTCAAGCACCGCTCCGCTGGGCACCGCCGTCTCTGCACCGCTCCGCTGGGCCCTTCCTGTCAAGCACCGCTCCGCTGGGCCTTTCATCTCAAGCACCGCTCCGCTGGGCCCTTCATCTCAAGCACCGCTCCGCTGGGCACTGCCGTCTCTGCACCGCTCCGCTGGGCCCTTCCTGTCAAGCACCGCTCCGCTGGGCCCTTCATCTCAAGCACCGCTCCGCTGGGCACCGCCGTCTCTGAACTGCTCCACTGGGCCCTTCATCTCAAGCACCGCTCCGCTGGGCCCTTCCTGTCAATCATCGCTCCGCTGGGCCCTTCATCTCAAGCACCGCTCCGCTGGGCCCTTCATCTCAAGCACCGCTCCGTTGGGCACCGCCGTCTCTGCACCGCTCCGCTGGGCCCTTCCTGTCAATCATCGCTCCGCTGGGCCCTTCATCTCAAGCACTGCTCCGCTGGGCACCGCCGTCTCTGCACCGCTCCGCTGGGCCCTTCCTGTCAAGCACTGCTCCGCTGGGCCCTTCATCTCAAGCACCGCTCTGCTGGGCACCGCCGTCTCTGAACTGCTCCGCTGGGCCCTTCCTGTCAAGCACCGCTCCGCTGGGCCCTTCATCTCAAGCACCGCTCCGCTGGTCACCGCCGTCTCTGAACTGCTCCGCTGGGCCCTTCCTGTCAAGCACCGCTGGCCCATTGGCAGGGCCGGATCTGTGTCGGGCAGGGCTTCACGAAGCACTCTGGCCAACATGCCTCCTCCATAACCAGTGGAGTCTGTAATCCACCTGATGGACTGTGGCTTTGCACTCCCCAGGATGGTACAGTGGGCAATCCACCCACTGTAGAGACTTGCGAGACTGTGGCTTTGCACTCCCCAGGATGGTACAGTGGGCAATCCACCCACTGTAGAGACTTGAGAGACTGTGGCTTTGCACTCCCCAGGATGGTACAGTGGGCATGGAGGCCCATCGTGGATCTGACGTCGTGGACTCATGTGGCTGAGGTGCCCCCTCTTCCCTTCCCCCTGAGGTGCCTGTCGTTTTATTATCGGATGCCCCAGCAGGGTTCTCTCCAATGGAATCGGGTCTCGTGTGTGGGCTTTGCCCATGTGTTTATGCACATTGGCCCACGAACAATGGAATGTTGCCAATATGTGCCGGACTTTTGGACTATGTATATGTTGTTCATGTTGTAATATATTTATTTTATAGATTTCATATTTCACTTAACTTAAAATATGCTATAATATACTTTAATTTTAATTATCTTTTTATTTTGTCTTTGCATTATTCCAGGGGGGTTTGGTGGGTGTCACTCTGACTTGTTGCTCGGCATTGGTGTGTAGGGATTTGGGGGGGGTGTGTCGCGTATGTGTGTGCCCGTAACCTTTTCTCCTCCCCCCTCCCCTGTGTCGTAGGTGCAGTACTCACCATTGTCGTCTGCGCCGGCGTTCGTGCTCCTGGTAGAAGAGCAGGTAGACAATAGCTGGTAGGATGTTTAATTCGGGTTCCATGCTGTCCAGATTCCTCGTGGAGTGTATAGAGGTGAGCGTTTTCCCGTTCGTGGTCTGTTTCCGCCGTGTTTTTATCGGCGGGGCTCCCGCCCCGGAAAAGGTGGCGGATTGGTGGGTCGTGATAGTGTGGGCGGTACATTGTCTGCCGCCTGTCTGTTGGCGGTGACCACCGCGCTGTTTGTTTGTCCCGCCGTGGCGGACGGAGTGTTAAAGTGGCGGGATGTGTTGGCGGTTCCCGCCAGGGTCAGAATTCCATTTTTTTTTACCGCCTGCCTGTTTGCGGGTTGGCTGTCGCTTTAACACCGACCGCCAGGGTTGGAATGACCCCCTATGTTTCTAAAAGTTGGAATACTTTTTAAGAATCTAAAACTAGTTCTAGGTTCTAATTCAAACTTTCACAAAATTTTAAACTCTAAAAGAAATGCTAAACAGGGACTAACACAAGGCCCTAGCAGGACTTTTAAGGAATTTAGAAAAATAGTTCAAATTGCAAAAATCTATTTCTAATGACAATTTTTGGAATTTGTTGTGTGATCAGGTATTGGCTGAGTAGTCCAGCAAATGCAAAGTCTTGTACCCCACCTCTGATCCACCAATGTAGGAAGTTGCCTCTGTATGTGCTATTTCAAAGTAAGGAATAGCATGCACAGAGTCCAAGGGTTCCCCTTAGAGGTAAGATAGTGGCAAAAAGAGATAATACTAATGCTCTATTTTGTGGTAGTGTGGTCGAGCAGTAGGCTTATCAAAGGAGTAGTGTTAAGCATTTGTTGTACATACACACAGGCAATAAATGAGGAACACACACTCAGAGACAAATCCAGGCCAATAGGTTTTGTTATAGAAAAATATATTTTCTTAGTTTATTTTAAGAACCACAGGTTCAAATTCTACATGTAATATCTCATTTGAAAGGTATTGCAGGTAAGTACTTTAGGAACTTTGAATAATCACAATAGCATATATACTTTTTACATAAAACACATATAGCTATTTCAAAAGTGGACACTGCAATTTTCAACAGTTCCTGGGGGAGGTAAAGTAATGGTAGTTCTTGCAGGTAAGTAAACCACCTACGGGGTTCAAATTGGGGTCCAAGGTAGCCCACCGTTGGGGGTTCAGAGCAACCCCAAAGTCACCACACCAGCAGCTCAGGGCCGGTCAGGTGCAGAGTTCAAAGTGGTCCCCAAAACGCATAGGCTTCAATGGAGAAGGGGGTGCCCCGGTTCCAGTCTGCCAGCAGGTAAGTACCCGCGTCTTCGGAGGGCAGACCAGGGGGGTTTTGTAGGGCACCGGGGGGGACACAAGTCCACACAGAAAGTACACCCTCAGCAGCGCGGGGGCGGCCGGGTGCAGTGTGCAAACAAGCGTCGGCTTTGTAATAGGTTTCAATGGGAGACCAAGGGGTCTCTTCAGGGGTGCAGGCAGGCAAGGGGGGGGCTCCTCGGGGTAGCCACCACCTGGGCAAGGGAGAGGGCCTCCTGGGGGTCACTCCTGCACTGGAGTTCCGATCCTTCAGGTGCTGGGGGCTGCGGGTGCAGGGTCGTTTCCAGCCGTCGGGATTTTAGAGTCAGGCAGTCGCGGTCAGGGGGAGCCTCGGGATTCCCTCTGCAGGCGTCGCTGTGGGGGCTCAAGGGGGACAACTTTTGTTACTCACAGTCTTGGAGTCGCCTGGGGGTCCTCCCTGTAGCGTTGTTTCTTCACCAGTCGAGTCGGGGTCGCCGGGTGCAGTGTTGCAAGTCTCACGCTTCTTGCTGGGATTGCAGGGGTCTTTAAATCTGCTCCTCTGGAAACAAAGTTGCAGTCTTTTTTGAACAGGGCCGCTGTCCTCAGGAGTTTCTTGGTCTTTTGGAAGCAGGGCAGTCCTCTGAGGATTCAGAGGTCGCTGGTCCTGGGGAAAGCGTTGCTGGAGCAGGTTTCTTCTGAAGGAGGGAGACAGGCCGGTAGGGCTGGGGCTAAAGCAGTTGGTGTCTTCTTCTTCTCCTCAGGGGTTTTTCAGCTCAGCAGTCCTCTTCTTCGTAAGTTGCAGGAATCTAAATTCTTAGGTTCAGGGGAGCCCTTAAATACTAAATTTAAGGATGTGTTTAGGTCTGGGGGTTAGTAGCCAATGGCTACTAGCCCTGAGGGTGGGTACACCCTCTTTGTGCCTCCTCCCAAGGGGAGGGGGTCACATTCCTATCCCTATTGGGGGAATCCTCCATCTGCAAGATGGAGGATTTCTAAAAGTTAGAGTCACTTCAGCTCAGGACACCTTAGGGGGTGTCCTGACTGGCCAGTGACTCCTCCTTGTTATTCTCATTATTTCCTCCGGCCTTGCCGCCAAAAGTGGGGCCGTGGCCGGAGGGGGCGGGCAACTCCACTAGCTGGAGTGCCCGGTGGTGCTGGAACAAAGGGGGTGAGCCTTTGAGGCTCACCGCCAGGTGTTACAGCTCCTGCCTGGGGGAGGTGATAGCATCTCCACCCAGTGCAGGCTTTGTTACTGGCCACAGAGTGACAAAGGCACTCTCCCCATGTGGCCAGCAACATGTCTTGAGTGTGGCAGGCTGCTAAAGCCAGTCAGCCTACACGGGTAGTTGGTTAAGGTTTCAGGGGGCACCTCTAAGGTGCCCTCTGGGGTGTATTTTACAATAAAATGTACACTGGCATCAGTGTGCATTTATTGTGCTGAGAAGTTTGATACCAAACTTCCCAGTTTTCAGTGTAGCCATTATGGTGCTGTGGAGTTCGTGTTTGACAGACTCCCAGACCATTTACTCTTAAGGCTACCCTGCAGTTACAATGTCTAAGGTTTGGCTTAGACACTGTAGGGGCACAGTGCTCATGCACTGGTGCCCTCACCTATGGTATAGTGCACCCTGCCTTAGGGCTGTAAGGCCTGCTAGAGGGGTGACTTATCTATACTGCATAGGCAGTGTGAGGTTGGCATGGCACCCTGAGGGGAGTGCCATGTCGACTTACTCGTTTTGTCCTCACCAGCACACACAAGCTGGCAAGCAGTGTGTCAGTGCTGAGTAAGGGGTCCCCAGGGTGGCATAAGATATGCTGCAGCCCTTAGAGGAGACCTTCCCTGGCATCAGGGCCCTTGGTACCAGGGGTACCAGTTACAAGGGACTTAACTGGATGCCAGGGTGTGCCAATTGTGGAAACAAAAGTACAGGTTAGGGAAAGAACACTGGTGCTGGGGCCTGTTTAGCAGGCCTCAGCACACTTTCAATTCAAAACATAGCATCAGCAAAGGCAAAAAGTCAGGGGGTAACCATGCCAAGGAGGCATTTCCTTACACTGACCCAGACAGGGAATCCACAAACAAGCAGAGTCACATAATGGTTTAAGCAAGAAAATTCCTACTTTCTAAAAGTGGCATTTTCAAACTAACAATTTAAAATCACTAAAATATGTATTTTCAAATTTGAGTTCAGAGACCCCAAACTACATTTTTCTGTCTGCTCCCAAAGGGAATCTCCACTGTAAAGTTATTTAAAGGCAGCTCCCATGTTAACCTATGAGAGAGATAGGCCTTGTGACACTGAAGACTGAATTTAGCAGTATTTCACTGTTAGGACATGTAACACACATCAGTACATGTTCCACCTTTAACACACCTAGGGCCTACCTTAGGGGTGCCTTACAAGTGTGAAAAAATAAAGTTTAGGCCTGGCAAGTGGGTACACTTACCAAGTTGAATTGGCAGTTTAAAACTGCACACACAGACACTGCAGTGGCAGGTCTGAGTCATATTTACAGGGCTACTCATGTGGGTCCATTTGATCTACAGGTCCTGGGCACCTCTAGTGCACTTTATTAGGGATTTACCAGTAAATCAAGTATGCAAATCATGGATAAGCCAGTTACACATACAATTTACATAGTAGCACTTGCATTTTAGCACTAGTTAGCTGTGGTAAAGTGCCCAGAGTATCAAAAACAGCAAAAACTGAGTCCAGCACACATCAACAACCTGGGAAGCAGAGGCAAAACGCCAGGGGAGACCAAGCCAAGGATGCCAAGTCTAACACTCCTGCATTATGTTATTTTCAAGAACAACTGAGCATAACTGTTTAAACAATAGACATTGCATAAGCTGGGCTTTGCTTCTCATTAGAAAGAAATCTGAAGAAAGTTCACATTAGAAAACATGAATTCATACTTTTAACTGACTGCAAAATGTAAGCCCTGTAGGCCTCAGTTATGCTAACGGAAGAAAATCTAAAATGCAATTGATTTATACTTGTTAATAATACACAAAACATATGCAGACTTAAAAATTCATACTTAATAATATTTCATCATTGTTAATAATATATTTCAGTTACATTGGAAAAGATTTGCTTTGCATTACATTAGGTACAACAGAGAACTGCATTTTTCTTACTTGCGCATATTTTCAAAGTCAGTAATCTTTCACTAAACACAAGAAATGCAAATTTGTTTAGATGTATGCTATTAGATTAGAGTCGAAATTACATTTTACCATCAACTTTAACCTTCTAACATGTGATTTAATTGAAAAGGCACATATGTCAAACTAAAATGCAAGCAAATTGAACATTTAAAATGTGTGTAAGTGCGGATTTCTATGTTAGGTTTTCACTCATTAACGTTCATAAACTACACCTGTCACATTCTAAATACTTTAGTGACAGGAGGAACAGAGCTAAAATTTACGCTCTATCACTAGATTGCGGTGCAATGTAGAGTATTTGTATGTCTTCGGCATATTCTAGTGTGGCATGTTAGTCTTCCATGCATGTCGTGCACTGTGTGGTGTGTTGGGCTGTGCTTCTGCGACATAGTCCAATGAGGCAGGTGAACTGCCTTATTTTGGGATAGTAGTGTTGTGGTGGGACTCTTGCTCTAGGCAAGACTGCTGGTTTAGGGATGACAGCACTTCTGTTTGTAGGTGACTATGTCAATCCTACAACAAGTCGCAACTGTTGTCTCACAAGCAGTACCTCACTAAAAACCCAAACAGTAAAATGTAATTTCTGGCACCCTTAACGCATGGACTCTAGAGTGCGACAATTCAGGGTAGTCGTGGTTAAACAGGGATTACCCATTTCTCACATGAGGAATAACTCTCATTCACACACAGGCAATGAAAGAGATGCAGTAAAGTTTTCAATACGTTTTATTAACAAGACTGCAATCTACTGTAAAATGCATGAGCTGCAATTATTAGGATAAAAAAAATAACGCTACTGCCCCCTACCCTGCATCATGGTGTGCCATATTTTAAATACGGCGCACACATGGTGGCAGTAGGGGGGTGCTAAGGGGCGCAAGGAAAGTGCAGCAACACTTTTCTTAAATCCCAAAGTATTTACAATTTTCAATTGTACATTCATTTAACTGATCCATATATATATATCTATATCTATATATAGATATAGATATATATATATCTATATATAGATATATATGTATATATGTAGTGCTATAACATTTCCAACAATCTCAAAATGTGTACCAGCTGCGAATACACTTTTGATGTTCATGTTATGTAACAAACAAGTGAAACAATTGGTCAGTAAGTAAAAAATCGAAATTACAAAAATCTCACCACCTTTCGTCCACAGCTGGACGAGCCATGCAGGTTTCACAAGGCCTGAATAATAACGTGTTTTCTCACAACTTGATGTGGTTTTCTCATGCCAACACGTCTCACAAATGAATTTATTTCCTGAACCTACATGGGAATAGTCTATGAATGCTGGGAAATGAAATTATTCTGGGCTGCTTGCCGTGGGAAATATAAATAATTAGGAACACGTTCTCATTATAATTCATAGGAAACAAAAAATAAATGCGTTTTAAATTGAGATAATAATTTATCTGATTGGATTTTTTTTTGAGCCAACATCTATATCTAAAGTGCTAGAAAGTCAAGTTGCCAAGAAGACCTACAATCTGTATTTATTGAAGGAAAACCATGCCAATTCACGTTGCAGATTGAGAAATTTGGCAAGAATGATTCTGCGATTTATAACAGTACAAAGGACCTTCCAAAGAGTTGGGCCTTCAACTTGGAATGCACCCCCTTTGGTGTCTGACCTCATCTGAAGCAGACAACACCGCTCTCGAGCTCAAAATAGCACTCACCTGCACAGCTTTGGCGAGCTTTGGCGTCAGAATACTGAGGAAGCGACATAGTGAACCAATTTAATTCCACTGATGCAATATAATGTCTTAGTAATTACGCATGAAATTCTGTTTTCTTAAGCACTCGTTAAGTATCAGAAAATAGGAAGGGAATATCGGCGAGTTGCCAGAACAAATCTCACTTCAGCATGGAGTATGTGGTATTGGTGACAGAAAAAAGACAGGAGATTGCGCGTGCCACTAGGGGCCTTCTATTTCCTTTCACCAGGCAGAAGCTTGCTTCCTCGCTCCTCAAACCATTTCTGTTTCTTCCTTCCTCTCCAAACCCCTTAACTAAACTCTTGTCCACACACCCAGGAAGAGCAAGTCACTGCCTGCCCTGTGCACTCTAGTACATCTCCTTACTTTCTTTACAAATGAATTAGTTGGACTTTAGGGGCAAAAGAGATAGGACACAGAATAAGAGAAAAAACAAAAAGATAGAGATAAAAGAGAAGTGAGGCATAAGAACAATGTGAGAGAGAAGAACTGAATAGGACAGGGAAAGCGCACATGCCTCCTATGAGTTACATAGTAGACGTTGCTGTCTTCTGATGGTGTGTGAACATTTGCAAGTTGTGGTGTCATTTCACCATCCATGATTCTTGAATCATAGCAGGATAAAATTCCTTGAAGTGTGACACATTCATAGTGACTGACTAATCTTGCAGAGTCAATTGTTCACAATCGCCAACCACCACCATGAGGTAGTCACAAGAGTCCAACGGTTTATAAATGTCTATGCTAGCATTGACCACCTCATCTCCGGTTAAATATTTGGAGCTGCTGTGTTGGGGAGCACTTTCCAGTATTTTGAACAAAGTAGCGTGTGGTGATAGTCTTGTTCACTATGGCATCCAATCCTGGGAACCAGACCTTCTCTTGATGTAGTCTCTTGGTAGTCACCGTGCCACTGTCACTTTCATGTGCTAGGTCTACCAATTTTGCTCAGAGCAACCTATGAATGCGGTTTCTGGCTCCCAACAAGTATATCCCATGCTCGTTCTCAGAGATCTCTTCTTTTATAGTCATATATGCCATCAAATGTCCCTTATTAACTCCTTATAGGTGTTGACTCCTGTTTTCGACATAGCTACTCCTCTGGCTCCTTACAATGAGTTATTGAATAATAGTGGAGCACTCAAAGATATATGCATAAGTACATAATATGGTGCCTGTTAGGATCATTTAAGAAAATACGTATAACACAACAAAATATAAACAACACAATCAGACGTATTGAAACATATGGGTGTCCAAATAAGATGTGGATGTTATTAATTTGAAATTATTACGTTATTATGTAAAGAGAAAAAAACAGCATATAATTGTGAAATTCAGGATTTATATAATGAAGTAAGAAAACAAGAAGGAAAAGAGTATATTCTCTCGCACCAAAAAACACAATGAAACTAATGTCCATTTGCATAAGGTTCAATTTGACAATGAAGTAGAAGAAAAGTCCACTGTCTGTACGACATCTGGTAATAAAAGTGGCTATTAGTTCATAAGATGTGTATCCAATAGTCCAATCTATTGAAGACTTATCCATAGATGGTAGTGAGTTTCAGCCCGTAAATAATAAAACCTGAGTGCTCTTCCAGGGCAATTTTGATACATAGTTACTAAACCCATCATACAGATAGAAATGTTGCCTTAAGAACCCAACTTGCCCCAAGGAACTTGGTAACAGCGATGACCAAAGTCGAACGTGTGTCCAATCTAAGAATTCGAAGGGCAGCATGGGACCTACAGACTCCCAACAATTTACAGGCAGGGCCAGCCATTTCCTGCGAGAGGCAGCAGAGGCAGGGCAAACAAATAAAACATAAGGAAGATTTTCAATAGGTGCTTTTCAAGCTGGACAAGTAATTATCCCCTCAGGTGACCAACGGCTGGTAAATGATCCTAATGGCAAGGTTCCTACACAAAACTAGAAATGCAGTTTCCTTTTTCTAGGCACCAAGATTAGATCCCCAAAAGCCATGTATTTGCAGGTATCTTTTAGGTCATCAAAATCACATGGCAGTGTAGAGTGAAGTGCTACCCCCAGTTTCTTAGAGTCTACCATCTTCCAGTGTTGTTTTTTTAGGTCAAGTTTTGATGGAAAGGAGGCAGTAGTTGGAGAGCCCCAGAGTTTGTTGAGCCCAAGCAAATAAAGTAACTCTTTGATATGTCTGAGCCAAGGAATACTAAGAGAGCGGTCAGTTTCTAAAATGACCTGCAGGGCTGGAGTAAATGAGGCAAGCTCTGGAGTAGTCCAAAGACGCCGCCAATACATGAGATGACGTAGGCGAGCCTATGGTCTTCATGCCTAGGTCCTTAAAGAGAGGAAACAGTGGAGTGCTTGATGGGAGAGAAACAAGATTTCTTAAAATATTGTTTTCAGAAATTGATAGCTCTTGAGCTTTGGCATAGCCCCATAGTTCGGCCCCAAAGAGAGCCGAGCTCACAGCCCTAGCTTTGTGAATCTGGAGTGCATGGCGTATTAGATTAGTCTATGAAAGATTAAAATCCTTGATTAAAACCCCTGTAGTTTGTTTTAGTTTTAACGCCTGCTTTGCAATATGTGACTTCCAAAACATTTTCTCTGTTAACATTAAGCCCAGGTAACTAAATGTGTTCACCTATTCAAGTGCAGTACTTTCGAGCATAAACTTTCCTTTGAAGGATCTATGAGGATTGAACATCATTAATTTGGTTTTGGAAGTGTTGATTTCCAGACCCCGTGCGGAACAAAATTCCTCAAAACACATAAGGAAATTTTGTAATCCGCTTGCGGTTTTATAAATCAAAAGTGCATCATCCGATAATAGCAGGACCGTAATTTTGTGTGTGCTTTATGATGGGGTGTCAGCCTCCACTCTGAGTAAAGAGAAAACAATATCATTAATATTAATATATAAAACAAAGTGGGGGCAAGGACACACCCTTGACGTACTCCCCTTGGCACCTGGATTCTGTCAGTGAGCTGCCCCTTGTCACCCCACCTAACACACACATAATTATCCTTATGAAGCCATATTAATATTGCAAAAATATGCTCAGGGGTTGCCATCCCAGAAAGAACTTCCCACAGCTTACTACGAGGCACTGGATCAAGTCCACAAAGGCAACATACAAATTCCCTTTGCCAATAAAAACTGACTTCCAATATAAAAGCAAGAACCTGAAGGCTTGTTCAATAGTGGAAATTTTCTTACGAAAGACAGCCTGTGGTGGACTAAGTACATCACATTCAGTCATCAAATCTTGGATCTTGCCCAAAAGGAAGTGATAAAACACTTTCGGCACACAGTCTAATAGGCTAATTGGCCTATAATTACTAGGGAGGGCTCTAACACCCTTTCTAAAAATCGGGACTACAATAGCACCCTTCCATGACTCAGGGATTAGTGCCCCAGTCGCTTTGCATTTGATATGATAATAATATATCTTGACCATACTTCAATGTCAGTTAGAAATAGGTCTGCCGGGAAAACCATCAGAAACAGCCACCCTCCAGTCTTTAAAGTATGCAATGAATGTACTATATCCCAGAGGGAAAACAATTGCATCGATGGAGGGTTATGATTGGGTTAATAATTGAACAAGAGTCCTTATCATGTTCAGAAACCTACTAGAATGATCAGGAGAGTCCAATCTGCACAAATGATCTACTCACTCCATTGGAGCAATATTAGTTGTAATATTCAATGTGCTATTTTCAGGGCCGCGCGCCGCCAGGGACCAAAATTCCTCTCACGTGAAGCGTCATTCAGTGCAGCCTACCACTTGTCATCTTGCTCATGCTTGGCTTTACAAACAGCTGATTTATAAGCCTTCCTAGCTGAACGAATGGCATCTACATCCTTAGATTTAATAGCTTGGATTAAACGCTTGTTCGATGACCAACATTCTTTATTAAACCAGCGATGTCTACCCTTAGACCTCCCACCGCCAGAGACTATATATACTGTTAGCGCATCAGACCTTAATAAGTAAACTTACAAGGGGGGCACAAATAGGTCGATGAACCTTTTGACTCGCAGTTAAGAAATTCGTACCATAGCTCCAGTACAGGAATCAATACACAATAATCAACAATCATTAGTAATCAATAAAATCAATAATCAATGGAGTCAGTAATTGTCAGGCACCATGGCCTTTCAGTCATGAATAACCACACCTTTAGTAAAAGTTTATAATGTTTATTTCCCTATATTGATAATGCTAAGGTCATGTAGAATAATCTTCAAATCAAATGAAACACATACAGAAACAACACTGGTTGTCCAAAGCGGCGGAAGAAACACAATCTAATCAAAGCTCGAACTACAACACATTCTAAAGTTACGGTGAAAATCAATAGCAGAGTCAGCTGTGTTAATGAGGTGAAATACATTAAATTAAGCAGAGAAATCCATCAAGCATTAGTCTCTATTGTCATAAGTCAAAATCCTTAACTAACACAAGATTAGCATTGGCATGTTGGGCTTCATGAAAGCCAACATCTAACTATGATAGATCCATAGACAAAACAGTGCAGTTGGTACATAGAAAGGGAAAGCAAATATGCATAATAATCACATTTCAATTGGATACCTATCCTCGGTATGGGTCAGCAAAGCAGAATCAGTCTTCGTTCTCAGGACATCAGTCGATCAGCAAGGCATCAGGTCTCAGTCAGGAAAATAGGGTAAAGTCATTAAGCATTAAAGTCATGCACGTCTCTAGTAAAGACGCATAAGAATGTAATAACCTTTTGGTCAGTAAATGTTGGCAGAATGACTGTCTTCTCTCAGTATGTCGGAATGAATGTCTGGCTCAGAATGAGCGTTGTTATATTAAAATCACCTAACTATCCCCTAATTTCCTATTGGTCAGTTCATCGTATGTTCACACTCTGTCCAATAAAACTACTATACCAAATCTATGAATTCTAATATTTCTCTGTTCTCATATTGTTGATTGGTTCGTCTTGCGATGTCTACATTATCCGGCTTGTCAGGTAACAATATTTTTGCAGCTTCCACTCTAGTCAGTGTCTTCATTGTTCTTGTCCTGGGAAAGTCAGTCTTGCACACATTAGACATAAAATGTTGCAGTAGCAAGAACATCTTCTCCTAGCAGTTGGTTCTCACGAAAAGCTTCCGTTATGAACAAATTTGAACAATACAATAGACATTTCACAGTTTAATTCTCTTGGTCAGCATTTTTATTAAACGCTAAGAAATACAGCTTTTACATGAGGCCCGGCAAGATAGGCTAAGACACTTGCTAAGTTAAGGCCTACAATTAAGCTAAACCATACTTCATAACCCTTATTATGACATATTACTGCACTAGTCTAACGCATATTCAATATTTCAAAAGTATTAATCATTGATTAGTACATTTTACATTTCATTAACATTGATGGCCATTCTTCAGATCACATTTCCAAATGCGTGCATTATTTTTCTATGTTATTTCATTTTCTATATAAACTCATTATTCAAAATACATAAACACTCATTAATAATTCTTATTAAAACACCTGTGCTAGCAATCCCTCCTCTGATGACTAAATATGTCATCACACTATTACCCACAAATTTTCTCATCCATTAAATTTCTCTTAATTCAATCCCTTCATAATTTTTCTTTCTTCTTGAATTTTCTCTGTAAAATGTTTCCCTTTTCTTTTCTTCCCTCCTCTGATTATTCTTTGACCTCTTCAATTTAATCCTTTTACGTAATTTGCATAATCCCCATATTCCCAATAGACAAACCACAACAATTAATATGCCTTGCAGTGTTTTCATCAGAATCCTGTTCCAAATGTTGCTGAGCCAATTTCCCACTGAAACAAACCCTTTACCAACCTTTTCCTAAACACCTGGTTCTTTCAGTTCTTTAAAATCAGCAGTTGCATTAGTCAGATTAATAAGTAAGTTTCTTATCTCTTTACTATTATCTGGGATACACGAACAACAATGCCTAGAATTAATCATTCTACAGACTCCAACATCCTTCGCTAAAAGAATGTCTAAAGCAAGACAATTTTGAAGAGTCATAGCTCTATCAGCAGCTAATTCAGTATCTATCAGGAGTATGGCCCTTGAAAAATTAGTCAGCATGTTATCCACAATAGTAGACAACTTTCGAATCTTTATCGAATTCAGAATGACTCCCACTGAAGGAATCACCGCTCCAAATATATCTCCCACTATAGCCGAAGAGGACTCCCTCCTCTGTCTCTTATGGTGTAATTCAGTCACTTTCGGAAACTTCTTCAAATCCTTAATTTGATAAATGTTTGGGAAAACTATCCCCAAATAACTTGTCCCATACCATCCTCTTGGAAGACGGTAATAAGCATTAAGTCCACAAATATAGTATACAAATATAGTAAATTCCTGGGATTGCAGGGTCCTGTCCATTCAACATAAAGTCCATTTACTCTGAAACAAAAACACATACCTTCATTCATTTGTTCCAACAAATAAAGTCTCAGTGCGCAATTTAGGCCTATATGTACAAAGTTTCCCTACGTGTTGCACATCTAAAGCTAATTTCCCTTGCATTTTAATTGCACCATCAGCATAATCATTCTTGTAAGTCCTTTTCTCTAAGCCTTTTTTCTAATTTCTCTTTAAATGCCTTTCTCCTGTCAGCTGTGTGATCCAAGAAGCTTTTCTCTAAAGGTGTAAGCAAGCATGTAAAATTATTTCTATGCGCATAAGCTGTGCCAAACATCAATGTAGGTTCAAAGAAACCTCTAACTAATACTATGTCATTATCCTTAGCTACTTTACTCAAATACCTAATTATAGGGACAAACGAAAACACAACATCATGATTTGAGTAGAAGTACTGAATGCACTCCTGTTTATAAAACCTTGTTAGTAACAGACTACAAATCATCCCGTAGGTTAGAGGTAAACTATGATATGTGACTCCTTCCTCGACTGATGAAGGAATCTACGTACAAACAAAACAATTCTTCGCATCCATTGTCTCAACATACTCACTCAATAAGCGATAGAAAACGTTAGAAGAATGCTCTCCCTGCGCAATATTATACCCATATAAATATTTCTCATCTAATTTAAACTTCTCTAATGCCGTTAGTGAGGTAGTCATCTCAAAAGCAGAAGTATGGTTGGCTTTTCTCGTATCAAGAACAGACATACCCACAATC